>NC_134434.1:606060-909090 GCF_030867145.1 Opisthocomus hoazin | reverse complement strand
CTAAGGGTTCAGAGCATATTTAGTTGCTTTCTCAGCCCAGTGGCACTTGGCTGGACTCAGTCTGTATTTATGCTGTCTATGTGTAGGACAGAAGTGTTTTTACTTGGAAATTCGTCAGCACAGTGTCATTTTCAGTAGAGGTATGACTTTGGGATAGTATTGAAACATTGCCATAACTCTATAATCTTCTAGCTGTATCAGTACAATTTAAAAATTTTCCAGTGATAATATATAATACCAGTCAAAATCTGTTTTCTTCATGCAATATGTTGACCAACAGAAGTTTGCTTTCTTGTTAAAGATACCTGATTGCCAGGTAGGTTTTTGAGGATCACATTTTACCCATCTGACACAACCCTCTCTTCCCCTACTCCTTTCCTTTCTTCCCAGAAAGGAGAAATTGCAAAGCTAAATCAGATTGTTCATCTTTCCATTTCATGCAGTTTGAGCAAAGTGGAAAACAGGGAAAGATGTTTAAAGAAAAAATAAATTCAAACCATAGGAAGTTGCTGGTATTCCCCCAACTAAACGAGGCCTTGTAATATAAATTGGTAAAACTTATGAGTGATACTTATACACATGCCAGTTTTTAATCTTCATTTTTTTCTTGTGCAATTCTACCATTCTGCCTATTATCTCCGTCTGTAGAGATCCCGGGCTCAGTCATCTTTGTTACAGCTTTTTTCTAGGATTTTCTCCTTTTCCCTTCAGTGTTTCTTCTGGTTGAAAACTCTGATTTGAGATTAATCTTTTTACCTACAATGTTAAAGTGTTTAGAAGGAATCCTCCTACATCTGACCCCAATCCTAAATTTTTGTAGCAATCTGCTGGCAGCTTATCTTTCATTTAAGTTGCTAAATGGCTTCTTTTCCCTTCTGATATACTGATTTTTTTTTTCCAATTATCCATCAGTTTCAGTAGTTCTGTGCTTTAAAGATGAACAGTAACAACTTCAGCTGGCATGTTGTATTAAATTATCTGTTCTGCACTCCTAATCAGGAGACTATTAGTCTACAAACTCAGAAGACATGTACAAGATATATATATAACCAAGGCTTGGAAGTTTAGGCTTAGAGTGCTTTTGATCTTAGAACTATGGATCTAAATACATGATGATATAGGGTCATGCAGATAAATTTACAATTTAACAAACTGTTTGGACCAATATAATGCAGAATCTACAGTACAGCTGGTTATCACAGCACGCTCCAAACAACAGCTATAGACCTACATGTATTACAGGATCCTCATGGTTTTTGTCCAGATTCAGCATGCCTTTTCACCTCACACTTTCCCTGATAGCTTCTCCCATTACTCAAACTGATAGCTGGCTTCTCTCTGTTTATATTGATCATTAACTGTACACAGTTCCTACTGCAGCAAAGCAGCACACTCACATGTATTGTAAGTAAAGTTAGGTAGCATGTTTTTCTATCTTAGTGTATGTCACATAAGATGTATTGTTGTGACTTACAAGTATCAATTCAGCACTTCACATATATATTTCTGATGAGGCCTGTGTCATCGCAGGAGAAGTATAATGTGACATGAGCATGTCTTAGCTTGAATTCTGTTTGTCTACCTGAAATATTCTGTAACACAAAATCTTTCTTGTGTCTGGCAAGAAACCCTAACCAAGGAGACATGCAAATCTGGTCACTGACTTCAAGAAAGCCCAGACGCTGGATCTCATTCTAAGTGCAAAGGGCAGCTTCTCTGCTGATATAAACTGAAGCTGCTCAGCTGAAGTAAAATATTTAAGACACTCATTATGTAGTTGCTCACCTGTTGGGTACACGACCCTCTCAATCACTGTCTTTCTTTATCTGCTTCTCTTATTCAAACAGTGGATGTGATCCTGCATGCTCACAGTTGGAGTTGAGCTCTTCGTGCACCTATTGCATATGTATCAGAGAATGATGTTGCATATTTGTGTTCAGCTATGGACTTTACTGACTTGCACAGAAAAAACTGTACTATAGTTGTACCATTCTATAAAGAACTCAGTTGTTATACTTTCATGGAAATTGCATATACAGCCTAAATAAAATAACATTTGTTATTAAGACTCAAAACTTGTAACCAGGCCAAACACAGAAAAATCTACAGTTTGCCCCTTAACAGTTTTGACTGCTTATACATCTGAGAGACAAATACACACACTGATTTCTTCATATGTTTCTGATAAGTCTCTAAGATTTGACTAACCATTTGAGGGCATCATTCCGACACTGAGGACAGAAGAATGACATGTTCCAGTGGAATATGTGCAAATCCAGTTCAAATCTCTCCAAATAGGACAGGAACTGAATGTACCACATAGCAGATGAATGCCTTAATCAGTGGCGTCTCAGCCTTGCTTCGGTGACTATCTCTTGCATCACTTCAAGAAAAATCCTGAAAGGCCTCTTTTGCTTTTCATTTTGGAACAAAACTAAATTTCCAGGTTCACGTTATTGACAAAAAGCATCTTTTATTTTCCAGCCACTCCTCGCAGCCACAGCACAAGCAGTGCTTTCCTGATCAATATATTTATTTTCAAGAGCAGCTTTGACATTCAGAACTACTTGAAACAGAGCTATACTTTCACACTTGCCAAGACACCCCTATCAAGTTAGGATTTAGGGAAGAGGTAAGGAAGTGCATATAACTGTTGCTGAGTTTAAATTGTGCATAAACAAGGAACCACATTTGCAGTGCCATTGTCAAAATTTTCACGTTAATGAACTAAAGGCATGTGAAAATAGGGAATGATGCCAAGAAACACGGAAGACAAAGCTACATCGCTAGCATGTATGTCTAGCCAGGCCACAGGGTATCTTCGATAATCCATGTGTAGTTTAACCTTCTGTACGTTAGGTGATAAGTTCTCCGCTGCAGTTGCAAGATACTATTCTAGCTATACAGAAATGTTCTTCGCAGAGGCAGCTCCATTCGTCCTGCTCTTCTGAAGTGCTGCAGTGTAAATTAAATAGCTACAAGGACAAATGGAAGAGGCAGAAAAGTTGGAACTATATACCATGTTCATTTGCACTATCAGGCTTCTCATGAGAGGTTTCACACCAGTTTGTTTTTGAGAGTCTCTGCTTGTTTAGTGCTTGGTAGCAATGTGCTTGAGACCTCTCTGTCACTTAGGACAAAGCTCTTTCAGTGGGAACAGCAGGAACTGGAATGCTATTGCTCATCTTTCCCAATAGCATTTCCAGCTTTTGAAGCATAGGATTTAAACCTATCCTTCAAATGCTTGGAAGTAACTTCACTGGTCTTTGATGAGCATATTTTCAGGTGCTAGAAGGAGTCTTACCACAGAGTGGTTTTAGGGCATTTTTAAAAACCTGACGGCTGCCATTGATGTGATTGAAGTAGTCGAAGAGATGACACAGATAAAACAGCTGAATCTCCTCTGCATGAGATTGTTCCTAAATTCTCACTCTGCTTGGAAACTGAGGAAACACAATCCCTAAACAGTGTTTGAATTTGTTTCAAGATGTCCTTGTGCTCTGTCAGCGATGTTGTAATTCAGAGTGTCTCAGAGTGTCCGTGTGGACAGCAGCTCTGACCGCACACTGGCACGTACGGAGCTGGGAACCATCGGAGTCATAAGCACAGACCAGAAAAGCTGAGCTGGTGCTTAGGCAGGTAGAGTGAGGGTGGACAGAGCAAATCACTCCCCACCAGTGCACCAGGCGGACCTGGAGCATGGCTGCTCCTTTCATGGCCTGCTGCTGGGCGACAGAGCCACAGCAGCCCTCCGGCAATCTCATCTTAGCCTTAGAAGAAAGATTAATTCCTGTGGGCTAGTAGTTGTCTCATCTTCTCCAATGTCCTCATGTGATTAGTGTTTAGGGAAGCGAGGATAGGTTTTACACAATGAAGCTTTACCAGTGATATGTACATAACTCCCAAGTCAAGTTAAACCAATACAGTTACAAAAGCACTTGTCCACCTCAGGATATCTTTCCTTTCCCATCCTTGGCAAAGTCTCACCACCCTTCAAATTTTCATCAACCACATCAAAAGCATTTCTATGGGAGAGAAAATCTCCATTGAGATGTCTTCTGAAATACACACTTCAGCTTTTGCTGATGAAACCCTCCCTTTAAAACAAGTCTTCAGAAAGTTTGGTTGGTTAGCTTTTGATTTCTGCTTTTTCAAGGAGATGTCTTCTCTCCTAGAAAGCATTGGCTGCCTTTTTGGAGGGGGGTCCCTATGTGTATCAGCAGCTCTTGCATACAGGACTTTGAAAACCTATGCAATTCTCCTTTCAAAATGCATACTCTGTCTCTTTCTCACATCCTACACCAATTTGCTTTGTGAGAGAATGACACCGGGCCACTTTTTGCTCTTATCCTGGCCTTTTCTTCTTTCAAAGGATGTGGAGTCTCCCCTTTCTCATTCTTTCTGTGCACATCCCGTTCATCGATCTTGGGTTTTTGTGTTTGATGATTTATTGATAAACAGAAAGTGTCTTGTTTCTCTATGCAATCTTGCTCCTCAGCTAAAACACCAGAAAGGTAAATAAGAATCCAAGCCACAAGGAATAAACCCAAAAGATAGGAGATTAGAATGTTCCAATAATAGTAATTTTTTTCCTAAACACTAACTATTGCCCCATGCATTTTTAGGAGGCTTTTCTAGACCCAATGTACTGCAACTTTGACCATGAGAATAAAGTACTAAATCATTTCTGTCTCAATTACAAATGACTGGAAATTCCTTTTCTGTTGGCCTGAATGTAGACAGATGAATATTTACAAAATATATATATATTTCTTTTTCTGCTATTTAATTAAGGGATGATCAATGTCATAAATGGTGACTCCTCAGTCAGATTCAAATCTTTACGAAAAATTAAAAGCTTTTCATAGCAATAAAAATGGTGAAATATCAAAGCTTTCAAATGAGACCCTCTGTGGAAGCTCTGTAATAAACACACCTTCAACACATTCTGACCTCTTCATTTTTCGTTGCAAAGATTAATAATAGGTAGCTTAGCAACGATGCTGTATTGTCAGCACGTGTTAGAGACTTGGCAGAATTCAAGGTCGATCTGCAATAAGCTTAGATTGAATGCCATTAGCTAGATGCCACTTTGCCTCTGGAGTTTATTGCTAATTTTTTATTCCAGGAGGGAAAGAAAATACCATGCTGACACAGTTAATATTTGGACCACAGCAAAAAGGTCTGGATCACTTACATGACTTGTACATTGAAAAAAAAACCTATAACAAATTATATTTTAACCATTTGAAAACTGAATCTATGATCAGTTGTTATTGAGTGTAGAGGTAATTTTGCATGGAGTAGTCATTAAACTGCATACAGCTATGAATGCAACAGTTACGTTTTTGACTTGTGAGAATTAGGGTTCAGCTAGCAACTCTGAACCTGGAAAACTGGGTACATTTGATCATCTGTTGGACCACTTCTGTGAGAAGCTGTTTCCTCTGGGAAAGAAAGATCCACAGAATTATGCTCGTGCCTCAAACAGGGATGATATAGCTATATCGAAAGCTTTTAAACTCAAAATCTGTCTTTAGCTACTGCCTAACCCAAGCGCACCAAAAGACCCATTGGATAAAATCTGTATGTGGGCTTTGGGGCAATGATGGATTTTGCTGAAAAGGGACAACTGTTAAACCCAGCTCATAGAAAAGTTCTTAGCTCTGCAAAGATGCTGTACACAGGAAAAAATAAAAATCAGCTCACCTTCATGGCTACATGTGAGATGCAATCAGTAAGTACATGCTTGATAAATGATCTTCCTCTTCGCAAGATTTGATTAAGCCAGCAGTAAACTTTCCTTGACTTTTGAAAAAGGAGGGATTTCACCCCAAAAAACATCAACTACGTCTGAAAAACTATCAAAACTCTGGAAAGCTATATGGATTGATCCTGTGGGTATTGAAGTGTGGCCAGTCACCAAGCTTTAAACCCTGCTGTGACCAATCATACATGCAACGCTACATAATTCTAGGATGGTTTTCAAAACACTGCATAACACAGACAAAGAGTTGGAATTTTTTTTCTGAAGCCCGAAGCTTTAAAATGATGTAACATTTAACATCTCTCTTTTGACAAATCTCTGCTCAGCGATTGTGTGAATTGCATATGACTTTGGATAAGCTGCAATTGCATATTCATTTTTTTATTGCTTACATAGCACTTACTATTGTATCTCTGACCTAGCATTTCCCTTTCCCACAGTGCCTGTTTTTTCATTTGGTTTCAAACATGAGGAACTGTGTGGCTCAGTACTGGAGTTTGCAAGCATGGATGGCGAGAACAGCAAACGTATTGTGGAGCGTGTTTTCAGGCTACCACACAGAACCATAAGTGACTCGTGGGCCTTTAAGATAACAAGTGTTATCTAATTTCCTGAAACTAGCTCAGTTTCTTAGTTAATAGTTTGAACCTAAAAAATCACTGAGGGATTTGTGGGAGTCTTCACAGTTGTTAAGCTCCATTGTTTGAAGTTGTTATGAAGAAAATGGAAGTTTGATATTATGAAGGGAACACAAATACTCATGTTTTCCCTTGTAATTTCCATGTTTCCAGTGTAGGGAATCATTTAATACTGAAAAAAAAAAAAAAATGAAGAGTAATGACAGTAAAGAAAGGAATTAAAAATCAGATCAATAACACATTTATCGTTCCTGCTGCCCCACGGTTAATAGCATGGCTGAATTTTTCTTTCTCTTGCAAGTATTTATACTCAGTAAAATGTCATTTCCTGTGCTTATTATGAGAGAAAATGCAATTATAAATCCAGATCTAATGCATAATCTTCTAATAAAGTCAACTTTTCCCACTGTTCCTATACTACAGCCATCCTCTAATTTATTTCTCATTAGGCCATGGCATCACTAGTTAGGAGTAAAGCATTCAGAAGTAAATCAACAGACCTGAGAAGGATTTTTAATAATTATTTTTGAAAAAGATACAGAAAGTTAAATTATTGAATCACAGTTATGCTGCTTTTCTATGATTTCTATTCCAGAATTTTTTAAAAATTATACTCCCCCCTCTTTTCTTTCTTTACATCTATTAATTTGTACCCTGGGTAGTATGTCTCAAGTGCATTTACCATAAATTGGCTATCTGAAATCATTATCACCAAAGGAAATCAAATCAAAGTTTATTCTAGCTACTCATGTTATATTTCATATTGTATATTCCCTGTAGACTTGATTATGAGTTTTGAAGTCTCTTTCTTGAAAAGAAATAGCTTTTGCTGGTTGGCACTGTATCTAGCTTTCCTGTTTTGGAATCAGACACACAGTAGCAGTTCTTCACCCTTTATGTGGCGTTCAATATATTATGTACAGGGGAAAAAATCAAAATCAATCAGCATGCAAACTACAGCTGCCTTTGCTTAGGCTTCATAAACAGCAGTCCCTGCTTAGGAACACACTGTAGAGTGGGACCTGACTTTGGTCCCATTTATTGATGCTCCATGGCATGATGCTCCATCAAATCTAAAAAGGCCCATAGAATGTAGAATATTCTGAACTTAATTCCTTGGTTCTGCCCCAGGGGAATTGTCTCTGTTGAATTTCTGCAGATTGTTCTTGTGTCAATGCATGAACAAGCTCACGAGAGAGTCTGTGCTGTTTGGGGGATTCTAGCAGACAACCCCCTCAACGGTCAACCCGTAGTATGGGATACTTCACAGCCTGACTCCAGATTAATCAGCATAATTGCTTATATTATGTTCAACGAGTAAATGTACATAGAATGTAGGAAAAACTATTAGCTATAATACTTTTTAAATCAGTACAAGAATGTCCATCCAGACTGATGTACACATAGGAAAAGTTGGAATGCTTCTTTCAGATTTGCAGAAAGCACTGCATTTCAGTTTTTAATTACCATGTTGAACCAGTACATTTCTTGTTGTCCTAAGCAGATTATGCCACCAATGTCCACAAGCAGCACAACACCATTGCAACAAAATTAGTGTTTTCAAGATGGTTACAGATCAGCTGCAAGGCCGTTTTCACCACTGATAAGGTGGGGACTAAGCTGTTTAAACCTCAGCTGCAAATTGATTCTGGGGAGGGATTCCAGGCCAGATGAATACAGGAGTAATGAGAGAGAATGGAGCAGCCAAAGCTGCCTGGGCGTAAGCAGTCCCAGGGGAGGAAACCCGGAGACAGGAACAAACAAATGAAGGAGGGTTGATCTGAGCTGCAAGTCAGGAGAACAAGAAACGTTCAGCACATCACTGTCAGGGCTGATTTAAGTGCTAAGCTTGCTGACCCACCACAGGACCTTCACAGCAGCCTCTAATGCTTTGAAATTGTGTGTTTTCCTGACCTTCTGTGTAGCGTTGACCAATTGAGTTCACTTTGTCTAGCTGAAATATCTCTAATACCTCTCGCTACTCTGAATATTGTCTGCTTTATACCGAAGTTTAGTGGAGTGGGGCCCCTCATTCTTTTAAGGGAAGTACCTTGTACCATGGGGTCTGAGACCACTGCACAGAGGGGGTTCTACTGCTGGTATTATTGCTGTGGTAATTATTAAATGAGAGGATTTTGAAAAATTATCCCTTTTTAAATGATCTTCTCAAATGATGTTTGATTTGTTCAATTTAATTTTATTTTTAGAGCTTTATTTTTGTGTACTTTTTTTGTAGCCTATATGCTTACTTTAGAAACTTAGGTTCATTATATTCATCACTAAGAGAAAATATGTGAGGAAAACTTGAATTCATATGCTTTTGTGTTTTGTAATGCAGATTTTGCACCTTTCCAAAGGAATATATTCACCATGTCTTGCTTGGTTTTGCTTCTGCTTTAGTCTTAGGTCCTTAATATCTTACTAACACATAGTCTTAGGAAATTAATGAGGATACACAGGGCCTTACAACTTTAGGTCATTAGTTCCACTCTCGTGCAGACTGACAGTGCTGAAAAGAGTTTGCCTCTATGATGAATATTTAGTCCCACTTTACATATGGATTATATTGGTATCGTCTGCCTTATCTGTGGCAGATGAAATGTCTTCCTCACAGGACCCAGGCGGCCAGGTCACTTGTTGCTTATTATCTAAACCAACAAAACACTGAATAACCTGAGCTAGAATTTTGGTACAAGTCAAATAAAATGTTGAACAGTATATGTAATAATAACAATATAATGAATGCAGCACTCTGAAATTGCTGATGGTGACAGAACAGGAGTAATAAAAAGTAGAATAAATAGGCAGTTAACTTCATAACCACACAAACTATTCTGCATTATTTGTATATTGCTTTTCAGTGTGTTGTGATAGCAGTAGCAGACTAACAGCGGTACATATTATGAAAATAACCCACTGCAGAATGAACATCTGCTTTCAATTAAACAGGTGTATGGGAAATTCAGCATATTCATAAGGATAATTAAAGATCTTTATTACCAAGAAAGAGAGATACTTTAGTCATTATAGTTGAAAAATATTGCACTTTTTTTTATAAACTTATCTTAGTTGTTTAAAAAAAGTTATCAGTTGTCAAACTAATCGTTTTGAGGTGTACATTCGTAATTGAAACAAAATTTGGGAGTGGAAATAAGCTATGTTTAAAATGCACCCTATTTTGAGGTTATTTTGAGGTTTTGATTAATGACTTAAGGTCATTCATATTTTCAGTACTTTACTAGAGATAACATTAAAAGCTTTGCTACGAGAAGGTGGCGAGTTACCTCCCTTCTGAAATACTAAACCCTGAGCATCAAAAGTTCAGCATCGACAAATGGAGACACCTGAAACTAGTATTCATATTAGCAAATGTTGACCTTTTGCTCATAGATCTCCCTAAAGGTATTTGAATGAAGAATTCCTACATGAGACAGATATTGCCTAGGGATTATGGACTAAAATGTCAGATGTGCCAGAAAACTTATTGCTAGTGAATCTGTTTTTGATGAGCCAACTTTAGACAACCAAGGAGTCGTCATTCTCAAAAATGTAAACTTGCAGGGTCTGTGGCATGAGTTGCAAGCTGATATAGTAACAGTTGATACAGATAGTCAAAGCCAGGCCAAGATAAGAGTAAATAAGTAGTGTTATAAGCAGTTGTTCATGAGTAGAATTTAAAAAAAAAAGGTCAACAACTGAGGAGATTGATGACACAGACTCCCATATCCAAATGGAAGACCCTTTATTTATCAGAAAGCTGCGTTTTATACACTTACAAAGCTGTCCACGTGCTCCAACCCAAATGTTTATTGGTTAACATACATTGTTTACACACCTATTCTAAACGTTCAATTGGCTAGTTTAGTTGTGCGTGATTTCTCCTTCATTTGCTCTGGGCATTCTGCCAAAGTCGTCTGTTACAACTGATAACGTCCTTATTTTTCTCTTGTTCGGAAAGTCTCAAGGACATCATGATCTTCGTTGATATAGAATGTTCCCACAAACAACCCCTCCAAGTTACTTTTAGTGGAGATTTGCCAGCTATATAAACTGCAGAAATCTCCTGCAGAGCAGTTTTACTCCAGCCCAAGATCTCTTAGGGGCTTCCTTGCTAATTATTGGAAAACACACAGGAAATACTGAAGCGCTCTGACCCTTACCTGCTATGTGGGGACAGGTCCTTCGTCTCCTGGCCTTTGTGTTAAGTGTTCCCGCCTTCCCTCCTTTGGGCAACCTACCTGTTGAAATACTGAAGTACTGGTTTTGTCTGCTTTTTCTCTCTTGAAAGAGCTCTGGGGGGGTCGCGTGTCCGGTCTGGAGAGCCAGATTCAGTCAGAATCTGAAACAAGAAGTAAATATGTGTTGTTATTTCATAAAATCGTGGTAGCTTTCTTGACTTGCCTGTGCCTGCTGGTACAATGAGTGGGAAAAAAGAGATATTGTTGAAATGGCGTTGTTTTGTAATTTTTCTCCTATGTTGCTAGTAGTGAAACTGATTCCCTACTTTACTGCAGCTAGCAGGCAATCCACTTCTATACATTCCTCTGTGGATTATGCCCCAGTCATCATCTTCAGCTGCATAAATTGGCTAACTTGAAAACTGCTGATATAGACCTGTCATGGTCTTTTTCTTAGCTCTATAAATGATGCTTTCCGGGTGAAGGACTTCGTGTTAATGGACATTCTGTATGTGCCTGCTTCACTTCAGACTGTGTTGTCTGAGAGATGTGAAAAGTCCCAGTGAACTTTATACAGCTGAATGCAAGCAGGCAGAAGGATAATCACAACAGTATCTCAGAAGCCCTACAGTATGAATAGAAACTTAATGTAGATCTTCATCACAGACCTGTACCCATGTCTCTCTGTTTATATATTTCTTACCAAGGAATGCGCAGAGAAAATGTTATCATTCATTTTCAAATTAAATGAGCCTTAATATTAGCTTCTCTAGCTACTTCGGCAGCCGGGTCATCTGCATGGTTCAAAAGGTTGGGCTGTCAAAACACTGCACAGAGTACTGAGCCAGGTAGTAGTTCAGCTGAGTAGTAAAAATTGAGCACTAAGAGCTATCTTATTGCTGGACATTAATGCAGGGAGAACTATATTAATGTAATGAATTTCCTAAAGTCTGTACTTCATCTAGTTGTTCTTCCTTCTTGGCCCAGATTTCTATGACAAGTCCATGTAGAATCTCTGCATGTGTTTTCAAACTTAACTATTTCTCTTCCGTTGTGTAGTTTTATTTTCCTTCCCTTTTACACAGCAGACCAGACTTTGGACCATTGAATTCAAGTAGAGGTGAACATGAAGAGTGAATGGATGAAGTATTATTGCCCTTATTCACTCCATGTAAACCTGAAGTAATTACTAGAACAAGTTGAAAATAGAGTTTTCATCCCATGGGTGTATCCTCTTAATTTAGGAACCACACCAAATGTAAAAGGTTTGAGGGAAGCAGAGTTTAAATTTAATGAGACATTTTCATTTCAGAGTCTCAAATTTTGTTGCACTTCAGTTACTTCAGTGTTTTCATTGGGTAGTATAGCACTGCTGAGACAATGGAAATTAAATGCTTTGATAACTTTCAATACAGAAGGTTGAGGAATCTGATATGGTATCATATGTTTTGATTTTTGTAAATCAATGTTACTCAGAGGAACAAAGGTCTGTAGGAGAGCTTTCAAATGATTCTGATGTTTACTTGGAATAAGTAGGTTAGGTTGCATTTTCAGATAAACCTACAGCCAAAGTAACCGAACTGAGTTACTGTACACACTTTGGAGTTAACTTCAGACTGCGACAAGAAAAAGTGACAATAAAATCTAGTCCAATAAACCCGTTAACAAGTTTTTTCCTATATCCTTTCACCACTATGACACCGCCATCTTCAATGGACAATACAAATTACGGAGTTCATGGAGTTTACAATTACCTTTTCTTTTAAGTAATTAATTAGGACTTGCAATAGCCAAATTTAGCTAGTTTATTATAAAGCTTGAAATAACCCTAGGTATTTTGTCTATTATTCTGGATTCTTAGCACAAAGGCTTTGACTGAAGACTGCTTCAAACTATTATCAGCTACTCAAAAGATCTGTGTTCTCTGTCATTGCCCCACAGAGGGCACAGACTATTCAGTTTTGGGGTTACTGTTAGAAGTCACTGGCAAATGAGAATCAAGTCAAATTGGAAAGTGAACAATATTAATTTTTAATATCATCTTAAAAAGAAATTAATCAAATTGTAAATACATGAAGTAGTATATGCTGAATTCAGTTTTTCCCGCTATTGATCTATAGCCAATTTTATACAGTGCTTTGAAGTAGAATAGTTAGAAAAAATATGACGGTTTAGGTCATTTGGAAACATCTCTTAGCAGCAGCATTTGGGCTCCTGAGGAAAGGCTGAGAGTGTTGGGGCTGTTCAGCTTGGAGAAGAGAAGGCTCTGGGGAGACCTTAGAGCAGCCTGCCAGTACCTGGAGGGGCCCACAAGAAAGCTGGAGAGGGACTTTTTACAAGGGCATGGAGGGATAGGACAATGTGTAATAGCTTCAAGCTGAAAGAGGGCAGATTTAAATTAGATATTAGGAAGAAATTCTTCACTATGGAGGTGGTGAGGCCCTGGCCCAGGTTGCCCAGAGGAGCTGTGGCTGCCCCCTCCCTGGCAGTGTTCAAGGTCAGGTTGAATGGGGCTTTGAGCAGCTTGGGCTGGTGGAAGGGGTCCCTGCCCGTGGCGGGGAGGGTGGGGGTTGCAACGAGATGATCTATAAGGTGCCTTCCAACCCAAACCATTCTATGATTCATTGGGAAACCCATCGGTTTTTCCAGTATTCTGATGTAGAGAACTGTCTGAAAACTTTTACATAATGCATATGAGTGATCTCATACTTGAGTCTTGAGTTTAGCAGAACTAATTCAGACACTTTTGTGGTGGGGTTTTGCAGGGCTTTTATTTATTTCTTCATACCATTACCACAAGTAACGTCGATTTGAAAGGCAGAAGTGAGTTTTAATTTCTATTCTTATTTTCATAGCAGTATGAACGTTCATCATACTTCATAGAATGACCAGATATTAAATTCTGCTCTCCCTTGTGCAGCTGTTATTTTGGAGCAACTTTAAGAGAGGTAGTCCAGACTCAAATATTATAAGTGGAAGCAGGAAAATTGGACTCAGTATGGGTTTGATTCTGGTCTCAGCTGTGGTTGTCAACATTGTAGCTCTTATTTGATTCAAAACGTTGGGTTAAGTGCATGAGCTGTGTGGCTTATCTTTTTCAGATGGAAATTATTGCAGGACCCTTTAAATGAAGTCTTAATCAGGTACCATACAAATTCCTGATTAAGGTTTTTAAATAACAAACGAAGTTAAAACCAGCAGGGCATAAGAAATTCCCAGAGCATTGAATACAAAATCATTAATCTGAACCACCTTTAAATTCTACTCAGAATATGTTAGTGGAGTGGTTAATTAAATTGTGGGCCTGCTTTTAGAAAAGTATCTGCTGTGAACGTACACTTATTTTTTGCTAATCAGAAATGTTAGGCAATAGTACTCATAGAAACAACTTGTCGTTTAATTTTTGAATATGGAATAAAAAAATCTTGTGGAAGAGATTTGCTTTCTCAATCACTACAACATGAGACCAGCAATAACATCAGTATGGAAGTCCTAATGCATGGCGAATCACTCAATAATGAAAGACTGAATGTGAGGGGCCAGGACTGAGCAGTGTTCTTCCATATCTTTAGAACTACATATAGCTCCTGTTGGCAGTGGTATAAAGCAGAGATAACAGAGATTCAGTGGAGGGATGTTGATGGAAAAGCAGAGTAAACAAGGTCAGAATTAGGACCATGAGTTTCTTGTGTTTCCTTGCTATTTACTAGCTGGGTTTGCTTCTGTTCTTCTTGTAGCAGAAGCTATCGCTTTGATGTACTAGTTTGAAGCTGGAGAGAACCAAAGCAAAGCTTTGTATTTTGGGCAGGGTCTCCTGTATTTTTAGTGTGGGGTACACTAAGGTGTAACTCAACTGCAGTTTTATCGCTAGGAAGGAAAAAAAGCTACTGATCACTCAGGTCGATGGGGTTAGTTGTTTCACAGAGGCTACCTGTATGATCATATTGGCAAGGGATGTAAAGAATGGTAAGAAGGGCTTCCACAGGTATGTCAGCCAGAAAAGGAAGGTCAAAGAAAATGTACACCCCCCCCCCCAGTGAGCAAGACTGGTAGACTGGTAATAACAGACAAGGAAGAGGCTGAGGGGAGAGAAGTTCCTCCCATTGTAAGAGAAGATCAGGTTCATGACCACCTGGGGAAACTAGATACAAGAAGTCTACGGTACCTGACGAAATGCATCCCAGAGTCCCGAGAGAATTGGCTGATGTAGTTTCCAAGCCACTCTGCATGACAATTGAGAAGTCATGGCAGTCAGGTGAACTCCATGGTCAGGTTGCACAGGGTTCTGAACACTGGTCTAGTTGAAGATGTTCCTGCTCACTGCAGGGGGGTTGGACTAGATGATCTGTAAGGTCCCTTCCAACCCAAACTATTCTGTGATTCTATGATATTGGTGATGAGCAGGAGAGCTCCTAAGCCAAGTCCTCCTGGGAGAGGGAGCAGATAAGGCACAGCATTAAGGTGGTAAATCTGCTGTTTCAGGTTGAAAATAATCTTGCCTGAGACATCCCCAGGAGATGTAGGATTCTGTGAAGCTTGTTAGTCATCTAAAGAGATTAGGTGTTAATGATCTGTGGTGTTACAAATATGCATGGGAATGTAGATGAAAAGCCTGTAAATTACTATTTTAACTGCCTCTGTGCTGGGCTGTGGAAAGACTTCTCCTGTGCTCACCTTCTGCTACTCTTTACAAGACTCTTCCACACATATTTACTTAGTCTGGAGATGAATTCTCTCCCACGCAAGTCTGACTGGCTCCTGTAATTCACTGGAGTTGAAGAGTGCTATTGCTTTTTGCAAAAGGTGAGGTATCCCACAGCGCAGAATTGGGCCCTACCAAGCCAAATAAGATGTTTGTGCTGGCAGAGGCACGGTCTTCACCACTGATCTTTTGACTATGCAGATGGCAAGCACAATGATGCGGCCAGAACCAGTGCAGATTGTCTCAGCATCACCTCCAGAGAATCACAGCCTCTCAGACACAAGGCCTGTCTGTAGGTTTTGGGGGTTTTTGCTAAACTGAGGCTAAGCAGAGGAATACCAAATGGAAAATTCAGCTGGCTTTAACAGAATGTAAATAAAAAACGGGAAGTAAGGAGAAAGGATTCCCCAGGAAGAACTAGCAGTTCACTGCAGGAAAGCCTAGCCATGGAAGTCTTGTGGTGCATGACTTAATTCAGTGGGGAATGTGTCAGCTCTGGGCTGATTGCCTTCTCCCTGTGTTCAGCCCCATCTGGAGTAATGTGACCAGTTCTGGGCTCCCCACTTCAAGAAAGATGAGGAGCTGCTGGAGAGAGTCCAACGGAGGGCTACGAGGATGGTGAGAGGACTGGAGCATCTCTGCTACGAGGAAAGGCTGAGAGAGCTGGGCTTGATCAGCCTGGAGAAGAGAAGGCTGAGAGGGGACCTTATAAATGCTTATAAATATCTCAAGGGTGGGTGTCAGGAGGATGGGGCCAGAGTCTTCAGCGGTGCCCAGCGACAGGACAAGGGGCAACGGGCACAAACTGAAGCATAGGAAGTTCCATCTGAACATGAGGAAGAACTTCTTCCCTCTGAGGGTGACGGAGCACTGGCCCAGGCTGCCCAGGGAGGCTGTGGAGTCTCCTTCTCTGGAGATATTCAAGACCGAGCTGGACGCTGTGCTGTGCAGCCTGCTGTAGGTGACCCTGCTTCAGCAGGAGGATTGGACTGGGTGACCCACAGAGGTCCCTTCCAACCCTGACCATTCTGTGATTCTGTGAGTTCTAAGCAGATATTTGGATCCAGCGCTCTCTAACAAAGCACTTCTGAACATGTTAGGGTTTTAGTATTTTGAGGTCCCTGTGAAGTGCCTACTGCTACAATTTCAATTTAGTTTAAAAGGGGTGAGAAAGCTCAGCCCGTCTCAGGAGGTTCCCAACTGCTTGTTACAGGAATGTCCCTGTAGTATGAATTAGGGGATTTCTGAGACTCTCCATGCAGCAAAGCTCAAAGATGCAGCTAAGAATTAAGATCCTTATATAGGTATTTTTACATATTCATTAATTTACGGAAACAAGTTGTCTGCAGCAAATAAACACAGGGTATGTGCAATGAATGTTACATTGCTTAGAAAACAACGTAATATGTTCTCTGTGTGATTGGAGTATCCCCAGTGCTTATTTTCCAATTTAGGGAAAAACCACAGAAAAATAGAGAATATATAAAAAGAATATCTCTGCAGTCACATCCAGGATATTGATAGAAGCAACTAACAGTATGTTTTGTCTCAGAAGAGTACTGTGTAAAAATGTTTTTGGTTCTGGGATGAAAGACCCTGCACAAATGTAAAGAATTTTAATATTTTGAACCAGCCTGGTAAATTTTTTTTGCTATAATCCCATTCCTTTTGCTGAATTTACTTACACTGGAAGTTAGAAATAACAAGAAGGGTATTAAGGACATTGTCTTTTGTTATATATAAAGGAAGTCACTGCTTCTTGTAGCTAAAAATAACCTGTACTAGTGAAATACACTTCTACATCTTGACCAGCACTGGGATCATTGAAAGCTGATGGGTTTTCACCTCCAAAGGTTAAAGATTTACAAAGGTCTGTAGGTTCACGGCAAGCCTTTCAGTGGCATCTCCTTGTCTTCCACTGAAGTCTGTATCTAAAATCACTTGCAAATCTAGGACTAGAAGTACTGAGCTGTATAGAGCTTAATGCATAAACACAGAGTTTCTAGAGTACACCGAGAAGCCATTTTTTGTATTTTAAACTGAACAGAAAGAGCCTGATACTTTTTATCCATTCTGGGTGTTCCTTATAGAGGAGAGTGATTAACTTTACTGAATAATTAGTGAGCTGAAAGAAAAGGCGCATAGAAGGGAACGGAAATAGAAGAGGGAGAAAGGTTGTTACCTGAAAGCTCTTTCCAGACTAAACTTTAAGCTCAAAACATACTATTTAAAGATTTTGCTGGATTTTCCATTGAGCTGTAGTTTACTCTTCTGACTGCTTTAAGTGGCAGGAACTCACGATGTTCATGTTTTGTTTCCAGATGAACGAGCCACCTTGCGTAGCCTGTGTAGGGGAGCTGTACAAGCAGTGTGTTGTGCATACGGGGAGAGAGCACACTGAAAGTCACAGTGATTGGAGAAGATTTCAGTGTGAAAAAGAAAGAAGGGGAGGGTTGGAAGTAAAGTGTGACAGAGGACCTGTATCTCTACCGGTGGTCTGATTTTAAGGCACAAGGAAAAATGTTTGCTTTGGGAGCTTAGCAAGAAATCTTTACTGAAACTGGTTACAGCCAGCAACAGTTGTCTGTGAGCAGTGGTTGTCACTTATTTGACACGTAACTGTTAATCCTCAGTAACTAGTATCAATAAACCGTTCCCTAGAGAATGCAATGAGTCTGAACCATGCAGGAGCTGAAGAAATCTCTTTTGATAAGCCAGACTTCATGCCCTAGGACAGGGGAGACTTGACAAGACAGGTCACTGGACAGAGCAAGAAGCTGGTGTTATCTGGTCGGGGCTCATGTGGCAGAAAACAACACAGTACTGAGAGTTAGCTGGAGTCAAGAAAGGGAAGGACGCGATTCAGTGGGTTTGTCCGTGCCAGTAGATGCAGTGAATGCATAGGTATGAGAATGGCTTAAATCTAGGCTCTGTTGTTAAGGACTGTTTTTCCCTAAGTTCTTAAGGTAGTTTCCATGGAAGCAGATGGGCGTCTTTCTGGTTAGTTAAACATTAGGACAGTACTTGAAATCAGTTAAAACACAATATTTTTAGACTTCTTATGATATGTGATATGTGACTTTTCACACAGAAGTCAGAATTTGACAAAAATAGCAAGATAGGGAGTGCTTGTGTTGGTCTTTCAAAACTGCACGCAGGAAAAAAACCTGTGTTAAGCAAATATGATTTTGAGGCCTAAATGTAGAAATATTAACTTTCAAGGTGTGATATAAAGTAACTAATCTTCCAGAGAGTCTGCTGATATGATATGACAGTGTGGAATTTTCATCTCATCAGTGAGTGATATTTTGCATATAAAATTTGCAAATACAATATGTTTTTGTCATATAAAATCCAGTTAATTTTTCTCACTGCCACAGGGGAAATTTTGAGGTAATTTTGTCAACATGCTCTGTAATGAAATGAATTTAGGGGCTCCCAGGCGCAGTAACTTTCTCAGAAGAAGAAATAACACTTCTTAGTCTCACTCTGAAGGTTGCTGGCAACTATAAAACCTATAAATACTTTAAAAGGTAACATTTTAAAAGGTTAGAAATGAGCCATGAAGAAATTGGCAGCTCCTTTCTCTCATTTCAGAAACGTAAAAGAATAACAGCAAAGGGAAACAGGGGAGTGCTTGCACACAAGCACAACCTAGAGAAAACTAATCCAGCTCAGAGCGAGGTGAATGAGTTTTAACAAAGAATGTGACTAAATTGTAATCATTTTTGCAAGGACGGATGATACAAGACATCGGCAGCATGTAGGTATCATGTGTGTCTTGAATGGCTGGTTCACTGGTGGGTATCCCAGTCTGCATTGCATTTATCCTTGTCAGTGTCTGGCAGAATGTCCAAGGTTGAGATCCAGCAGCTGGTTTGGAAAGAACTGATGTCGTGGAAACGGCAGAGCATAAGACATGGTCTTTCGGATCAGAAATAGGCCATCATTGCAATTCTTACTCGTCGCTATTTGTCCAAAAGCAAACTGCCTTTCCTTCTGGAAAGCCCGTAGCTCACGGGGAGTCCTGCAGCCTTCCCCACGGCCTGCAGTTCCCAAGCAGAACTGGGCGTAGCAGGATTTTGTATTTTAGGAAGGCAGAAGCTCTGTGCTCACAGTGGAGCCCAGTCAAAAGGAGGGGTTTGTCTGCACTGAGAAAACCAGCGTGAGGCAGTACAGGAGGCACAGCACTGGTAAGGCCAAGGACCAAATGTTCTGGCATTACTTGCAGCAGTGGAAGAAGAGACTGCACGATGCTGCCCACCTGTGCGCGTGGACAGGTAAAATAACCTCTAGCCTTTTCAGGCAATAAACTACCCCTAGCTTAAGCTCTAATCACTCTGTTTAGATGGAGGCTGGGTAGAGGTGACATTAAGAACCAATAGTAACATATATAACACTCATTTTCAAATGATCTGAAAAGTACCAAAATGCCATCTAAAATAAAGGCTCTGGCATAATGCGTGAGCCACAAATGAAGTGTTACTGGCATTTCTGTACTCACAGGGAGACCTTAGAGCAGGCTTCCAGTACCTGAAGGGGCCCACAAGAAAACTCTGGAGAGGGACTTTTTACAAGGGCATGGAGGGATAGGACAATGTGTAATAGCTTCAAGCTGAAAGAGGGCAGATTTAAATTGGATATAAGGAAGGAATTCTTCACTATGGAGGTGGTGAGGCCCTGGCCCAGGTTGCCCAGAGGAGCTGTGGCTGCCCCCTCCCTGGCAGTGCTCAAGGCCAGGCTGGATGGAGCTCTGAGCAGCCTGGGCTGGTGGAAGGGGTCCCTGCCCGTGGCAGGGGGAATGGAAAGAGGTGATCTATAAGGAGCCTCCCAACCCAACCCATTCTGTGAATCTGTGCTGCGCGGGGGCCAGTGGAGATGCAGGCGGGCTGGCTCCCTGCAGTGCTGTCCTCTAGAGCAAAAGGCCCCAGCTGCTTCCACATTTCCCCTAGAGGTCTGGACTTTAGTTTCATGCAGGTTTTTACTGCAGTGAGAGGTGCTATAAACAATTCTAATTCAGAGATGGGATGAGGTGAGGCCCAAGTATTTCCATGCCAATGTTGCATAATCTCAGGCAAATTAAAGTTTAATGATTTGACTTATTCAAGTTTTGTAAGCCACAAAGATAGCACACTTAAATGCTTAATCTCTTTGCTCCATTGACTTTAATTAAACTCATCTGCAGCTTACGAGTTTTGGTGAGCTCATTACAAAAAAGCACAAACAAACTTTGCTTGTGTGGATGAATTACCCTGAACTCTCCATTTCTGCATTTTTACCATTTCATGTGGCCTTGTGAACAGACAGAAATAAATGTTAGGCAAATTATTGCAATGAAGGTGTTACTCAGGTCACGATTGACGGAAGGGAAAAGTGGCTACATTCTTTTTTGTATCAGATGTATCTTTGTACAGAGGTCCTGGTAGGCATGAAATGACAAAGCAAGCATCCTATTTTTGTTGTCAGACTCTGGATCTCAGGCAAATGCTCTTTCCAGAGTCTGCATCTCATAAGTTATTGGAACTACAGTGGCATTTGTGGTGCCTGGATAAGGAGGCAATAAAAATATTTTCTATTTGTTTACACTGAAACAAACCATACACTGAACTGTCAACTCTGAAAAATTGATGCTTCTGACTTCACAGATATTCAGCAACCTAACAGAAATGTCAGATGTGTGCAGCTCTGAGAGAGGAAAAGGAAAAAGAAAAGGAAAAATCAACCACACAATAAAATGTTCATTTATTTTCATCAGATGTGATTCTCCCTCACATAACTGATGGACCCAAAGACTGAGAAAGTTGATAGAGTTTTTTTCTTCTTGATTTCAGTGATTTTTGATTAAGTACTATAGAATACTAGGGTTGAGCATCAGCTCTTTTAACATCAGTAGTTTTTCTTGCTGAAAAATTGTTGTCACGTGGATTGAGATGCATGTCATTAAAGGCAAAGAGCTGAAGCTGTCTTTCAGCGAGTTCTAGCATGCGGAGCACATGGTTTTGGTGGTCAGGTGGAATCCTCCTGGCTGTGACTGCCGCCTTCACACGCACATCCACTGCTCCTAAACAGCTTCAGGGCAGCCTGACCCCCTCCCTGCTCATGAGCTGAGATGGGGCCATGCCTGCTGACCAGGTGCGTTAGTTCCTGTAGGTGTAAATGCCGTGCAAAGGTGAAGGTGGGTAAGACGTGCAGCTTGCACAAAGATTTACCTATCATCTGGCTGCCTTGAAAAACGCCTCTCTGTGGAACCTTCACGCATATTGTGCAAGATTCTACCTCTGTCCACAAGCAGATTGGAGAGTTGTGCAAAGGGTGGGAGGGGGAGCAGTCTTCTGCCTTTTCATGATTTTAAATTTTTGGGGGGTAATTTACTGCTACTTTCTGCTTTAGAAAGGAAAAACACAAGTCACCTACCTTGATAGTGGGAGGGTTAAATGGATTTTTTGGCTGAAATTGCAAACAGTAGTGAAAATGAGACTTTTGAACTACAGGGTCAAAATCTGGGAATGTGGAAACTGGGTTATTCTGATCACTGTGGATACAAAGATGGTCCTGGGGTGGAACCATCAGCAACCGGTGGAAACTGGCATTTTTGCCTTACTGTGGAGAGCTGCTGGAGCTGGGTATTCTGCAGCTGCCCCATGGCTCTAGGTATCATATGCATACAGTGACGTTCAGTGAAAAGACAAGAAAAAGGCTAAAACTCTGGAATTAAAGCCTGCTAGGATACAAGAAAAAGTCTCATTTTTGCTTTTTTCAGTTTCTCTGAAAACACATTTCAGTCCATAGTTTCTAAAATGGCACAAGCCAAAATGGATCAGTTTGATGTTTTCTCTGGTAATGGCTTAGGACAGATTATCTTTTGGGCAATAGCTGTGTTTAGGTTTAATTATATAATTAGAGTGAATGCATGTAAATCAGATAAATGGGACATAATCAGTTATAAGATTTTGTGGCAAACATAGACGGTGCATATGAAGTACATGGTTTTAAGGTTCAACTAATGGAACTGTCAGCAAGCATTAAGGATGATAAAGCTGCAGCTTTCAAGACCTGGCTATAGGGAACAGGAGGAATTGGGTATACATTAAGAATGCAGACCCGCGTGGCTGTTTCAGCTGACAGTTTGGAGAGGGCTGGACCAGTTGGTGTATGTCTTGCTGCCCTGACAATATAAAAAGGCATTCAGGTTTTGGGAACAAAACAAATTGCAACTGGAGACACTGGCTTTTGGGGAATGTTTATTTTCAGTGTGACACTTCTATCTCAGACAAATGTTTAATAAATTAAATTTCAAAAGGACTGTGGTATCAAAATACTGAACTAGGTTAAAGTATTGACTTATTTTCAGAGGCAAAACTCATTATTTATCTAGCCTAAGCAACCTACCCTATGTACAAAGTGTCCCTGGATGTAAGGAAGGCCAAGATAGCAAAATGCTGAGATTGAATGCTACTGGGAAGAAGAGTTTTGTCCTCATTCAGTCCTGAATAACACTGCTCCACATTTATGTTAACATGGAAAAGACTTCAAATGGCTTTGAATCCCAGTTTACCAAGAAAACCCCAGCCATTCTTTACATACAGGCTGAGAATCACATTCTCATAGGAATTTGTTTACATGGATGCCTATTTTGGTCTTCGACCTAAACTTGTTCTTAAATCTTATGGACTTAACAGGAATTAGGCCAAAGTTTACAAGTTTAGAAATTGCTGTCTAACTGTTACTCATTTGCTGAGAAAAGAAATTGGTCTTGGAAAAAACACCAGGAAGAAGAAACTGGTCTTGGATGAATGGATATTGTTGTGGGATAATAGTCCCTGATAGTCAGTAACTTTTGTTCATGCAAGCTAAATGGTACAATTTTAATTACCACAATGCTTAAATCACTGTAATGGATTACAGGATCTTTGAGTTGTTGCAAATCTAATTCAGTTTTTTAACTTGTTTTGGTGGAAACTAGTGAGCAGCCATATAGTCATTATTCTGTGGTTCTTCTGAATAGCATTGAGATTTGCAGGAGGGAATGAAAGTACTGCACAGATTAGATATTGTCATGCTACAGTCATGCTATAAATAGCTGAGTGCGTTGGCTTTGGTTTGCGAGCTTGGATTTCTAAATTGAAGCATTTTGGTATTCCCTTCTCTGAATATCGAAGGCTGCAGAGACACGCGAGTGTGAAAGAGAGTAACAAATGTCCTCGCACCACTGAGTTTGCTTCTGACTCCCTGTCTGAAAGAGGGTAATCGTTGTGCAGTAGTCTCTGGAGATATCCCTAGCCGACTCTCCCATTACAGGTAAAGCAGTGTAGTGTTCTTAAAAAATAGTATATATTACTCTTTCAAAGAATGTTGTAAGTTGAAAAATGGATGCCTTGGACTTTAGGACTATTGAAAGGAAGAAAAGAAAATAGGAAAGTTGATTGAGGCAGGTTATACTGAACTGCCTGGAAACTCTGTAGAAGTAGTGCTTTGGAAAAAACAGCAGGGGTACAACAGATAAATAAATCAGCAGCAGTATTGCCAGTAACTGTCAAATCAAAACCAGCAGTAAACCAGAAATATACAGTCAGTATCAGTCTGAATAGGCGTTTGTTAAACACATCAAGGACAGGAAGACAGTTGTGAGAAGCCAGAACATCAGTGGTGTTTTCAAAAGATAATTGTGCCTGTTAATATTAGCTGGTAGTTAATGCTCTGTTCTGATGAACATCACTATTTTAATCAAATGAATAAGGAAAGGTCACCATGAAACCCTTTTTCAGAAAAAAAGCAGTTAACATGTTAGTTGTGTTTGATGGATCCTGCTATCTTTTCTTCACTGAGTTTCCGCTAATGGGGTCTGCTAGGAACTGAGACTATGAAGAGGTGACTGCAGCATTTAGGAAAGTATCAGTCAGATGGGGACCTAACCTGGCTGTGCCCTTGTCCGGTACTGCTGACAGCTGAAAGCAGTTCATTTCCTCACCACAAACATTTTTCCAAAGTCAGTGGCGGTGGATTCTCTCAGCTCAGCCCGTACAGCTTTGGTTCACACACAGGGTACTGTTCCCAAAGCTGCTGTTTAGTATTACGATTTTGGGAGATGCAGATTACCTCCTAGATCCGTACAAATCCAGTGCATGCTAGAGGAATGACAATACACAGAGGTGTTTAGTGACTGCCCACAACACAGCTGAATTGGCCAGAATATTGTCGAATACCATGCGTGGATAATGGACAGTGTCTGTGACCAGTTTGAGTCCATAAACAGGTTTTTGGGTTTTCCAGGCAATTAACTGGCAATCTTAAAAGAAACTGGGTGTTCCCTGGGCTGCACACAGGGACTTGTGAGACAGCTTTGGGCAGTGGTGAAAGGAAAACCGCTGGGTGTTTCAACCACTTCACCTGCTAGTGAATTCAGAGCTTTATTTTATAAAAATTTCAGTAATTTTAGCTGGATGAACTAACGATATTAGACCATCTCTCTGTAGTGTTTCTATAGTGACTCTCCATTCTGCAGGGCCTCTCCCAATACACTTGCTGTAGTTTCTGCAATTCCTGTAACGCTGCAGGAGCAGCCCACCTGAAATGCTCGCAGAATAATCTTCCTCCGTCCTCAAGCGGGCTGCTTTGATAAGCATGCTCATGGCAGGCTTTTGAAACAGAAGCCAGCAATTGTGTACTGCTGCTGCCTTCATGACATGAGGAATATTTTGTCAGATTCTTTTTAATGTACTACTTTGTTTTCTCATCTGGGATCACATCTGATAAGGACAATCTAAAACTTTCTCTAACAGTTGCATGAAACTCTATGCAGATGTGTGCTTCTCTGTATGAAAAAAAAATCTCTAAAAATGTGCAGCTTCTAAAGCCAAGCCAAGCTGAGAGAAGCTGTGGTATCAAATGTGCGTCAGCAAAGTTCGCAGCAGTTGTGGCTTGCTTTTTCCTTCTCTCGTCCTTTAAGATACTGAAGCAGCATACTTCAAGGGTTTGACAAGAAAGGGACATGTATTCCCTTTTGTGCAAATCTGCTTGACGCTTATGAACACTGTTCATTCTAAAACCCCATTAAGATACTTTCCTAGTGGTGTTGCTCTGACAGAGGAAGACAGAATGAATTCCACAGCTAGGAGAAAAAAAACGGGGGGGAAAAAAAGAAAAAACATTTTGCAAGTCCGTCACTCCAAAGAATACATTAAATTAACATTAATTAACACATCCTGTTGAATAGCGTAAATGGATGAGATTCTTATCCAGAGGGCAAAAAAAGGTCCAAAAATGAAAATAGCACAGCAGAGACATAGGTTTCCCTACCAAAAGCTGCCTGGCCCTTTGGAGCCTGGTCCAGAACCCAGCATATTTCAGAAATCAGTCTCCTGTGCAAGGTGGGGAGTGAGTGAAGCAACTCACAACGAGATCCACTAAACCCTTCTTGCAGGAACCTAGTCAACGGGAACAGAATGAGGGATTTTTCTGAAACCTAACGTCCTTCTTTAGGTGCTTTAATATTCCTACAATATTAGAATTTTGGACTCTCTTTTGGACTTTAGATTGATATTTATACCATCACAATGTACTAAATGTACAGGTTCCTTTGAAGACCTGCTTGCCAAGATTTACGAACAGTTTAAAAAATAAATGTATACTTGTTTATTTTTACAGGGACAGTTACTCATTACACATCTCTTGTCATTCAAGAAGACTCATTATATGTGGCTCTGCACAAGAAAAAATGAGTACTTTTTCTGTACCCAAGAAGCTACAAGAAGGCTTACAGAAAAGGAGATAACAGGCAGGTTCAAGCAGACGAGTAATAGGACATGACAAGAGTATTTGGTCAGCATCACTCAAAATCACAGACCTCAAAAAATGCCACTTTTGAGAAATATTGTTTCAGAATTAAACATCTTCTTTTGCTTTCACGTTAAGATACACAATAAATAGTATAAAAAACATATGGAGATGTCATTTAGAAACACAGAGGACTTAGTTTACTCTTACAATCAAAATGTTTCAGTCTTATTGCTTTGCTTGAAATGAAATTTGTCAAAATTGATATGTTCTACAGAATTTTTCAATTTTGTAGAAAGCTCCTATGCTCCAGAAAACTAATAATTGGATTTTTTTGTTGTTGCCTGTTATAATCTTGATATTTTAGGATTTTATTGTCTCCCTGAGAAAAACAGATGGGACAATACTCTGATCACTTTTCCGCCATGAAAACCAGGTGTAAGTGTACAAAAGTCAGACAGATTATTCTGGATTTCAAATTATAAACTTGAGGTCATGGTCTGATTAACTTTATTGAGGTTACTTATGCTATTCGCTTGGTGAGTTTTAATAGCTTTTTGTGGTTAATCATACTTTCCATTAAAGCATGTATCATTGGGAAGAGGTGGCGCTCTCTACATATTCATAGTAATACATAAAGCAACCTCATACCAGTTTAGAAGAAAATAAATCTGTTATCATATTTTGAATATATGACAACTAATACAGCATAGTTGTACTAGGAAAAACATGTGGGTGAGAAATTGTTAAAAATACAGTGTTTGAAAACACCAATAAATTAATCTTTGTATATATTCCTTATGGATAATAACTGCTGTGACTTTTGACAGCTGTTTTTTAATATTTTTCTATGCATGCCTGAATATTGTTTATCAAATAAATTATTTAACACTATTTCAAATCGATTATCAACTGATATAGCAGAGAATAATTTTTTCTGCTAATGCACTGTACATCTCCAATGGCACATGAGCAAACAAATACATGATAAAGTATATTTTTTTACAATCCTTTTAATCTAAAAAAGGCCAGAGAGAAAGCAGACACAAAAAAGAACTGTAAATCTGACACAAAAAAGGACTGTATCTATAAATGCTGGCACAGCTTTAGTCACACTAGCCAGAGTACCAGATATATGCTCCCATCCGTAAGTGTACTTTGCTGGAAAACAACTAACTGAAACTAATTGGCCACATTATACAGTGTTTGCGTGTTGGGAGTAAATGCCTGAATCTTTCTTTGCAGCCGGTTAGTGTCTATTTTCTATACATGGGCAAATTTCCAAATGTTCCCACCCAAAAACGTACTTCACAAATCTCATGCCTCTTTTTAAACAATGAAGAAAAAGAAATATACTAGTCATTTTTTGTTCAAGGTCCGACTAATGTACTTACTCTATTCAGGCAGCAAATATGTGGTCTAGTATATGTGATTCCTGTAAGTATGGAGGAAGGATGCACGTTCCGAGACCCACATAGCACTGGGATTGTCATGGATCGCAGCTTTTGTTGTGAAGTCAGGGCATCTTGATTCTTTTTCCATGAAGATTTTTTACATTTGTGATGAAAACATAAATTTGTAATGCTGTTCTCTAATTTGCCATAGAGAGAATCAGACCCAGAACTTTTATCAATACTAATCCAACAGATTAGGAATTCATAGAGTTCATTGATAGCAAATGCTATGGAAGCTAATAAAGCCTTTTCCCTTTGCAATTCTTAAAGCATGGATTTAGAGTTCATCCTCAGAATTCAGATTTTGTTTGTTTTTTAAAAAGTAAGATTGAAGGTGGATTAACTTTTGTCATGACAGTCTTGAGACTTGACTGTTCACTAACTTCAGAATCAATATGCACAGCTAATTTATTGTTTAGGCACCATGGCAATGCCTGCCCTTCTGTGGTGGAAACTAATAGCATCTGGGATTTTCAGCTGCCTGTGGTACATCTCAGAGATGTGTCTTCACTTTAAACAGCCACAAAGGTGTAGTTTCTTCAAGCATCATCCCGTGTAATTACATAGTTTACTTCTTCACATCAGTGACAGACACACGTCATTTAGTCCTGTTGAGTTCCTGTGGTAGAACAGGGGGCATTGATGTGTCCACATCCTTGTAGCTCAGTCTGATTTCTGGTCTGCTCCTGGGTACCCACTGCAAGCCTCTCTGGGAGCAAGACTCAGGTTTTTGCTGAAGTTCTGAATGGACCTGTGGACCCCTCCATCATGGGTATTGTAGGTGGTGCCTCAGAGCAATTGCCTGTTGCAGAATGGGCAACAGGACAAATGATAGGAGACAGAAGCATGTCAATGAAGGCATTCCCATCCTTCCAGCATCTGCTATGATAATGTCACTATTTCACCATGTGATTGCATTATTAATGAAGTACGTTATTTCCCTTGTCTGTACATCTCCTTTTGTTCCTTCCCACCAAAGTTCTTTCTTCTGGATGTGTGCAGTTATTATTTTAGTAGCACCTTAGAGGCTTGAAACGCAGCAGGCACCCTACTGATTTAGGTAGACTTAATTAAGTTTCTCTGCTCTCTCTTTTTCAAGTGTTTAATACCTATTAAGTGTGCATTGTGTGGCACAGCAGAACCCCTGTCAACGATGCAGAACCCCACTGTGGCAAGTGAGACTGTTTCCTCCCTGCTTTATAAATTCTGAGTAGATGAGCTGTTGTGGGATGGCAAAGAGACTCAATTTTGGTACAAATGCTTGGGGAGGCATTAAAGTTTGACGTAGTAAGTCTGTGAGGTCCTAGCTCTGAATGCATTTCCTTGGCAGTTAAGTTTAGAAAGATTACTATGCTTGGTCATCTTTGGTACACTTTCCACCACTGACCTAGAAAATACAGCCTATTGCACATATAGCATTGGGGAAAAAATTCTTTTACAGAAGAGACAGCTTAAATTCTATTTCTGTTGGAATGGAAAGGTGGCGTTTTCCTTGGTTTTGGCTAATGTAAGTGGTTCCTAACATATAACTACTGCTACCAGAAAAGCTAGGTTCCTTTCTGGCAAAAATAAATTCATTTGCAGGTTTAAAAATTGTACTCTTGAATATTTAATTCTGTTTGCAGTGCTTTCTTATCCCTTAAAAAAAAAAAAAAACCACCAATAAACAAAAAACAAAACAACGAAACAAAGAAAAAATACCCTGGAAAATGCACCAAGAGCATATGACAAGATGTTTCACCCATTTTCAGAGATGGTTCTTAGGGATACAGCCAACACTTGACAATTCAAAGGCTCAGCTGGAATGAATGAGTGTCACCCAGTAACAGTAGTGTGAGGAGAGACCACAGGTAATTTCCCCCTTCTACTCTTGGAAATTTTTTCCACTTTTCAGTTATACCAAGTAGACTGATTTGCACCTTTTTTTTCTTTTTGTTTTATTTATTGCTATCTGCTGCTGAACATCTGTGAGATGCAACTCACAGCACACAGCACAGTGAGCGGAGCTCCTCGTGGCTGTTCGGAGGACAGGAATGTGTTCTTCTGCAATTGTCTTTCAAACAAACTCATAGTTCGTTAGTTCTCCAGTCCCACTGGTCCTGCAGACCTCCTTTTATAGGAAAGGATGGCCTCCTCCCAGGCTTTCAGACGCCTGAGCCTCTCTCTGCAGCGAGCAGTGTATTGTTAGATGCCCTGCAAAATTTCATTTGCTGAATTTTCTATGCTGTTGTTCAATACTTAATTACCTGTTTCTTTTGTTTTGTGACAGTCACATCTAAAAATTCTCACCGAAGTTAGTGTCCTGATAACGTACAATACTAGATAATATGTTAGAATTTCCTAAGGGCCACTGCCTCGAAGAGCTTAGTAATTAAAGAGACCGGGGGTGAGTGAAAGGAATAGAGTATACTGAAAGAAAACCAGGATTTGATGCAGTGAGAGAGATCATGAATGACTGCTGATCATTGTACTGGGAATTTTAACTTAGACTTCTTCAGTCTAGTTGTATGACCCTTGTGTAATCTTGCTAAAGTAAATACATTCTTTGAGGACCACGAGCTGGTTTTATCTGTGCCCAGACTCTTAATTTGCTCAGCACAACAAATTGTTGTCCCAAATCAGGATCCACACAGCGGCCCAAGAGACTGTAGTTTATTTATTTATGTGTGTTTTCTCCTGCAAATACAGTTGATAGACTGGCATTAAGTGGCATGAGTGAGATAGTAAATGTTTCACTGTTGGATAAAGTCAGGGAAAAGAAATCTATGTTTATGAATTTGGTTTTGTTTATCTTTCTAGCAAAGATAAATATATTAATTTGTGCAAATCCAAGAAGCCGTAAATAAGAATACAGACAACCTTAAAGGGTCAGGCAGAGTATGATCCAAATAAGATTTTGTGCATCGTGTCTACTTCCTCGCAAATTGGAAGGGTAAGCAGATATCATACTGCTGCTTTCTTGACTATTTAGGTGAAAACGTCATTGGTTTTGGCAAAAATATTACTGTCCTAATGATCGTTATGCAAGCTGGAATCTTTAGAATGTTTATGTCCCCTGCACATGTAATAGCTTAACCTCTTCTAAATATTTATGATTTCACTAATGGGTGGCAGAATGGTAATCCAAATACTCAACAACATTCCTGCTGATATATTTCTTTTCTCAGAACAATAAATGCACCTATCTTTTTTGCAGTATTTAGTGCATGCTGTAGTTTTGAAACTAGCTCCAGCTGCCAATAGAAATATCAGTTAAAAGTCTGATGATTTTGGTTAAAGGTTTCGTTGTATTCTTACTCCTTCATGACTCAGTGGTGTATGCTGACTACCATCTAACAGATCTTTAATGGCAAACTTCGGAGACAGACAGTTCTGGTCCGTGACTATGCCTTCAGCAAAAAGAACAAAAATTACAGGTCCTAAATGACAGCCTTTTTTTCAGCTGATAATATATTAACTCTTTTTCATATGTAGCTAGGTATATGTCCGTATTGATTTTTTGTTGCTTTCTGATTCATTCTGTGTCTCTCTTCTTCTACCCCGCTGCTTTTCACCTCTGGCTTATTAGGTTGGCTGAAAGATAAAGCAGTGGAACGCTGCCAGCCTGGGAAATTACAAGGCTGCTTTTAGCTTCTCCTGGTGTATGCTCTGAAAAGTTAGAGGAGGAAATAATGGCCTTCCATAAAGCTCACCTGAGAAAGCCTGGCACGTAAAAATTAATCCACAGAATGAAATATGGGAAATGCCCAAGGAGAAGGATGCACAAAAGACCTCAGGCAGTGCTATTGACAGCTAGATATCACTGCCTAGTAGACAGAGGTGCAGATCTTTTTTTCTTTTTTTTTTTTTCTCTTCTCTTTTCTTTAACTTTAACTTCAGAAAAGATGCAAAGAAAGAAAAAGAAAAGATTAATTCACTGGCTACAGCAAGCTGAAAACCCTGTACAGATCTTTAGGTGTAGCTGCACTATTTAATTTAACTGACTTACAGTGCAGCCTGTGGATGGAGTTCCGTGAGTACCAGGTCCTCGTGGATCTCCCAGAGTTTGCAGAAACCAGGGACTGACTCACTCCTTGATATGATTGTGTATCATTGGGGAACCTTCTCATCAGGAAGGCAAGTTTCAGCACACGTTTGCAAAGTCCTTTCACGTAGTTATCAAAGAGAATATCCTAAGTAAGTCTCCATGTTGGCTCCTCAATTAGAAACAAAACACCTTCAAAATAGTTAACCTTTAGGAACAACATACAAATCCCAACCTTGTCAGTATTCCTTTCTCCTGAATGCCAGGCCAGCTATAGACATGCATTTCAATCTGCCAGCAATCGTATGCTCCATCCTCTTTTCTTATTCTTTCTGAAGATGCTTGTTAATGAACCTTCTTGAAAAGTCACAGAGGAGGATAAAAGGCCAGGGCATCGGGTGGAAAAGCAATGCAGATTAGAAAAGACAGAAAGCTTATTTAATTCTTTCTTTTCCTGATCTCAGCTCCCTCAAGTTATCTTTAAAAGCATGTTTAAAGCTTACAGTTCAAACTTTTCTGCATTTAACTGTAATAATTAAAAGCAGCTAAGAGAGCATTCAGGTCCAAAGGGAAAAATTTCAAAACTCATTTCAACCATTGCTGGTCATGTGTTTGGGGATGGATAGGAGCCTTTTTTTTATTTTTCAGTCTGTTGTGCTGGAATTTCATTTGTTAAGATTAAATGTCTTCATCTTGCGCCTGTATCTTGCCAGCTCTCTGGATTCTAAACAGGCACTAATGAATCTCAGTAGCACCAAGTCAAGCATTTTTGAGAATGTATTTTTATGACTCTGCCATTAAAGAGAAAGACGTGGCTTGAAAGAAGGAACTGGGGATGTGGGAAAAGTAGAGGGATTGAAACTCTCTTGATTCAGTCCTTAGGAAATGGCACTGCACTTTGCATGCTGCTCACCACATGGATCACCGTCCCAATGGGATGCTCAGGATTGATTATTCCTAATGAGAACATAAACCCAGGAAGTCTGGTATCCTGCCTACATCAATGACTAATTCCAACCAGTTAAATAGGACATAATAAAACCAATAATGAATCTACTGATTCTGTAAGGGAAGGGAACTGCTGATCTGATATTCTAAATACCAGGATCTTAGTTGACGTAATTCATGTTCATTCACAGCCATGCTTTTCAGAGCAGATTGTTAAAGTATCTCAAATGCAGACTGAGACAGTTACAGGTGAATGTCTTCAGTTTTTTCCAGGACAGATGGAGGTCACTGGTCTAATGGCTTCTGGTCAAGCTGAAATTTTGATGTAGTAGTATTTCGAGAGCTCAGTTTATTTGTGTATCATCTTAGACCTGCAGAAACAGAAAAAGGGTAAAATATTTCTGGACAGTGGTCACTAGAATATGGCATACAGCTAGAGTAGGGGTTGGAAGTAGGGCCAGCCATGAGTTTTGGGAATAGGGGACAACATATTCACAGTTTATTCTATTCCTGTTAACCACCTAGAAATAAGATAAGGTTGTTGTCAGGAAGAGTGAGTGATTTTATTTCTTCTTCTAGTCGTTGCTGCAGCTATGGGTTGAGACAGTAGAGTACTATTACGGTGAGGGTTAGAGGCAGTGAGGCTCTGATGAGGGCTGATATGGACAAGGGGCAGCGTCACTGTGAAAATGCACAGTTATCAGATGACCTGAACTTGTATCTGTATCCTTAGCAGAGCTGCACTGAGCAGAGCAAGGAGTACCTGTAGTATGTACCTCACCTTGGAAAATATTTAAGCAGACTTAGCGTTGGCTTCAGTACAACTACTTAAATACCCAAAGCTGAGCTCCAGCTCAAGTGGCTTGCTGGACTATTACCTGAGGTATCAGAATCATGCACAATTGCCAGGGAAACCCAGACATGTTTTGTGGGATTGTTCAGTATGAAACTGCCTTTCCTATTAACAGCAATATCTCTTGGAGTCTGACTGTGCGGCACAGGATTTCCCTCCTGAACTGAATTTTGTGTTTCACTTCTCAGCTAGCACAAAGCATTATGTAATTCTTATTACCAAAGGACTGTGTGTAAGTATTATGTATCTCAACAGTTAATATTTGGAAGTAAATTAATAGAGAAAATGCTCTCCAGGGACCTCTGGAGACTGACTTGTCCAATCCTCTATTCAGAGCAGGGTCAGCTAGAGCAGGTTGCTCAGGACCTTGTCCAGCTGCGTTTTCAATTTCTTCAAAAACAGAGACTCTTCAACCTTGTTGGGCAACCTGTTCATGTTTTCTGGATGTATTAAGGCTTTAAACATAAACAACTAAATCATTGCTGTAATTCTTTGAAAAACAATGAAGTTAGAGCTGGCAAGTGTTTCTCTGAAGTGCTTGTTTCTCTTGTTTGCATTTTTTGTACAAAGTCTTGCTTAGTCATACTATTAAAAACGTCTTTTCAAAGAGCTGTACGCAATTGCTTAAATTTATAGAAAATGCAGAAAGCTCTGTGTCCAAAAAATAAATCATAGGAACCAACAGGGTACTTGCAGGAGGCTGCACTACTGAGGTTTCCAGAGCCGGCACCTCTCTATGAATGCGTGGCACTGCGTTGCCTTTTAGTTGTTCTGTTCAGTCTCACGCTATTCCACAACAATAAGACTGCAATTTAAAAATTGTGCACTGATCTTTTCCACCAATGTACACAGCACGAATCTTCTGAACTGACAGCAATTGAGACAAGGCAGTTCTGTAGGTTCATCAGCCACTGAATCACGATGCTCAGTGTTCTTCAGGTACTGTGTCTTTTGTATGTCGCTAGCATTAGAGTGCTACTAAGCCTATGTCTTTACTGGACCTTTAGCTTGTGCAGATTGTTCCCCAGGCACAATTAATCACATAAATCACCGTTTATGAATAAACAAAGCCCTCTCACCCAACTTCAGTGGTTCCTGCAAAGGCCTGATTATTGCAGCACTAAAATCCAAGTGGGTTGTTTTAGTCAGACTATTAATGTTTCAGTAGGGATGCACATGAGTCCCTTTAATTCCTGATTTTTCTTCACTGCCCTCCAACTGTTCCCTTACCTGGTGCTCAAAAGGTTACACGTGTGGGTTTTTTCCCCAGGGTTTTCTGGACTGAATGGCAGAGTACTGAGCTTGCTGATGCACAAAGAAGCAGGGCCAGAAGCCAGCAATTTTTATGGCTTTGCCTCCAGGCTTGTCTGCTGCTCAGTTCTGAGCAACTCGTCCAGTGAAGGCCTCAGATCAGATGCAGGAGCAGCAGCAGATCTCAGGACCTACCTGCTTGATAAGGGAAGTAATGTCCTTTGTCACAGCTGCAGATAGATGCAGAGCACCGTGCCTTTGTACAGGCACTCCCTTCTGCTGCTCTGCAGTAGGTGGTGGACTCAAATTGCTCTTTGCTGGCTTTTCCAGACTCTCTCGCACTTTCTCCCATGCACCTCCTGGAGACAAATTGCTGATCCACAGCCTGGGTAGCAAAGCCACAGCCCTTCTCCCTGTTCAAGTACCTTGATATTTCTGATGGCAAGACTGGGGGGGGGGGGGCATTCATTTTATATGTATACTCAGATCATAAATAATGACTCACTAATTCCAAGGAGGACACCAAAGTCAAATTGTATCAGCTAGAATGAAGTCGGTCTCCCAAGATGAAGTTAAATGTAATCTCTAGAACAGAACCTATCTTTGCTGGGTCCCTGTGTTAGAGACACTGCTTACGTATTTATACTGCAAAATACTTAAGGCAGTAATCTCTCCCTGCTGTGCTTCACTCAGCATCACATGTGTTGCTGTCTCTTTATGCCATAATTAATAATAAATCTTCTAGTAATCTGGTTGCAACTTACTCTTCAGACTGTTACTTTCACTATGTAAGAGATAAAACAAACCGATGATTTTGAAACTCCTGAAGCAGTGTTAGCTGTTTCGGGTTTTTCAGTTACTTCAATATGGAAAGACTTAGAAGGAAATTGTATTATATGGTAGAGGAAGTGTCTGTGTCTGCTTTTACCGTTACACTGGAGTGACCTAGGAATAACTTTTTTGAAGTTAGGAGACTTCATATATGATCTCCTTAAGGCAGGAATCTTCTCGCATAGCTAAGTATCATTGCACAGGCAGTGAAACTAAATAAATGCTAATACTTAGCTCTTTGGTTACTTCAGGCAGAGTATAGGTCTTGTAAACTGTTTAAACAGCACCTCATTAATCAGCAGTATTTGCCTTATGTTAAATACAAGTGATATAGAAGCGTTTTCTGGGCCTCTGCAAAATGGTTAATGTTAACTGTCATGAAGTGGTTGGGCACCATACATTACCCAAGCATTTATCATAAAATACCAACTTGGTATTAAAGCAGGCAGCTCCATATATGCAGTTCTTCTGCCACCTCTTCTCCAGCATCACACCTGAAGGCCTGGAGGCTTTGTTTCGTTCCAGTCCATCAGCCAGCACAGGCTGTTCTCCTCCTTTTTCCCCTTCCTACACATTCTGAACTCTCCCATTTGCAAAACTTGGGGAGTTTGAGGATAGGTCCTGTTTGGAAACAGTGCACATTTGCTTTGGCATCTTATTGGCAGGGTTTGTCAAATGCCATACCTGCTTGCCTTGGATAGATTTTTTGTGGGAGAAAGTAAATTTGCATGTTTGGCTGGCTAGAAAGGAAAAACGCTGCATTTCTGAATGTGTGTGTAACTGACACTTAATTGGTATTATACAGTTGCCTAATTCCTTCCTTCTGCATATGTTTGTACATACATGTAGAGACAGGGAGGAAAAAAGAGGGAAAATGAAGCCAGCTATATCCAGAACCCTGGTATAAAACTGCTATCGTAATATGTATACAGTTTGTAATTTAGGAAACTGTTATAACTGGAGTGAGATTAAGGAAGGGGTATTTCCAAAGCTTGGAGTGCTGTTTATATTTGCTGATTAATTCCAAATGAGGGCAGAAGCACTTAAAGTGATACTATAAAGGTACATTTTCTCTTTTCATTTAGAAACCTAACATCTGAGAAGCATTTATTAACAAAACACCAACTCTATTTGTGCATTTCTAAATAGAATACTAAAGCAACTGAATTTTAATTTTCATGCCTGTAATTTGTTAATATAATTACTGTACAATACAGTTAGGTGCTTTCAGACCTTTCAGTGTTAATTAAAAAGCTAATAACTTGAAAAGCTATAAATACTGAGGTAGAGGGTCTAGTGCTCCAGGCAGTTAATCCTTTATTTGTCGTTTACTAAAGATCCTTTTACTAGAAGGCTGGGCTATATACTGAGTATAGCACTTTGTGACTTGGCTCCTTCTTTCTGCCTGATAGATATTCCCACTGTGCACAAGCAGTACTGGGTCTGATTGCCTAGCATAAATCAGCATACTCACAGCTAAATGCAAGCATAAAACGGGAGAGATCCCACCATTTTAGCCCGTTGAGTTTTCTTCCTGCTCTGCTTTCACCTCCCCTGCCCCATCTAGACCTACCTGCCTATCTGTGGGTTGATACTTGGCACAATGTGGAACAGTCCATTTCTGGCTCCTTCTAAAGAACATATCCAGCTGGATATCGAGGGGTTTTTGTGGCTTGTTATATAGCAGCTGTGAGAAACTCTCTGAAATGCTATCAACCACTCCAAGAGCAGTGGTGTGTGTTTGTCAGAGGGTGTATCCTTGCAGCTCATGGCTGCGTCTGCTGCTGTGGGGCTCAGGGCACACAGTTCTAGGAAATACAATTTGGTCAGAAAAGGCTGATATTTACACTTTCAGATTTGGGTAAAATTTTCATGGTTCCAAATTAAAAAAGGAAATGCAATATTCAGAATTTCTTACTGGAATCTCCACTGCTGTGAGTCTCCTGAAACAACTCACTGGGGTTCCCAACCAGCACGTGCTTCATTAGCACTGCCCAGGTGATAAAGATCAGTTTGCACTAGTACATTGGTGTAAATCTGCAGACCAGCATGCACGGGACTAATCACAGCTAAAGGGAAAAATACTCTGATCATCATGCAGCGTCTCGAGGTAGCAGAAGTCATGGCTCCTTCCTGCAAACTACTTGAATTCTGGTGGGCTAGAGTAGGAAACACTTTTCTCTATGCAGCGTTTACTCTTTAGTGAATGGAAATGAAAGAAATATTTTATTTAAATGCAGTGATCCTGTTTCTAAATTAATCTTGTCTGGATATAGCCTGGTTTTAATAGAGTGACTCATGATCTATGTTGGTAGAGGAGAAAAATGCTTTGCATTAAACATATTGTGGTCTGGTGCTGATTGTTTTAAATGTTCTAACATAAGACATCTATTTTAACAGAAAATGGACTTACTCTTCAGTTATGTAAATGAAGCACAAACAAATGAGACTGTGCTACCTCACAGAAGGAAAAGCTGTCTGTTAAATCCTAATCGCACAGTAACATTATGCTAGATAACTTACATAGCCGGATACGCACACGCACAACACAAAGAGGCTGTGACTGAGGCAGAATTTTTAAAACAAGCCAACAAGACAAACATTAGAACTGGGAAATAACATTCCCTCTTACCAAAGAAAGTGCTTAATGGTGTACCTCAGCATTGTTTCAGCACAGAGTCATTTACCTAACGGAAATCATTAATTCTGCCCAGCATTTTGAAGAATAGCTTGATGATGAGCTTCCTGAAAGGCACTCAAAGGAAGCACTGCTTTCTCCAGTTGGTTCAAATTGTTTCATGTTTGTCAAACTTGAATTGCATTTGAAGGATACATTGTGAGTAATAGATTCTCCTGCTATTTACACGTGGGCAAGGCTGCACAGCCATTCTATGCTGCAGTTTATTGCACTGCATTATGTATGAGGTGGTTTTGCAAGCAGATACATAAACACAAAGAGGGGAGGGAGGAAAACCACAAGAAAGCAGTTTCGTATATTGTCCAATATAAAACTTTTGGGAATAATTTTGAAAACTTTTGAACAGTAATGTGTGCAAATATTTGGAACTGGAGCTCTAAAAAGAGTTATTTACTGCTTGTGTAGCAGAGAACATGGTAGCTTTACCACGAAGCAACTCCTTCTGTTGGATTTAGCTTATAGTTATCGCACTGCTGTCACATGACACCAACAACCCCGCAGCCTTTATTGAAAATCTACAGTCATATCCTAAAAAGAGGTGTGCTCTTTTATTTTTCATTGCTTTAAGGAGATTTTAGGTGCTAAGTCCGTTTGTAAACCTGCTGTTCAAACTGTTAAGATGTAGGTGTGTAGCTGGTAAAGAAATGCCAAAAGGCTAAAAAGCACGCACCACGCATTGATTTTCAACAGGCGTTAGGGTATGCTCTGCTTAGGGATTTGTTGGTAAGTCCTACTAAGCTGCCCTCTAGGTAGTCAAATCACTGCGCTATTCTGGCTGTGAGCACTAACGGGAGATGTTCAGTGCCTCACAGAGCTGGATTCTCCCAGGCTGATTGCACATTTCTTACTGAGCAGCACTTAGCTGGTCCAGCGGGGCCTCATTCAAGTCAGCTCACTCCCTCGCTCATGCCAACGAAAGTGCAATGGCTGAGAGTCATTGCGCGCCCGTGGGAGTTCACAGAGCTTACAGTCTGGCACTGTGATAGGACTAATCAGAATAAATTATCACCTGAAGTGAGGAATGGTGTCAGAATGTGGCTCTTTATCACTAGTTAGGTTACTGCCTTGGAACTTGGCATCCGTATAACTGGGAATCACTACTGGATTGACCACAAGACATTGACATCTCGTCAGTACAGTTCCTTGGCATTGAGAGTATCACCTAGCTTCAAAGTGTTCTTTCCAATTTCTTTAAACCTTCCAGATGCTGTGCTGAACTGAAAGTGATTATGGCTTTCCTGGATGAGCTGTCATGAAGAGCAAAAGGAGATTGCACTTGCAAACCAGAGGTAATATTTAGATATTTTGTATCTGAATGTGAAATCCGGTGTCAGAATCTGTGGTTTTCAAGGGAGACTGTCTGAACATGGACATGTTGTCTGGGTATAAATTGTTAGTTCTGGAACAAGCTAACTAATGAGCACTGCCTTGGTACAGGAGTCAAAGAAACATTTTCTAAAAGAGATTGAAAGGGACCTGACAGCCATTACAATGAAATATTCCAGAGCTGTTTCTCCAAAGATACTTCACTTGTAGCACATGATATATCCTAAATATCTAGAATATTTGTAGAGGCTGTTTTGATTTATCACCTAGCGTACAGTAACGTGATGCACTTTCCATCCACTACTTCACACAAGACTGTTCTAATACTGAGCACATATGAAACCCTTTATAACAATTGAGTCTTGTGAAGGCCAGACAGATGCCAAAATTTTCTTCTAAGATTTACATAAGATTGGTAGAGACGTGAAATACCTTTCCTGAGCTCACTGATTCCCTTTAGCAAGGTTAAGATTAGAACTCGGGATATTACTCCTTTCCCATGTCTCTTATGAAAATCCACGTTTCCAGACCGTACTGCTCCTCCTAACAAAGAAGCAAAGAAAGGACTCAAGAGTCTTCTGTGCAAGCTCTAATTCAGATCCCCACAGGCTCCTGTGACTATTTATCCTCCAATGTTCTGTCCTTAACTTGCCAGGAGAAAGAACCTCAACTGGCCAAGAACATTTCTAAACTATACCTGGCAGGCTGGATCCCTCGCAGTGCTTCATCCCTTCTGCAGGTTGGAATTACTACTAATATATTTAAAAAATACTAGTCCATGGTGGAAATAGATTAATTCTAGACAGTGTTAAAATTGTACACAAGAGCGTGAGGATTGATAGTCCTTGTAATCTCTTATCTAAACACAGAATGGCTGCATATGCTCTTCATAAAGCACTGAAATCAATCATTATAATGGCAGACAGGTAATTGGGAAGCAAGCTCCTGCTTAGGTGGACCAAGAGAGGATAACAGCCTTCAATAGTTTTTCACAAAAATTATTCTCTGTCTCAGCTTTCAAACTTCAGAATCTGAAGTGAATCACTTAAAAACCACGTGTGAGCACTTAGATAGGTAGCGTGACTTTCAGAACTGCAAAAACCTTGCATTCCCCACAACGTCGAAGAGCATGATGATTATCCAGCACTTCAGTTAGCAAGACCTAGAAGCGTGGGGGTGCCAGAATTTGGCGTTGATTGCTTGGTACGTAACTGCAAGGAGAGTGGTTCAGAATTGTAGATCCTGCTAACGAATAAAAAACAGCTATGTCTGCATGGCTCTAAGAGTAGGATCAGATTTTAATTAACATTTGTTTAGTCCTTTGAAATGTTAAGACTTAAAACAATTATATGACTGCATGGCTCCATAATTTTTTTTAATGAAAGTCTTGTAAAGTGGATCTTGGAGCATTTAAGAACAACTCTGTTTACACATTCAGCCAGATAAGGAGAGTCAGAAAGATTCAGTAATTAGAAAGAGTTTGTTACTAAAAGCTTCTCCGTGTATTAAACATTAACAGAATGTTTCTAACTATGAAATGAATTAGATCTAACTAAAGTGTTGTAAGAATTAGCAGTGTTTACTCTCTGATTTTCAGATTCATTACATTATTTTAAATACTATTTTCTGCCAGGAAGAAACTAGTAAATACGTAATAATAAAAATTGACTGTGCCTCATTAAGACATTGAGAAAAGAATATAGTGCTTGCTGTTTTTTTTTTTTTTTGGTAACTCATAGTAATCCACAACTTTCACTGAGTTTGCTGGGATTTATCCTCTTTTGCAACAACACCAATAATTATTTTGCTGTGGTTTTTATTACTTTGTAAGGTGAATGAAAGTTGTTTCTGTTGCTTTGAGAAGCACAGTTTAGCTCTGGTAGAAATCTATGGAGTTGGCAATGGTCCCACTTCTCCACACACCATGATGCAAGTTCTCTAGGCCCCTCGGTATGGTAGACCCCATCTGTGCTTTCCTACTTACAGAACAGCAGTTGTTTCCCTTATTAAGGCTCCAGGTTTGTTTTGGAGTTTTGTGCTTGCTTTTTTTTTTCTTCTTTTACAAATTGTGACCAGGATCTTGGTCTTGCAGTGAGTTTGTGTGTGGGTAGATCTGTGCATCCATACAGCTCCCATGAATTGTGAAATACCGGCTGCTATTTGCCTCATCACATTTCATCTGAGTGCTGTGCTTTTTGGCAGAAGGGCCTGGTTGTCTGTACTAATGTTGCACATTGCGACCGCAGCTTTTTGCGCATAGGGCAGGCTGACAGTTAGCGTGGTGGCAGTGGAAAAGCAACAGAAGAAATGTGGGATTTTTTTTTTCCATCCTGTGATAGTAAAGCATCTTCTTTTAACAGACCGTGCATTATATCGTTGCTGCTGCACATTGCATTTGTTCTCTGATGACTCATAGCAAGATTGAGAACCCTTTACTTTCTTCATATGGTAGCATTTTAAAACATACAAACAAAACACCTCATGTATGTTTGCAAATGATTTGAAGAATATTTGAATAAGTTAGAAGGTTGTAAGCTACAGCACTCTATGTGTTAGAGTTTGTCTCAGGGTTTCTTTGTAAATAAACAAAAGCTTTAAAGACTCTGGAAAAAGACTGGTCCCCTCCCCTCCATGGAGACACTGTCCTCTTGCTTTCCTTTCTTCTCCACTCTATAATTGCTGTCTATAATCCAAGCAGAAAACTCACTGAAGAAAAATTGTCTTTTTCTGGAAATATTTACACACTGTTCAGCACAGCAGAGTCCTGATTTTACATAAGGTCTTTAGATGCCACCTAAATGCCAGTCAATAAATAAACATTCCTAAAAATACCTGTGGACATGAATCTTGATTAAACCCCAGCATCTGGGTCTGCATCAAAATTTCCTTTTGATAATTTTCCAATTCTAATCCAACATGAACTTTTTGATATATTACAGAATAGCTACCTTCCACCATGATAACAAGTCAGCCTTTTCTGTCCAGATATGTGCTTTGCTCCTCCAGGGCACTGCAGGGAAGTTGGAGCACTGAGGCAGTAAATTTGTGTTAATTTACTGCTTGGATCTGAAAAACAGATGAAGTTAACATCCAAACACCCTCTTCCTTTGGGTCCAGATTTAAGACAGCGCTTGGCTAGGAGAACTGGAAGGGGGCTTTGGTCTCTACACGTGTTTGGGTTGGCACGGGAAACTGCTCTGGTATCACAGGGCGACTGCGGGAGCAGGCGGTTCCCCTTCCCTAGCTTAGGGCTGGGGCTGTGATGTTCCGCTTTTGTCAAGGACTTAAGCACCTCTCCAGGGTAACACGGATGCAGGCACCCTTGTACTTTATGAAGAGGATTTTACACTTATTTTTTAAATTACTGGTTAATTGATCATAGTGCTGGTTTAATTTCTCATTTTCCCCATCTGTGTTGGATGATAAAAGCTGCTTGTAAATGCATAGCCATCAAAACCATTAATATTTGTCAGAGTTTAAAACATGTAATCTCAAGCCGACTACAGTCTTTCTTTTCTAAAAGCATATTCTTTTATAAAAGAGGCACTTGCATAAATTTTAGTTCTCTTGTGTACAAAATCACACATGATTACTCCAGCAATTGGATGTCAACATGAAGAGGGAACAGCAGGGTACTCCTGGGAGTGACTTACGGTGCAGTACTGCACGAGACGGTGCTGTTAGAGTAAGGTTGAAGGCTGAGAGCTGTTAAATGCAGCAGGTGTGAATGACTGTGCTGTAATTCACAGGCTTGGATGCCTTATTAGGATTATAAAATAGCCCTATGCGGGTATTTTTTAAAGCTGCAAGGGCAAATAGTCAGACGTAACTGGGGCTGCACCTCGACTAAGGATCCTAAAGTCTTAAACAGCAACAAGGTATTACATCAGAGAAGTTAAGGAAAAAAAATGGGTTATTTTAAATTGATGAAAATAATCAAATATGAGTGCATTTGAAATGTTGAATTCTAGTTGCTTTGCCAGTTAGCCACTGTATTTACCTGTCACCATATCTGCAGAGGTCCCCTGTTCAGTTTTCTCCTAGTGGCATCCCTTTCCAGTGCAGAGATGGCTGAAGTCCCTGTTAAAACAGGGGTTTGATCATCCGTGCTCTGGGAGCTTTCTCACAAGGGCCAATCCATTATATAGATGACTGCAGCAGATGCACTGTATTGCCATTTTGAAAGGTATGCTCCAGGTTTGAGTACTCAGCTTTAATACTCACTGTGATGAATTTACACCTGTACCTGAAGCAGAACTCACGGAGGTCTGCAATTGTTCGTAGCTACCAAAAATCAGGCTGCTCCATTTCCCATGAAAGTGTTAAATCTGTGGGCTCATGACAGGTCAGCCATTATCATTGCATACATGACCTGAAAATCAAAGCGTTCCCCTCTGAAACCAAACATGCTGATATATCCAAGCACTTCCTTAATCTTATAAAAACACTCTACTCGAAATGTCAACAGATGGGCTCTCAGTAAAGAGTAGTTGGTGGTTTGTTTAAGAAAGGACAATTGATGAGTGCATACTGTAAAAGAGGGGCTGGGATGTCGGCTGAGCTCACAAAGAACTAAATCAACTTCAGGTTGTGTGGCTGTGCCAGACAAGCAGAGAAGCCTGGTGCGATCTAATGAGCTCAACAGCTGCTAGGTGTCAATTTGCAACAATGCCGTGAAAAAGCTGATTTGATGTTTTGTCTCATGGGAGATTCATATTTAAAGCACATATTTGGATACTTATGTTCTCCAGAATGCTTCTCTAAAAAAGGTCAAAAAATTGTACCTGATCAACAGCCTAATTTCTGAGTTTATTTTTTGGGAAGTTACACTGCTGAAAATTTGCAGATTTTGTAAATAAACCAATATGTAACAATTTTATCTTTTTGTTTGCTTAGCATAGGGACCAACTGTGAGAAATACTGGCATCTTTGCCTCCTTTTTGGGTCAGATTGTTTGAATTGTGGTTGTCTTATTTGTGAAGTATACTACCATAGGTCCAAAACGATCCTGGCCCCACACTGGGGTTATATTAACTTTTCTATACAGGAAATGTGCAACTGACAGTATTCATTTGGGCTGAAAATTTGTAATCCAAGAGCATTAGAAAATGAATCTCTATCTAACTGAAATTCGGTGACAACCCTCAATCCATTAGGCTTCTTTAAGAACGTGTCTTTCTCTGAGCACTGCTGTGATAAGCCTAGTAATGCTCCCCCAATCAGATTTCTGTTATGGTTATTTGGGGCTATTTCAGTACTTTTACAAAACTAAGTCATCCTCTCTTACAACAATATCGCTAATTAAATCCAAGATGAGTAACTGCTTACACAGCTTGGTGGGTATGATTGCAGAGTTACTCGAGCGCATGTTACAGCGTATGTATCCTCTAGGAACATCAGATGAATAAAAGTTGTTAAGCTATCCAAAAGCGAATGCCAAATTCCTCAGGCAAAAGCTTGACTGAACTCTGATGCCTGTCTGAGAGTCTAAAAAGGTCTCCAAACATTAAACAGAAAAGGCAGTTTGCCATGAGGATTGTTTTCGTTATATCCCTCTGGCCCATTCATGGGAGCATGCTTCTCCGGGGTGTTCTGACCTCTGGATATGACAAAAGAATTTCAGCAGGTACTCGTACTAAGAGAGACAGCGTTGCCATGGAAAGCTGAACAAGCCTTTGAAATCACAGCTTTGCTCTACCCTATACCTCTTCAAGCTTATGTAACAGTGTACATGGCAGGCCTTCATCTCCAAAATCTAGCCAACAAGTTGCTGCCGTTGAACTTCTGTGCATCCTTCATCAGGCTGGCGTTTTCGGATGGAGACCCAAGAACTAGATCTCTCTATAACAGTGACATAATTTCCCCACATAAAAACGTTTTTAATTACATTTCAAGTGCATTCAAAGCCATGAGGATTTAGTCAAGCACAAGTAGCTGAAAGCAACAGTAGTCATGGTGCCTACATCTCCAGACAAAAAATGTGGATATTAACTGCTTTCCTTCAAGAAATTATAACATATCTTAATTGGTGTTTTGCCTCCACAGGAGGGTTGGTAACTAAGGCCATCCAAGATTGTCCTTATTGTTACATTTTGGTGATCTCAGACTGCTGGAATTCATCATTTTAAGTTACCAGTCAGAAGGTAAGAACAAATAGAGATAATGAAGTATCTTCTAAAATAAACCTTCTGAACTGGTTTTAGCTACTTCAGGCTTATGTAAGTTTACCACTATTTCTGCAAGCATTCTTCTGAGGGCTATTATAGCATCTGAATATTTTTGTGAAGAACAGTCGTCATCACCGAATATCTGAATCTACCTGTCAAAATGAACCAAAAATCTTGTGTAAGCCAAGATATTAAAAAGATTTCCCTGTAGCTAGAACTTTGAAATTTTCTGTTCGGGAATCCAGATGACTGAAGAGCATTACAGAAATGGATTAAAAATATCATGAGCTGTTCCAGTTATCAAAATGATACCAAGTTCTTCCTTGTGGATGCAGATGTACCCACTGCACTCACACTGCAACTATATTTTTCATTCATTTTCTAATCAGCCCATTTTTTCTCAAGCAGGATTTCAAGGCATGCAAAGCCTTTTAAAAGAATTGAAAATTTATGTTTAAAGTAATTGAAAACAATGTGGCGTTTTCTGCATTTTTGTGTGGTCACTGCAGGACGAAAAGTCTCTCTTGAGTCTCTGCGCCTGTGTAACTGCTATAAATTCTTGTGTCACCAGCATTAGCTTAACACAACGTGACTGATCTAATTAGATGCGATGTGTCACAGCAGCTGCACGCCAGCCTGGAAATTCAAATAGGCCTTTTCAGGTGATGGCAGCTTTATATATTCCTACCACCCATAGCGGCTGATCTTGAGGCTGAACCCCTTCCGTGGCCCCCCAGGGGGACCACCTGGGCCGTTGTGACGCAGTGCTGGACACAGGCAGCAACGAGCCCTGTAAAACCCCCAGATGCCAGGGGCAAGCTCCAGCCCTGCCCTGTCCACGATGGCATCTCCACCCCCACAGCTGTGGCCAGGGCACTCAAGGAGTCTATCAGGCCATTGGGACGTAACAGAGTGCACACCCCTTTCAGGGCTAACAAACTCGTCCAGGTCCTGAGGGACTCATTTAAATGCGAAGACTCCTGTACTTGCAAGATTATCACTGTCTCTCCAGTAGTGAGATCCTGCCAGCACACCCTTACCACCCTATGGTATGCCACCTGCGTGAAGGAGCTGGCAGTGAATTTAAATTCCCTTGGACAACTCTGTCAGGAGGTGTTCAGGCTCCCACATTGTCTGAAAGACATGAAGAAATCCTGGACTATTCAGAACTGCCCAGGACAGCTGAGTTACAACTATTTGGGATTCAGGAAGACAAGGACGTCTCCCCTCAGTTATTTACTTTCAGTGCTGGGGGAAAAACACAGAAGAAGAGAAAAGAGGTGGGTGAGAAAATGCTTATGGAGGAGCATGGGGAATCTCTGTGATGGCTGAAAGCGTTCCTAGAAGTGGCTGACAAAATGGACTGCAATGTACATTTTTACGCTGCACAGTTTGAATCAGTCCTGCATCAAAAACTGGCATCCTGACTGAGATCCAAGAAAAAATCAGATTATTCCGGTCACCTCTTTGCAAGGAAGAACAGGGCAGCAACCAGAGCTGCATGAAGAGCCCTGTACACTGTAAGCTGTGCCAGAGGCCTCTGGACCCTGAAAGTGCTGCAAAATGAGAGCTGTTATGATGCCACTGTGCCAACTGCCCAACAACTCAAATGCTTAAAAAATTTAAATATTGTCTGCAGGGATATTCTGTTTGTATTTTTTCCTGAAAATAGTGGGTTAGACATACAGGAAAATAGTACTGTCTTGTTTCCAGGTACCTTTCTGTGTAGAAAGTAAAACTGTGCAGTTGTGAGGATCTAACCTGTAGGAAAAGGCAGGAATTTACAGCAAATGCATCTCACCTCATCTGGGCAGATTTCCTCCTCATGTCTGTAAAAGAAAAAAAAATATGTATATATTCATACACACACATGTATATATGTACATCCCTAGATGGGGCCTGCTCCAGGGTTGTGTCAAACTGCACCAAAATGAAAGTTGCGTTCCTAGGGTAGGAGGCATTTCAAGTGACTTAAAAAGGCGTTAGAGTGCAAAGCACTGTCATTTCTGAACATGATACATTTGGGAAATGAGGGTTATTTTGTCATGGTATAAGCAGTGGCTTTTTTATAGCATCAGCTCACTTTTCCCCCTCTCTCCCCCTGTATCTTTCTTTCTTAACTATGTTCTCATGAGATGTTAAAAGAAAAAGATGCTAGAACCTGCCTTCACAAAATTCAGACCAAAGATCATGGCAATTGCCTGACCAGTGGAGAGAAGATACGCCTGCGAGGTTTGCAGTGGGAAGCAGGGGAGTCAGTGCCCTGTATCAGCAGCCTGATGATCAAAGAGTCAGAAAAGCCACGTCCAACAAAGCGCCGTCTGATAGTGCATGTCAGTGGGATAGCAGCACGCAAGGAGCGGCAACCCCAGACCAGTGCATCATCCCTGATGGGAAACCCTGCGAAAAAGGCTCTTAGTAGAGAGGTTAAAGCATCAGGCACATACATATGCTTATTATTCAATCTGGAAATTGATTAGCATAAAAAATTGAAAAGATTACAAATAAGTGGAAGAAACTAAACTGTATAAATCATACCTAATTCATTGATTATAATCTCCCTCCATTTGCTCTTGCCATCTGAGCTCTCTCTGGCTGTTGGTCCCATCCAGCAGTTTATGCTAGTGAACATTTGAAACATCTGATCTGAAGTCTGATGAAACCAACCAAAGAACTTCAGCAGCTTTTCAACCAAGCCAGAAATTTGTCTTCAGTGATGAAATTACAAGATTGTTTAAATGCTGGTCGTCTTCTAGTAACAATATGCCGTGCTTTTCAGCTTCAGTGAACTTTACAAGCATTTATTTATTGGCATCCTGCTTGTTTCGGTACTCCTAGTTTCAGCAGCTCATAGTGTTCAGAGATGTAATGAGACATAGGTACTACTTGCCAGATTAAGATAAGTGTGTTGTTTCCAGTGGGGATTTACCATGAAAGAGTTTTCTCCTTTCTGAAAAGAAACTTCTTTGAGGTACCTTCCGTAGTGTTTTGCTTGGATTCTTGTGCTGGAGCTGCTGGACGTAGCAGGGCAGTAGACTGTGAAGCCCGGGTACCCCACCTTGGGGTACCGTAGGTGAAAGCACACTGGCTCCATGGTCCCTTGCCTGGGACTATCTAGCAGGGTCCCTTTTAGCTGGGCGTGGGAAGTGTTTTCCACACAAGCCATGTGATAGATTCACTCTTTTGGCTGCTTGTGGTCCTTACCCCGGGTCTGCGTTCCCGCCATTCACATGCTGTGGCTGTGCGTTAGCTATAAATCACGAGCGTGAACTGTTTTGGCAAAAAGGGCTATGAATTAATTGAGTTGGGCACAGCTCTAGAAACAGAGTTTTAATGAGCTGGAACAAAGTCATACCAGGGCGGGATGGTTTGCAGTGAGTAGGAAAATGAATTTTATTCTCTCTTTGTTTATACTCACACATTCAGGAGGCTGTTTGAAACTAAGCTCAGAAGGCAACTCACGAGCACACCCTGCTGCTTTCTAAAACAGATGCAAAAGGAATTGGCTAAATTAGCCTTTTTTTCCATTTTTGTGGTTATGTGAAGTGTTGATTAACCTCTTTTCCTTCTTTGATAATCTTCATTCATATATTTTCCTTTGCTTTCTAAACATAAATCCTGTGTGTGTGTAAAGAGCTCAGAACCACTTCTTCCCGTTACCTGGACTTTACACATGACTTCTGCCTGGTTTCCATGAGTCTGTAGCCATAGAATATGCCTTTGTATTTTGGGTTTGGAAATGTAGTTTAAGCATGTTTAGGTGTGTCCACAAAGCCCAGCCTGTAAAGGTTCACAGAGTCAATGAAAATTCATTCCAGTTTTCACTGGCCAAGGCACGCCTAGGTAATGAAACCAGAATCAGGTAAGTGTGCTGGGTTTTAGATTTGCATTGCTCTGGTGACCATGAATGTTCAATTAAATATAGATCCCTAATTCATTATAGTGAGGTCAGCCATTCACTTAGCCTGTTAAACAACTGAAACAGTTTATGGGATACATTTTTGTTTATAACTAATTGTAGCTGAATGAACAAAAAACGCAATCATTGTATAAATAGAACTTGGCTAACCTAATCATTTAACGCCTGATAATTAACCATAAATACTGCACTTCTGTTATGCTGCAGGGATTTAAATCTGTTCCCTTCCCACCTGTGTGGTTTCTAGGGGAGATTTCATAGCTAGTGAGACATTACAGCTAGGAGCTCCCCCGCCTCAGCTCCCCAATACTTCATATGCCTCTGCTTGTCTTCAGTGTTTCGCAAGGACTGAACATCTACACTCAGAACCTCCTCTGTCAACAAGTGATAGTAGTTCCCATTGCAACTATATTTAGATAGATAGACAGTCAGACATATATATGTTGGTCTAATTTTCCAGCTGCTACATTCCTAGTTCTGCGCTTGGAATAGCTTTGGCTGTAAAATTTTGTTTTCCACACTTCTCTAGTGTTTGCCAGTTAATTTTGTCGGAGCAGTGCTGCAGTGACTCCATAGCTCTGCTGAACTCCCTGTTAGATCTCCTCACCGCTTGTTCCAACTCCTGCGTGTTCTCCCTGTGCAGTCCTCAAAGGTTTGAGCTCCGTCAGTCTAAAGCAACTGAGTGCCCATACGCTCCCTTGAACAGTCAGGACGGTTCAGCCCATAACATGTGCGTCAGCTGAAAGATAAAATTGATTCACCCACTAGTTTTTTGAAACATTCAGTTGCTTTGCCCTCTGCTCTCAGATCCACTTGCCTTCCCGTCTCCTCCTCCCATTCAAACTGCCTTTCTAGCTGTGACTCTCCGTACCAGGCAGTCAGCAGGAATGCTGTTGCGTGTGTCTTATAATCTTTCCTTTCAAAATTTCTGCCAGCATTGCTAGCTCTCATGTCTCACTAAATATAGGGTTTTTTTTGTTCCTCTTGTACCTTCTAGAACTATTTAATTGTTGGAATCATAGTTTTGGGGGGGTTAATTAATATTTTAGACTTCTTGGTAGTGGAAAAAAAACTTGGAAAAGTACAATCTAAATGCCTCTAAGATGGAAGAGTGTCCTGAAGAAAATATTTACAGAAAGTTAATCTAATGAATATTGGAACCAGAAATAGGATGTTTAAAAGCTTGGCTTTGGCAGTACAGCTCTGCTTAAACCTTCCCAGATGAGGCACTTGTGATCAGGCCTGTGGAAAGGTAACCCCTTTCCCCAATACCCTGGTAACCAGGTGTTTCCTTGACCATTTGAAGACATCATTATTTGGCTCTATTTCTATGGAAGTCCAGGGGAAAGATATAGAGGGCTGAGATCAGGGCCCAGAAAACCCACAGCCTGGTGTCGTTTCAGGAGAGCTCACCTGGGGCACGCAGCTGTGGTGGAGTTACCAACGCTGGAGATGTTCAAAAAAAGTGTAGATATGGCAGTTCAGGACATGGTTTACTTGGCATAGTGGTGATGAGTTGACAGTTGGACTTGATGATCTTACAGGTCTTTTCCAACCTTAACGACTCTATGATTCTATGCTAAGGCAGGAGATGGCTCCATGCTGCTGGGGGGATGGGGTGGAAGGGGGGAGCTGGGTGAAAGAGGCAGGCACAGGCTCTGTCGGCTGCGTATGTGGTGGGATAGGAAACGAGTGAGGTTCAATCCCAGTAGGAGCCCCCAGTATCCCAAACTGCAGCATCTGGAGTTTCCAGTTCAGTTCCGAGGTGTCAGTCAAAATGGGGGCTGCGATGAATGGATCAAAATTATCTGTACCCTGCAAAGACAATCTGGGAGAACAAGACGCCTTCTGGTACTGCCTCTGCAGCAGGCGGAGTGCAATTTGCTCAATTTAACATCAAGGAAGAATGGCTGAATTTAGCCCTATATTTTTGGCTTTATTATTATCTGAGTATTGAAGCTCAGCCTGTTATCATGAGGCTAACTCACAAGGTTTTATTCAGATTTTTCTCTGTTTTTCTGCTCAGACAAAGCCCAAGGCAACTGGGATTTTCCAGAGTAGAGAATGACTGTTGTCGCTAATAATAGCTTTAGTCAGCAACATATGTTTAGTGATGCACATCAATATTTGTACTTTCACAGATGCTAAGATTTTGATTTTCGATGTCATGTCCAGGAGCATGCTTTATCTCAGTGCTATAAAAGTACGTGTAAAATACTGAATTTACATACCTACATTTCCCAAGCAGAAGGCCTGTCACTGAAATTCCTCTGTGCTATCAGGGAACATTACATTGCAAACCATACCATTTCCTACTTTGTACCAGAATCCCATGAATCTTTGGAATTTGCACCTCAGCTATGATTTACAAGGTATTTGTATCATTTTCCTTTTGTTTTTCTACAGAAGCAGGTAGTATCTCATAGGGTATGTTGAAAGACACCATGTTTTGAAGCAATTCACCTGGAATTCTGCCTCTCTCACTCCTTTAACGCTACAAGGAATATGCGATGGAAACAATGTTGTTATTCCTCAGATCACTCCTTGAAGTTTTCTCTTGTTTCTACTTCTATATTGAGTCATTCTGCTTCTTCTTCTTGTGACCTCCTAAACATTTCCTCAGCGACAGACTGGGGTGTGACATGTGAGGAGATGGTTTCAAGTGAAGAGGAAAAAAATACACAAGAGAAGAAGAAAGCTGAGGTGTAAGGATCCTGTTTACATGCAGAACTTGCAGTAGTTAGGTAAATAAGCACATAAAAGTTTAACTCTACATCGCAATGTCGACCAAACGGTCTGCAAACTAGAAAGAAAAGTCCTGACAATTCCCTCCGTCATTGGGCTGGATGGAGGAAGCTGCCCTCCTCATTGTGATACTGGGCACTTTTTAGTGAGTAGGTGTGACCAAATCTGTGCGGTAAAGGTTTGCCGTTTATGTACATAGCATTGGTGGTTTTGTTTGAAAGAACACCTCTTGGTGTGTGCAGTTCAGGTGTCCTCTATCCAGAAATTATAATTGTTCTCCTTCACATTCTGGATGAAAAAGGTTTGATGAAAATCTACCACGTGGCTTTTCTTATTTTTATAGACTTAGGTGTTGCTTGAATTAATTTACATCTTTCAAACTCGTGGTAAGAAGCAAAAAATCAGGAACCTCCTTCTCCTGAGGACTGACTGGGGCCAGGCTGATGACAGCACCGTGCACCAAAACGCTTGTCCACTATTTCCGACTGCATCAGTTGGTCGCAAAGGAGCTTTTTGTTTCTTGTGTTGTGGCTACAGATAGGCTCCTACAACCACTAAGCACAGATATTTTCTCTCACTTTACTGTATTCTTGATATCGAGGAACAGAACAGTAGCTGATGAACAGCTGCTATGTAATAACCTGCCTAGTTTACTGTGTGTCTTGTCCTGAAATTGATGTTTAAACTCCTTCTCATTTGTCAGACCTCAGTGGTTTTGCTCATCACCTGAGAGCTGACTCTGCACAGGTCTTGCTAACAGCTGAGCGAAAGGGTGCTGTGCTGGTCTGAAGTTTCATATATTGCTTGTAGTCTAAGTTTCATAATTTTATAGCAATTTTAAGCAGCGTTAAGAACCTCTTGGTATAGGACATTAGAGCTCAAACTTTGCTTGGATACTTACTCCCTCCTTCTGCAGACTCTGTCTATCTTTTGCTGCTGCGGGCTGTTGCCTGTGATGCCTCTCCTTCATTTCTTGTCTCAAAAATCTACTGCTTATACCGTTGTCCTTCCCTTTGGTTCATTCTTCCATGTAATCATTCCAAAGAGAGGAGAGTAAATACACCACCCTCTCCTTTGCAAGAAAGAAGTCTAAGAAGAAATGTTTCCATCTCTGATATGTCCTCAGTTAAGTTTCCCACATCCCTTTCTCTCCCACTCATGGTAACTTTTGGATAGTGATGCTATTCTTGTGTGAGCAATTTGTGTAAAGCTATAGGAAAATATCTTTTTTATTTTGTTTAAACTGGCTTTTAATATCCTTTAGATTTTTTGTGTGTAATTTGATAGATATAAAAACACAGAGGTGTGAGATTCATGTTTTAAAAAGTATTATGTGTCAGTGAGCGCCCTGCCTTTACACTTCTGATTTAGCAGCTTTTGTGCAATGGAGGTTGAAACTACCAATAACTGTAAAGATAACCCATTTTTATTGGCATAACAGTGACATCTATTGTTTGATATTATGTACATCTGTGCCACTCTTAGAAAGGTATTGAACTGATCTTCCCCAATTTCATAAGATGCAAGCATGCACAGTCAAATTATTGATTCAGAGAATTGTGTAATAACACATGTAGTAATGCCGTTGGACAGCTATGCAAAATAAAATCTAATTCACTTTGTCACAGCCTAATTTACAGATCAGCATGGCCTGATGCACAGAGAGGCACCTCCTCTTTCTGAGTGTCGGAAGGTGTTGCTTTTCGGAGTCCCGCACACCAGCCACACTCCTGGCAAGGCTGCAGCGATGCTGAGGGCAGCCAGAGGCTGGCAACACCCAGCAGCAGATTCTCCCAGGAAAAATGCCTTTGCGTTGACCCACAGTGCAGCTTCAGAACATCTGCCCCTCTGCAATCCTTCCACCTAACCAAGGGAACCCTGAATATTCAACTGTAGGCACAGACAGAGTAGGCAAGTGTTGTGGGCAAGCCGTGAAAAACACCATTGCCATTTACTTGTCACTGAGCATTTGCTGCAAGGAAGAGCCCCGAGCCAGCGCTGGGTCTTACCCAGGCCACTAAAGCGGAGCTCTTACAAAACAGCCTCAGGGGTGTAGACGGCCACAGCGTGCCAAGTACTCGCTCCTGGTATTTTCAGACCAGCTCTTGCACTGGAATCAGAATTCCAAAGCATCAGGCCAAGGGAGAGTTACGTGTCTTTAAGTCCTTTCTTCTTGCCCTCGTTTAATTATCTCTTCTACCTCTCCCTCTCCTTTTAGTAGAGGATGCAGAATTCAAATAGGAAAGATTTTAATATAGCAGTAATGAAATACAGGGGCTATCTAGTGTGTCAGACGCTGTGGCTGATTAGACTTTCTGATTCGTGAGCTAGCACTCAAGGGAACAGCAACTGTCTCTTTTACTGCCTTGTCTAGGAAAACAGCAGAAGGCTATGTATGCTCATTACTATTTCATGTGAACATTAGAGAAGCAGAGAGAGCGGAGCTATAGAAAGATATTTATAGTAATTTTAATGGAATACCATGTTTAATCTCATATAAGCTAACTCTGGATAAGCAATTACTCTCAGTAAAAATATTTGATACTGGTAAATGAAGCAACACAGTTCCCTTCTTCGTAAGCCATAAGCTTTAATACAAGGATCCAGAAATATAAGTGTGGGTAAAGGGAACGCATTGCCTATAGCCCATGCTGTGAAGATAGCACTGAAATATGTACTAAACATTCAGCTTACGCTTAGAGTTCACTGGTGTACATAAACGCTCTCTTGAACAGCCATAGCACATTCCTAAACTGGGGCTGTAAAAATGGGCTATGTTGTGTAACCCACCAGGCTTACTGTCATTTGAGAAAGAAACAAGAGTAAATATTGTCTTGTCCTCCACGGATCTGTACATAGGTGGACTTTCCCAATCCTCCATTCCACTGTAAAGGCTGTGGGATGAAATATTCATGTTAAAAATCTTGGATTAAAATCTACATCTCAAGTTTTTCATGTATTGTTCTCCAGAGTGAGGTAAACTTGCATCTAATTTCCTATGTTCAAGCTTCCCTTTTCAGATGCTGTCTGCATAGTAGCACCCAGCTGCAAAATAACAGCAGCTGTGTTTCTAAGGGCCCGTGTTGAACTTCTGTGCTTTCCAAAGAGAGGCAAAAATAAATGTTATAGGAACAAGTAACACAGATTTCATAAATAAACACGTTCTGAAGGTCTTACTGTTCCCTCAGTCAAAAGGGAAAAGGAGTGCATATAATGACAGCTCTGAGTATGTGCAGCACGGTAGGGACTGGAGATGCAGACATGCACCACACCCCACTGGGCTAGATTTTCTGAGATGCAAATGTTCATAAAAGCAATGAAAGATGTTGTCTGTCCCAAAAAATCTACAGTTTCATGGGTGAAGAATTAAGAGATCTAGTGGTGGCTATAGGGAGCAACTGGAATGCTACAGGGCAGCAAGACAAGAGAGAGGTCAGCACCTCCGTCCCACGCTCACTGCCCGGAGAATGCCCAAGTCTGTGTCAGAAAATATGTGAAATGGGGACGGCAGCTGGTACCAGAGAACAGGGGCTGGAGCTGGGGGAAATGAGAGAGAAAACTCAGTGCAGGGAAAAGGTACAACCCTGGGACTAAAGACAAGCACCTACCAAAAAAGACAGTCCCAACCTGTAGGAAGTACCTGCTGTGCTGATGGTGCCTCTGTGATTGGTGCTTTCAATTTGCTAATTTAAAATGAAAGCCTCGAAATAGTTGGTGTACCATGTAAGGACCCTGGAAGATGTGGGGATAGGGAGATTCAGAGAAGCTGCATGTGCCCAGGGATAATGGTGTAGCTCCACCAGCACCAGTTTGGATCCAGCTGAGTTGTGCTGGTTTCTTCTGGAGGAGGAGGAACATTTTTTCTTTTGACTCCTAAATTCTTCTGATTTATGCAGGTGCTCCCTTCTCCACAATCGTAGCTAAAGCTATTGCAGGCATGTATGAACATTCAGCAGCAACACCCTGACCACAATACCCAAAAGAGATCCCTGACGCAGGAGGATGATCCTTTGCTTTCAGGAAGCCTATGAAAAATGGTGTACAAAATTATGCTGCTTAACCTCAGAGACTTTCCACCCCCCCAGTCTTTCAGGAAAGCAATGCCCTAAGATTAGGAAATACAGTTTGCCAAGACCTTTAAACGTGTCCTGCTCCATCTGCACAGAGCTCTCTGGAAAATTCTGCCCACGTGAGACCTGAGCTTTTCTGTTGCTTTTTCTAGCTTCCATGCTCTGGCATTCACACGGCGGCTACCAGTGGGACCAGCAGCTGGAGCACCTCATTCCCAGCACCAGCGACGAGCCCGCCGGTCCCAAAGGTGAGTGTGAAAGAGACTTTTTTTCTAAATTGCATCCTGACATATGGCAGAACTAATGGATGTGACAGGGCTGACAGCGGCTCTCGTAGAAAACATCACTGACTCGCGATGCTCGCAGAGACCCAGAACAGCCATAACAAATCGTGGCCTCTGCAACCTCAAGAGAGGCATTTCCACTTAATTTTCGTTTTATGGGTAAAACCCTGAGGTCTTTGCTCAGTCTCTGCTCCGCACTTGCTCGCAAGCCAACACAAGTCACTGTGAGCGGAATTAAGGAAAAGCGGAGTTGGGCCCCGACCTGGCAGAGGCACCATTGGTTTCAAGTAGAATTTTTTCAGATTCGTCTCACTACAGAGCACATATTCTCCTCTAGTTCAGGCAGGCACCCAAGGCAAGCACCTCGCTGAGCTCCCCAGCACCCTGGAGTGGCCCCCCCGAGCTGCCAAGCAAAGGGGCTCCACTCTCCCATCCCCAGATGCCGGGGGAGAGGTAACCCAGTTTGCAGCAGGCACAAAAGTAAAGCTGTAAGGTTTTTAAAACCACACGAGGGACGTGGGAGCCTGTGACACACTGAATTTCAGAGGGGGACGTCCTGTTAATTCCCCACACGTACCCTTGAAATCCCAGTCATCTGTATTTATCTATTGTCTCTGAACTTGCATCCCTTTAAATTGCAAAAACAGCGAGTGAGTGATCGTGGGTTCTGAAAAATCAGCATTAGCGACATGCAGGCAGCCCCCAATCCGAGTGGAGGGCAGTAATTTATTATCCATTAGGTGATCTGTCAATCAAAGAGGACTAACAGAGCAATAAACTTTGAAGTGATCTGTGGAGCTCTGCCCATACTACTGGCTGGCTATCAGAAAGGTCAGGGTGTTAAGATGAATGGTTTCCTCTTCTTCAGACACTTTGTCTTTCTTTCTGGTGACACATGCAGCTCTTTTTCATCAAGCAAGGTTGTCAGTTATCTCCTGTGGATGAAGTCAACTCCAATCCAATTGCATATTTTACTGTTTCCGAGGAAAAAAATCCAAAGTTTTTATGTTTTACTGAAACATTTTCAAGGGAGTACAACAGCCCCCATTGTGCTGGTGGTGTTGGAAGTGAGCTGCACCCTTCGGTGCCAAACGCAACCTCCCTGCAAGGCTGATGCCCCACAGCTCTGCAGGGCTCCCAAGACGGTGGCCAGATGCTGATGCAGTGAAGTTTCAGGGAGACTTTGTCAGGGAAATTATTCTCCTTGGTTGCTCCACTGTAGTCAGCGTTCCAGGCCCTAGATGTAAGACCTCTTACCTAGGATTTCAAGGGGTACAAGCTCATTTTTTGTCTTTCAACTGATCCATCAACCTGTGGGCTCCTCTAGGGTGAGGCCCTGATCAACCTTCAGTAAGCGCTGGAATTCAGGGTTTATTAAGCCAGACAGAAAGCAAGAGAGATTCATAGATCCCATCCCTGGGAAAGGGGAGAACTTCAAATTCTTCATCGTAGACTTGTTCCAAGTAAAACAGGAACATTCCTGGAGGCAGCAGGTAATATGTGTTTTGAAAGGTTTCTCTAAAGCAGGTGCAGAAGCCTTCCCAGCGCGCTACCCTAACACATTAATATTTCCAACGGACTACCCTAAACAGACAGTGTCACTCCTGGGTGGCCAAGGAACTGTATTTCTTGATCAGACTTTTAACTCATTTGAGAGCTCCTCTCCAAACGCACTGCGTAAAGCAGCCCGGAGCGCGCTTGCGATGGTGAGTTAATCCACGCTCTGACACACTCTCTGGCTCCATCCGTCCTTCCTCACTCCTTATTGCACTGACGTTAGTTACCAGTCTCTGGCTGGCAGCTGCAGGCAAAAGTGTAACCAAACTTTCAAGCCCCTGGGAGGGAACTGGATTTGGTCCCAGCCCAAAATACATTTCTGGTATTCCCCATTCTTATTGTCATTGCAATATCGTGCACATGTTTATTTGTCGTACTCTAATAAGCTGTATGTGAACAGCTAGCTTGTTTATTCTCTAAGGATAGATTAGAACAGCCAGTCTCCTCCTGGAATAAGTGGAAGTTATTTATTTTATTTTCTTCATAAGAAGCTTATAGCATGCCGGATGAAAAGTCAGAAATAATTAAGAAAAATGCTGTGCATGCAAACAGAAGAAATACACGTAGGCCAGCTGAAATGACTATCACTGCTACACCGTCCATGCGTAACAGGTCACAGCTGCTCGAAGGGTGGTCTGGGGATGGAAAGGGAATATCTTTTTGGTGTTGCCGGATCCAGGCTGGAAGGAAGTAATGATCAATGGAAGTTTGTCATTTTATCTGAAACAACTATTCATGTTCACTTTCATTAACAGTAAGTGAGCTTCTGGATGATGCTTTTCACGAGGTGGTGTGGAAGTGTTTCCCCAAACAAGCTACTGTCATGATGTGCAGATTAGAGAAAGGGATACTGAGGCACAGAGAAGGGATAACATTTTGGGGCTTGGAACATGTTATCCCTTTAATTGTTCTTTCAGATGTGGCTTTTTATTTTTAAGGTATGATTTCTGTTATTTTTCGTGCAGATAGAAATTTGGGAACTCCTGCTCCTTTTTATAGATGCACCTTCTTTCTTTTCTAAAATACTGATGCGTCCCACAAAGGAGGAATTCTGCCTTTACAAGTTTCTGTTCATTGGTTGTGCACCTCAAGTCAGAATTCTGAGTAAAAGACGATATTCTCTGACAATGGAAATTAGAGCCGATTTATAAGGTGTGAACCAACAGTCCTTTTAAAAAAAGAATGGACAGCCATTGCTGTACTGATATTGGATTGATTTTACGTTGCCTGAATACATGGTTAGATGTGTCAACTTGGAAGCATTACATATACAGAAAAGTCCTTTAATTATGATTCTGATCACATGTGAAACAGGATTTTCTGAAGCAGATTTAAGGAAAAAATATATTTCAGGGACTAAATCCTCAGTAACCCCAATTGCTGGAATTCCATTTGGGAATAAATAACCCAATACGCTCACTTTGGTTTACGAAAGAAATACATTAGAAAAGGTATTTTGAATGAAAAAGTAATCTCCTTTCCTATTTCAGCAGAAACTGAGTCCATCCCACATAATCTTACTTTTTTCTATATATACAGCTCTGTGATTGCTCATAAAAACACATTCTCTAGGTTTAAAGCCCGTTGCTGCTCATGTTAAAGTGAAACTGCTATTTTACCTGAGGGACAGCAGAAAATACTCATCTCAACCTATCACCAAGCCCTTAGAGTTTAATTAATAGATGTGAAGTGCTTTGAGATCGTCAGATAAAAGGTAGTTTAGAAGTGTAAATGTGATGATGACTAGCTTGGCTAACCTGCCCTGGGAGATGTCTGGAGTTAAAAGCATGAGCTGCTGCAGTGGAGGGAGGAGAGCAGGGCTGTGTAGGTGGGTTTTAACACCACCTTCCTCTGTGGATGCCACACAACAGGGACCTATAACTAGTGGGTTACACAAAGGTACTGTTATTTTATGCCATAGGCAAAGTGCTATTCAACTCAGTAAGCAATCAGATTAAGCACCTACACTTACATTTGGACATTTTGAAGGTTGAAATCCTACAGAGTATTTCAGAGCTATGAAATGCATATATTTTGCTAGCGGTGAGCAGAATCCAGCTGTTCAGAGAGACAGAGATTTTCCAAGTGTTCTAAGGTAGTTAGGTACCCAGATTCTACCGAAGTTCACCAGATACAAACCCTGACTTTCTTGGCGTCCTTTGAAAATCCTGGAAGTGGTCAAAAATGATTTCTGCAGGTGTTTTAGTTTCTCTGGGAATAATAAAGCATAGTGGAGGAAAGGAAGGTTATCAGGAGTAGTCAGCATGGATTCACCAAGGGGAAATCATGCCTGACCAATCTGATAGCTTTCTACGATGACATGACTGGCTGGGTAGATGAGGGGAGAGTCTACCTAGACTTCAGCAAGGCTTTCGACACAGTCTCCCATAATATCCTCCTAAGGAAGCTCAGGAAGTATGGGCTGGATGAGTGGTCGGTGAGGTGGATTGAGAACTTGCTGAATGCCAGAACTCAGAGGGTTGTCGTCAGCGGCGCTGAGTCTAGTTGGAGGCCGGTAACTAGTGGTGTCCCCCAGGGGTCAGTACTGGGCCCAGCCTTGTTCAACTTCTTCATCAACGACCTGGATGAAGAGTTAGAAAGTACCCTCAGCAAGTTTGCTGATGACACCAAACTGGGAGGTGTGGTAGATACACCAGATGGCTGAGCTGCCATTCAGCGAGACCTGGACAGGCTAGAAAGTTGGGCAGAGAGGAACCTGATGAGGTTCAACGAGGGCAAGTGCAGGGTCCTGCACCTTGGGAGGAACAACCCCATGCATCAGTACAGGCTTGGGGCGGACCTGCTGCTCTGTGGAGAGGGACGTGGGAGTGCTGGGGGATGACAGATTGACCATGAGCCAGCAGTGTGCCCTGGCTGCCAAGAAAGCTAATGAGATCCTGGGATGCATTAGGAGGAGTGTGGCCAGCAGGTCGAGGGAGGTTCTCCTTCCCCTCTGCACCGCCCTTGGTGAGGCCCCATCTGGAGTACTCTGTCCAGTTCTGGGCTCTCCAGTTCAAGAAAGATGAGGAGCTGCTGGAGAGAGTCCAACGGAGGGCTACGAGGATGATGAGGGGACTGGAACATCTCTCCTGTGAGGAGAGGCTGAGGGAGCTGGGCTTGTTCAGCCTGAAGAAGAGAAGGCTGAGAGGGGACCTTATAAATGCTTATAAATATCTCAAGGGTGGGTATCAGAAGGATGGGGCCAGACTCTTTTCAGTGGTGCCCAGCGACAGGACAAGGGGCAACAGGCACAAACTGAAGCATAGGAAGTTCCATCTGAACATGAGGAAGAACTTCTTCCCTCTGAGGGTGACAGAGCCCTGGCCCAGGCTGCCCAGGGAGGTTGTGGAGTCTCCTTCTCTGGAGATATTCAAGACCGAGCTGGACGCTGTCCTGTGCAGCCTGCTGTAGGTGACCCTGCTTCAGCAGGAGGATTGGACTGGGTGACCCACAGAGGTCCCTTCCAACCCCTACCATTCTGTGATTCTGTGAGACTGTAGTCTGTATGCTTCAAATGATCTCTACTTACAGCTGGGAAAAAAATCTTTGTTTTTTTCTTTTGAAGGTAGATACTTCTTTATAAATTTGAGGCTCCGTAATTTATCATTATTGAACTCCAGAAATTACCATTCTAAAATTCATTAAGGGCTTCACAGGCAGTGTAATAATCTTTGGCCACCTGCCTGGGCATCCTTGCACTGGTGGGTTTCACAAGTTCTTTTAAACTAGGTCAGTGAAACGTTCTCTCAGTTGAGGGTTTTTTCTTTGAAGCAACCTCACTAGAACAGCCTTGAGTTAGCGTAGTGAAATGTATCTTAGTACATAATGTATAGCAGTATATGGGATACAAGATTCATTGACTTAGCTAGGTTTAAAAAAACTAATCCTGGTTCCCTAAATCTTTGATGAAACATTATTTTAGCTTGAGATGTTATGTGGCATGTAGTAATTCTTCCTTGGGTATAAAATTTTATTTCTGCTTCAACCCTGTTTTGGAAACCTTCGCACTTTCAGCTTACTGCAGATAACCACCACAATGTGATAAAGTCCTTTGTGATACTGGAAAGCAAGATGCCCCAGTGATGTGAAAACTCATATAATTATAGGAAGAAACAATATATGATAATTTCAGAATTAAAACATGATCAGTGCTGGAAGCGCCGAGGTGAATCCTCTGTTGAATCCAGTATTCCGCATAGAGAGCTGACTGACAGATTCAGGGGAACACTCACATCGCAGGTTACTCGGAAATCAAGCCGCTGCACAGGGTAGATGACCCACTGGGAGCCAGTTCAGCCTCCAGGAGAAGGATGCACCACGCTGGGGGAGCGCAGGGTGCTCTGAAAACAATGTCATCTCCTGCAGTCAGCGCACTCCACCCAGCAAACATGTCCCCCAAATGGGAGCATTGGCAGTTCCACCAGCAGAAAAGAGTTTGAATTTGTCAAGAACACATACCTGTTTTATATGAGCTCACGCCTAACAGTTTGATCCACTAATCAGCTTACAGCAGATCCTATTTCCTTGCTTTGAAAACTCACGCTCATTTGGTAAGTTTAAAAAAAAAAAAGTCAGACGCCTACAAGCTGCATATTTTGGGAATCTTTTAAAGCTAATATTGTTCTAAATACAAGGTCGGAGATTTGGAGACCTCTCCTTTCTTTTTTTTCTTTTATTTTCCACTTAATTGTTCAGTATCACCTGTTTTTGAGTTGTAGTCAGGTGTTCTAAATTCCAGTACAGGTATTATCCTTATTACCATTGCTAATTCTTATTTAATTATTTTTAAACATTCTGACCCATTATAGATTAAAAGTCATGAATGGGGTTAATGTATAATTAATGAGCAAGGGTGTTCCTGATGACAGCTCAGAATAATGATGAATGTGCTGAACAAGAGATCTGACGAGCTGGCCAAGGTCAAATTACACATGGGAGTGTTAATGTTGCCTGACACAGCTTTATTTCCTACTGATTTCCTATTTTAAACAGCTTTGTTATTCTTACAGAGCAGTTAAGCCATTTAATGAGATGGGAAGATGTCCTCTCACCTCTGAGTTAGGAGTGGTCCTTTCTGGTAGTCCTTTATACCATCTGCCATGAAGTACCAGATCACAGAATCACAGAATGGTAGGGGTTGGAAGGGACCTCTGGGGGTCATCTAGTCCAACCCTCCTGCTGAAGCAGGGTCACCTACAGTAGGTTGTAGAGGACCTTGTCCAGGCAGGTCTTGAATATCTCCAGAGGAGGAGACTCCACAACCTCCCTGGGCAGCCTGTGCCAGGGCTCTGTCACCATCAGAGGGAAGAAGTTCTTCCTCATGTTCAGATGGAACTTGCTGAGCTTCCCAAGGAGAATATTATGGGAGACAGTGTCGAAAGCCTTGCTGAAGTCTAGATAGACAACATCTACGGCTCTCCCTTCATCTACCCATCCAGTCATGTCATTGTAGAAAGCTATCAGATTGGTCAGGCATGATTTCCCCTTGGCGAATCCATGCTGACTACTCCTGATAACCTTCTTTTCTTCCACTTGCTTGTTGATGACCTCCAGGATAAGCTGCTCCATCACCTTTCCTGGGATGGAGGTGAGGCTGACCGGCCTGTAGATCCAAAATCCATTCTTCTCTTTTGAAAGATATCCCCAATGTTCAGAGGACAGTTGATTGGGGGGGGGAGAAGGGGAAAGAAGGGTGAAAAAAACCTCCAAAACCCACCTGAAAAAAGCCCTTATTATTGACTTAAAAAAGCTTTGATCCATTTCCATACAGCAAATATTCTTTTTACTGAAATAATTATATACTGACAGACTGCAGACAGCATTCCTGACTGATTTTGTAGAAATGTTGGCTTTTCTGATACCAGTGAGAGTATTGCTGTTGTCTCTGGTGAAACCATGACCAAAATCCCACGTAGACTAGTACTTGACTGCTGAGAGTGGCATAGAAATTGTTCGTTGGTGGACAGCCTGGCCCCTTAGTTTTAATTTGTGTACGTAAGGTACTATCCTGTGATCCAAGCCCCACAGCTGCAGGAACACACCGTGTAATCTGCACGGTATGTTTTACAGCAGCAGCAATTAATTCTGCGCTTTCTCCCTACTGAAAGGCAGGTTTCTTCATCAGTGGCCTTCCCTGGGAAACACGGCGTTATGGATGACGGATAGACCGTGTGTCAGGATTGCTGGGAAAACAATTTGTGTCCGTTGCCTCTGTGGTTTGTTACACTGGACCGTGGGCCAAGCCTGGTAGGTGCCTTGCAAATGGGCCATTTGTCTAGTTGCCATGTTTTCCACACAGTCTTAATTTGCACTTTTCTCAGGCGGGAAGGAAAGGTTTTCTATCTCTCTAATCATTTGCAGCTACTTAATTTGTTTTCTTTGGTCGCTATTGTCAAAGTTTGTACTCCTCTGTCAATCATGCGCTGAGTTAATTGATTGCTGGTACACTGTCTTTCTGCAGAAAGGGTGCTTAGAGTTATGTAGCATCAAAAGGAAACAGCACAAAACTCTTGAAGACTTTCTTTTTTCCTAAAATAGTTAAAAAAACATATTTTCATCTGAAACTTCTCATTCCTGCCAAAGACACTGCCCATGCAAATGTGCCTATTTTGACCCTGTGACCAGAGCCAAAGGGCAGACTGTGGACCCATTGGACCAGCCCAGCCTGGTGTAACAGGGGTCTGTGTGTGGCTGGAGCAACCTCTGGCCCACGCATGTTCCCGTGGAGGTCAGAGTAGGCTGTGATCCTTTGATCTACCTGTGGTACCTTGGGGATGCAGAATATTTCTGGCCAGCAGAGATTCTGAAAACACTGAGACAGTTCAAACCATTCAGGAACATAAACATGAACTTCTTTCAACATTAAAAATGAAAGAAAAATCCCACAAGCTGTAGACATACATCAGATGCTAGAAAGATTGTGCTAATTTGCTTAAGCAAAAAAATACCATAATGTATGAATGCACAATACGCTTTTATGCAGCATGGCAGAGTAACAGATAACTTATAGTGCATATCTGTTTCCTAGATGGCTTGGATCCTAACAAAGAGGGTAAACAAAGGCTCGAAGATCTGTAACAGCTCTTGGTGTAAATATACCGAACGAAAATAATTAGGGTAAAATCAGAAACACAAAATAATGTCCTAGATAAACAGTAAATTATAATTGATATGATTTAGACTGAATTAACATAAATCCCCAGTATAGAGTATTTAGAAATTGCTTTAATTTTATCATGTTCATAAATTCAACTTTTGCCTAGATGTGGAGGTATTTAACAGGACATTTATCTGCTGATGATTGCTCATAAATAGGATTAAGGCAAGCTGGAAACAAACAAAAAAAATCCTTTTATCTCCCACAGTGCTGTACGAAGAGAGCTGTGTCACCATGCAGGCACACACCGTGCCTATGTGTAGTTTTCTTTTTAAGTGAAAAGTTAAAAAAGAACTGAAAATAAACAAAAATGGCAAAATACAGCACAACTGTGATGTTATGTATGTTATGTAAGAAGAGCGACCTGTTCAAGGCAACAAGAGTATATGAGACCTGCCTCAGCCTGGCACTTTTTCAAGGGCTGAGTCCCTGCAGATCAGGCCACCAAGGCAGGGAAGCGGCCCCAGGGTTCGTGTGATAGCAGCCATCGTTTGGATCACAGTGCACAAGACAACTGACTCAGACCCTGTTTTGTAGTTCCGGAACTTCACTTAGCAAAGCAAATAAACACATGCATGCCTTCCACAGATACTGTCATGGAAGGGACCTGCAGTGACCTATGTTCACAGATTGGTCTCTTCTCCCACGTAACTAGCAATAGGATGAGAGGCAATGGCCTCAAGTTGCATCAGGGGAGGTTTAGACTGGATATTAGGAAAAACTTCTTTACTGAAAGAGTGGTCAGGCATTGGAACAGGCTGCCCAGGGAAGTGGTGCAGTCCCCATCCCTGGGGGTGTTCAAAAAACGTGTGGATGTGGCACTCTGGGACATGGTTTAGGAGGCATGGTTGTGTCAGATTGACAGTTGGACTTGATCTTAGAGGTCTTTTCCAACCTTCATGACTCCCTGATTACATGACTCAGATCCCAGGACTGGTTCCTGATTTCGTGTGTTTCTCTTAGGAAGACAGAGGGTATCGCTGCCACATGGCAGGGGGAAGAGGTTGCAAATTTGACGGGTTTGTGCAACTTTATTGTCCGAGGGCCCCAGTCTTTGCTGGGGATCCAGGAGGCTTTCCTTTGGTTTTGGCCTCAGCGGAGACCAAAGCATTGATCTCACCCAGCTGTATAGCAGCGAGGATATGACGGTGGGAAGGAATTGAGTTTACTCTGCTTTTCACAGCACTTTCTGTCGCTCTAATAACTTCATAGATATAAAATTTTGCTTGGAATAGAACACAACCATGTCACACATCTGACATCAGGGACTAAGTGCCAAAAATATATTTCTTCTTTTCTCCTGCTGCATTTTCCCTTTTTCTTCTTGTATTTTCTTTCAGCTGCTAGGCTCCAGATTGACTCAGTATTCAGGTTAGATAAACCTCACATGTTCTTTGAAGGTGCAGTGTTTTATTCATGTTCATTGTTTTCTTGCAGTACAGTTTCCACTGCTTGGGGGGGGCTTTTTTGCCATGAGGCAAAATCTTAAAAACAAGGAAAACAAGATAAGCAATAGGTTTTCTAAGAGAAAATATTCCTGGATTCTGGTAAATTCTGAAATGTGAGTTTAAAGAGCAAACATTCTTGTTATTTCTGAACACAAACTTTTCCACCCATTTAGGAAAGGGCACTTTCTCTGACATGATGTATTGCGATGTCTAGATGTGCTGCAGTAATGACTGATCCGACAGCACCCTCCAGGCACAGGATTTTGCCTTGACTGGGATGAGTTGCCATCAAGCACATTTTGTTAGGAGGAAATAAGAGAACACCCGTCCCACTGGTACAACCCCAGCTGGCGTGGGTCAAATTTAAGCACTGTGGAAGTCACAATGGCCAGAACTGATCTTTGTAAGCGGTAACACAAGGGCCTGGAATGGGAGAAAGAGCTGAGATTTGGGTCTGGGTGGGGTTGGTTTGTTATCTTTTGTTTTGTTTTTTGAAGGGGGTAGGGTCAGAGGAACTGTACTGGAAACCACAGTAAGTAATGTCCCACTTGGAGAAGACGGTATCATTTTGGAAATGTAAGATATGTACCATGTGATGTGTTTTGGTTGCTAATTAATCAGTTTTGAGCAGAGTTTTAAAAGGCAGTTTGAACCTGTAGAAGCCTAAATGGCTGATCTACACCCATCCTGCTCTTCTGTGCTGCCTCGTAGAACTGTGAGTAAGCTGTTACATGATAGATGTATATACAGTATATGCATGAAACCTGCTGCACCCTCCCTTCCAATTAACAGCACATAAACCAACCATGATTGCTCTGGGCCACAGAGCAAGAAGCAAGTCCTACAGGCTGGCTCCCTGCCAGGGTCCTTCTCTGGGGACCATCAACAGGAAAACAACAAAAAAGTGAAAATTCTTGAGACTATCCTTAGGCTGCATATGGGAGAAAGTGGAGGAGGAATATTAGCTATCTCTTAAATTTTTAATGTGAATTGCTTTTCCAACAAGTCAAGAGGCTCAGGATCTTTTTGAGATGGGGTGCATGCTATGTGCTGTATGAATTTTATGATTGCCTTTACAGCTTGATGAATATCATGCTAGTCTTGCATTTAGTGTTGCATATCTGTTACTAATATTCTAAATCTTGGTAGGATGTGTCAAGCTTAACCAAACACCCTGTCTTCATTTCAGCTCAGAATAAATAGTTCTGCTTTAACTTCTGTAATCTCCAGAAGAAAAATCTATTTTCTGTTCCTCACTGCTGCCATTAACCTTGCGCATATTTAAACTTAATTAAACGTCTCTCTTCCTCAACTCTCTGTTTTACAGTGGTCACCAAACCAGACAGAGCAGATTTCCCATAGGTGTTTATGTAAAAGCAATTGGGCTGCTACATTATTCTTTTCTGAAGTCGGCATTAAGCTGACCTTTCAGCCTTCAGTCTTGATGGGAAATCACGCAGAAGCAGAGCCACACGATGAAAGAGCCTCCTGTAGCCCCAGCTGCTGATTCCTGGCCTCGTGGCCTTGCAGCTAACCTAAAGACAAACTTAAAGGGGACTAAGATTGTTTGGGGCTTCCAAAGTGAAGATAGAAAAATAAGGTCCAGTGGGATGTTGAAGAGACTTTTACCATGTCTCTTGTTCTGCATAATTAAAAAAAGCACGTTATGCAGCTCCCTTCATTAGAGCTGTATCCGCCATGTGCCAGAGCGACAGCGCTACGACTTCTCTGTTTGAAACACATACAGACATGCAGATGCGTGGGAAATGCGGGGAAAATGGCCCTACAGCCCTCACAGCACCCTGCATCCCACTGCTTGCACCCACCCCCCGCCCGCCCCAGCAACGGCCGGAGCTGGGGCAGGTGTGGGTGCGGAGGTGCTGTGCAGAGCGGGGGAGCTGGAGGAGGAGGAGGAAGAGGAGGGTGGGGAGGCTGGTGTGCTCGGCTGGGGCGTCGGGGGACCCGCGGAGGTGCGAGGCGCTGGGTGTGGGGGCGGGCAGGGGGTGGGTGCGAGCGGCGGGGTGCAGGGCGGTGCCCGGACTGTAGGGGTCGCTGTGCGCCCCCGCCGCGGGGCTCAGTTGCGGCAGCACGGAACTGCCCAGTGGCTCCGGGCCGGCGGGTCCCTGGTTCGATCCCCCCTTGCCCGCGGGCAGCCCGCCCAGGGGCCCCTGCGCAACTCGCTTTGCCTTACTGCGTCACCTCGGCCCCGCAAAGGCCAGCATTCACCGCAGCTTTGGCTTCCCTCCTCCCAGTGCCTTGCAATCTTTCAGTTACAGCAGCATTTTTGCTGTCTACACATTGTCCCCTACCACCATTCTCTCCCACTGTACTGTCCGCCTGTGGCCCATGTTCTTCTCCCTGACGTTCCTGTGCATTGTCTGTTCCTGGGCTCACCATTTGTTTTATCAAGTTAATCTTTGTCTTACTTTTTGTGGTAGAATTGAAAGAAATCCTCATATCGACCAATTCTGGGCAACTTTTCAGTTAAGTGACAGAACCGCTGCCAGGAACACTTTGCCAAGGGTTTGAATGGGTCTGGTCAGCCCTTACCATCGCCCCCCTCGCATTTGATATTCTAACAACCTCCTAACCTGCATGCAAAGTCAGTCCTGAATAATTTTTTCATATCCATCTGTATAAATTTTAGATGAGTAAACGCTTGTATTTCTGTTTCAGTTGCTGGGAGTTGGTGCTGTCTCTTCCAGCTCAGTGCCTGGCTTGTTAATCAGAGAGGTAATTAACAGGCTGGAGCGCAACGCTGGTTGACGCCCACCCATGAAGAGAGCAGGTTGCAAGGTCTTGGAACCACACACGCAGGGGTGAAACATGATTCTGCCGTTTTTTTTTTCTAAGCATATTTGCCAGATCCTGGGCTCTACTCTGTCAGTAAAAGCTTGGCTTCTAAGTAACACTGTGGGGTGTTTTTGTCATTGAAGCTATGAATATTTGCAACAGCCAAAGTCGTTTGGAAAAGCCCATATGGTTAGCTATCAAGGTCATGTAATATGCAAAGGCTTTGGGAAGATTTTGGTCAACTGTAAGGAAGGTTTTACTACACTTTCTGCATTTCACTATGGATGAAAAACATTTCCAACTGTTTCAAGTAGCATTCGTGGGTTTGCAAATAAAGTTGCCTTAATCCAGATTGAATGTTCAGATTTCAGTGAGTTGAAACAGAGACTCAGACAAACCTGGAGTTGCTTGTCAGTGGCATTGCTTCCCATTAGAAAAACAGACAGAACGTTTTTTCTTGCTCTTAATACTCAGTTTTGAGATAAAAGGCTTAATGCCCAAATTAGACAAGTCAAGTACTCTGCTTACGTTTGTCATCCTTAGCAATTATTCATACAAGCTATAGAACACATGCACACAATATTTTTGTTTTATTATTTATTCAAAACTTGCTTTTTTGTGTGAATAGAAAAACTAGACCCCACTTCTCCAGCAACAATATCAGCCAACCTCAAAGAATGGGGGGCAGCTGGAAATTACATTCGCTGAAACATGCCTTGCGATCAGCTTTGGCCGGATGGTACATTTGACCCTCAGCCTTCGCTGGCGATCTAATCACCAGCAGTTTGACTCGCAGCTGCCTCGAGGACACCAGCGTTTTGGTGGCAAGGGAGGTGTGCATCCAGTGGCGTGACAAGGCAGTGACTGCTAAATGTGGCCCCCAAATAACCCAAGCGAGCTCATTCTTCACACTCCAGCTCTCAATTTAATGATGAGGTTTTGAGGTCTGTGGTAGATCTTGTGATTGCTTAAACAAACTCTTCCCAAGTCAACCTTCTGAGGGTTTTTCCTTTTCCGTATCTAATGAAAATTCCTGCATAGTTTGTTTCACAAAGAAAAACAAATTTTAAAGCTTTGGAAAGTTTTTGGAAAACAGAACAGTCATTTTTGGGCCAGCTGTACTTGGCAGTTTCTGTTTGAGTCAGGGGAAGCTGAGCTGGGGGGGTTGCACTTGGCAGAGTGCTGCAGCAAAGCTCGTCTGGAACACCCTCATTATTGTCCGTGTTCTGTTCTCTCGCTAATTTCATCTATTAAACAAATAAATGAGTGATTATGCCAGATGAGGGTTTTTTTTGTATGAGAGGATCTTCCAGCATTGCCATCTTTTAGTGGTAATTATGCAGTCATACAGCTGTTGCCTACAGGCAGGTTTGAAATAATAATTTTATAAGGTGTATAAATCACAACATAAAAATAAACAAAGAGGCAAGTGTCTAGACAGAAGACAGCAGAGAAATAAATATAGGGATCTGGATTACAGAATACCTTGATAGACACAGATTACAGTCACTCCTGGCTATAACTGTGCTATGTTTTTACATGATTGCAAAATCAAGCAATTCAATCTCTGGAGCTTAAAAAGAATTACACATGTACTGAAGTGTCCATTCCATGAGCAAGTAAAGTAATTCTATTTTTTCTTTTCTGCTCAGATTCGTAGTGCAGACTGGGGAAAAATTCGTGATGCAGCAAATCAAGTAGATGCGTCATGTTTTGGAGGATAGCAGCAGGCCAGCATGAAATCTGAGAAACTCAAACCTCAAACAGTCCCAAAGTCATGAACTCTGCGTGCAACACTTAGCTAACACATTGACTCATACATTTGGATGAAGATCCTTCCCAACATATGGTCTGAAATGGGTCTCTCCTGTAAATTTCATAGAGTTATTTTCTTTATGGCTTTACTCTTCTGAAGCCTAGCAAAAATGCCTGTTCTCTGTTTATTCAGGCTATTTAGCCTAGCAATTATGTAATGTTCATGAAACAGAAGCAGCACATAATTTTTATGGTTCATAGTATCTCTCCTCAGCAAAAAGCTGGCCACTTAGAGGAATTTTCTTATCCCAGGATGCTTTTTTGGTAATGACTTTTTGGCAAAACCAAACTGTTGCAGCCTGGAGGGAGTCATTTCGTAACTGATTGACTGCTCTCTTCTTGCTTATGAGCATTCATAACTTCTATTGCTGCTCTTCCCTGCTTGCCCTTTCCTCTTCCTGAGGTGATGAAGGGACATAAATGTCCAATTTTGGCTTATAAAGCTGCCAAATTTCAGGATGACTTTTTTTGGGTGTTCTCTTTTTCAAGAGATAATGGAAGAGACTGCATGTAGAAAAAAGGCATTTGTGTCAGTTTAGCATTTAGGGGAGGTGTAGAAAGTTCATGGATATTTTCCATCCCCTGGGTTACAGTTCAGATGTGTTTGTACCATACAGATAGGATTATAATATCATGATGTTTTTATTTAAAACCATGGGATACGAATAGAAAGGTGTAATCCCAGACTTGGCTCCCATTTTCATGTAAGCCTGCAGTAGCTGCACTGAAGCCAATGGGTAAGAACTGGTTAAAAGGGAAAAGACAAAGGAAAATCAGGAGAATTTTGTTTAACTGCTATGAGAAAACATGTTGTACATCTGAATTTTAACAAAAAATATAAATTAAGTAGAGAAGGCAGTTGAAAAATTCAGATTATTTGGTTGGTATATGGAAAATGGACATGGATGAAGACTGTAACCTTTATTTGAATGACAAGTGAGGTTACAGGGATAAATATTTATAGGAAGGGTGTGAATTATTCATATGTGTTCCAAGATAGCAGAGTTTAATAGCATCCTTTCCCTGGATGTGTTACACTGTAAGCTGAGGATCACATGCACAGCGATACAGTATCAGATATTAGAGGATTTGTGTTTGACATGAAGGGACTGCAGTGGAGGGAGGGGAGCAGCTTTGTGTTTGAGTTTCTACTTGGAATAGGTGCAAAGGCCAACAAAAGCGCGCAGTTCTGAGTAGAGAACATTCGAGGCCCCATAAATCATTGATCTAATGTTATTGTGCTACAGGGGCAAATTCTGCTGGCTTTGTCTCTGCAGTTAGACAGTGCAACAGATGGCAAAGATTTGCACAACCAGTTAAAATTCTCGGCAAAGCAGCTTTTTTGAATTTGTAGCTCAAGAGTTAGTTGAGATACGCTTGAATACTTGTACTAAAAGGGGAAATCCCCCCAACTATTTTTATAATCTCTCTTCCATTTAAAAAAGAAGATTTGGCACATTAGCCTAACAAGCAGTGCTATTACGCCAGCAGTTTCCATTCATGCTTGCACTGTGGTGGGGAAAACTGCTGGCCTCCAGTTATCGAGGAGGCTGTTTCCACAGGGGAAAGGCACGGCAGGGAGCAATGACACCGTGAGGGCAGCTCAGGAAACCCAGCAGCAGGACAGACGTGTCGTGTTTGGTGGCACAAAACACCCGGCTCGTTCTGTTACAGACTGGGGGTTCCCAGATCCGGCACTCTGAGCCCCATAGGTGTGACGGAAAGTATTCCTGAAAGCGGATCCACAAGGGGAGTATTATGGAGGTGTCTACTATAAATACAAACTAGTCTATATGCTTATCTCTCATCTTTAATTCATTACTGTGTTATAGTCATACTTTACACTACAAAGACTATAATTACATTGTAGTTTATGTTTAAATTACAACACAATTTCAGTTCATTTTAATACATAATTATCTGTTAGTTAATAAAGCTGAACAGTTACGTGTTTAGAGTCCCTTTTGCTCCAAAGGAATAATTCTGAATACACCTACTGTTAAAAGCCAGATATTGTAACAAAACTGTACTGCTCCCATGATCATTCCTGGTTATCCAGTGAAGGGAATTGGTGCTAGTTTTAAGAAGTGAATGCGAACCGCTATTCAACAGCAGTGCAGTCTCACAGTTATGTTATAGGACATCACGCTTGGCTGGTGTTTTCTGCTCTGCGCTTGCAGGTGCAGAGCCACATGTAAAGCAGCAAGGACTGGGATGTGGGTTTTCCTGTGCCATTTTTGCTGATTCTTGGGTGGGTTTTGCAGTGAGGACTGTGCCTTTGCAGCTGTGTTGAGCAGCACATCCACAGACAGTCTGACAGGTGCTGGAGTGGCTGCATCTTCTCAGTGCCACGTGTGGCCTGACCTGCCTGTACTCCTAATGCTGTGGCTGAGAGCACCACGGGTGTAAACTGGCCGAGCTGGTACGAGGGCTCCCACAGGAGCTCTCACCGGACATCACACAGGCTGTTCCCATTTCCTTCCAGTGCCAAAGAGAATCAGCCAAAAGGTTTGGGGAGGCTTGTGCAGACTGGTCCTTGGCCAAGGCAAATGGAGGGATGTGTAGATCAAATGCTTCTTCACAGTGGTGCCTTAGACAACCCTGAAAGAACTGAGTGGACCTAAAAAGTCTCCTGTCTCTGAAAAACCTCCAGCTATCAGTTCTAGCCTGAGCAAGGGCTCGGATTAGGGCTGACCGTGAGGCTTTCAGGACTATCGGGCCTCGGGAGGTTTCTCCAAGGAAGCTTCATGTTCAGGGTCTTGCCTGTGCCCCATGGTCAGCCTGTGTCTGTGCCAAGGGGTGGTGGCCAAGGATGAACAGATGTGGGGGATATGCTTCTCAATGAAAGATTTCACCACAAAAATTTTAGAATACTCGGGTTCTTCGGTGGGAAAAATACAGACTGTTACTCCTCAGAGGGCCATCAAACCTAGCTTCAAGCTAGGGCTCTGTTGATGATTCATTTCCCTTTGATTTTTTTTTTTTTTTTTGGTCAGTAAGACACTGCACTTCTGGGGGAGGGGGAAAACCAACCTGAAGATAAAACAGATAACATTTGTTCGTTTCTCTACTGATTCGCCCTCAGAAAGAAGAAAGGCGAGCAGCCCAGCCTCATTTGAGATAGTGATTTTTCAACACTTTTGATAAATTTTTTACAGAATTTCTCTCCAGATTCTTTCTTATGATTCCTGCATGCAAACCAACATTTTTAACTTCACTCAACTGAATACTCTGTGCTGCTCTGTCAGACAAGCCAGCACATGCATCTGCCTAAAGGATGCCCAGTCCTTAGTGACTCAGGCCTGGATGCAGCTGAATTTAAGAACCAAGCCCCCACTGATGTCAATGTAATCTCAGTACCAGAAAGATTTTTGAGAGTCTGCATCTGTGTCAGAGTATGTCCCTGACATAAAAGACTGAGGATGCTGTTCTGTAACATGGTTCATTAGGAAGTAAAATTGTTTTTTTAATATTGTGATTATTTCATTCTAAATTTGGTGACCCTGTAATGACGCAGAGAATTTTCCTGATTAATGTCCCTCATTCTCGCTGAGTCTTCACAGGGGCAGACTGGTGATGTTTGCCCTTTAATTGTGCCTGTCCGTTTTTCCTGGATTTATGTGATGCTATGCTATAGGCTTCTTTTATATTTTTAACTGTAATAAATGTTGAGCCTTAATTTCCCTTTGCAGGTAAGACATACGTGTTTGTAATTTTGGCAAAAACTTGCTAAAATTTCCTGTCTTTTGTCTGATTGGAACAGCCCTTGATATCTGCTCAGCATTATGGATTTCTGCCTAATGCTTTCCACAACCCTTAAACACGTCTCACTGCTGCTGAAACAAAGAATAAAGTTGGCTTACCTCAATCATCTTAGTTACAAACTAGTAATTGCCACGCTACTGGTACTAGTTCTTAGGTTTTTAACATACTCTGCGGATTTTCATCTGCTATTCTTGTTGTTTCAGTGAGTAGCTGTGACCTTACATAGCCTCCTACTGAATATGCAAAGGATTTCCAGCCATATTCTGGCAATATAATTTAGTAGAAAAAAAAGTCATTTTTAATCTCAAATACAATTTTATATTCATTTCTCACAATGAATTAAAATTATACTTTTCCTAGTATCTAGCTGCAAAATGCACATGCATAGAAGAAACATTTTACCTTCGGAGTTGGAAATATTCAAATAATATATTCAGAGTAATTAAGGATAAAATAATTTTAGACTGCTTATAAAAATCCCTAAAGCTTTCTAAGGCAAACGTGGAATTGGAATTCTTCTCTTTTAGCTTAGAGTTTGAAAACATTCTGCTGCTTTATATCAAAAGGTCTCCCAGTGTATTGCCCTCAAAAAACGATCCATCTCTAAAAGGCAGAACAGAAGCTGCGCGTTTTCCCCTTCTTCACTCTAATTGTACATAAGGCACATTTTTTTTTCCCCTGATGTTGTTGCTAGAAGCTGGAATAACTTGATTTGATGGCAGTACAGAAAATAGTTTCTCAGGTTCGTATGCAATCATCTGGGTCTAATATGATCCAGCTCAGTTTCCAAGAGAAAATCTGATCCCCAGACTTCTCTTGTTCTGTTTTTATTACCAACTTGCTGTGTAAGGTGTTTCTCAGCAACCTGGCCCATTTTTCCCCTTATTTGACAAAGGTACTGTTCCTGACATGTGCATAGGAACAAGTAGGGGGAAAAAAAACCTGAAAATGCAAAAGCATATTCAGCTGGACAATGCCTTGTTAGTATTGTCATGAACTTCATAATGCACAGCCGATTCCTCGAAGGATAGGTATTCCAGTTAATTTGAGATCTCACCCAAATGTTCAGTGCTATAACTTAGTTTTTTGTTAGGGACAGAACAAAAATGAAATGTATACACAGCAGTTATCTAAATGAGCAGATATTCCAGGACAATATAATTTCTTTTTGATAAAGTAATTTTTGAAAGAAACTATTAAAACCGTATTCTTGTGCAATTCAAGAGATAGAGCTGAAATAGTTCTGTTATAGGTTTGACTTCTCTAAACTTACATTAGTGCTTAAATCAGTCTTTGATTTTTGCTTGGAGAAGCGGGACATCCTTTTTGGGTTTTGCTACTTTTTAACTTTGAAAGAACTAAAACCCATCCTTCTTTCGATCAACTCATACAGAATGGGTCAGAAACAAGTAATTATTTTTCTTAGGATAGTGTCACTTGAGTGAGAAAGATTAAAAACAAATCCTCAAACCTCTTATCTGCCAGAAGTGAGTAACAAGATCAAATTAAACAATGTCACACAGCAGGCCCTGGAGAATATATTAAGGTCAGCACACTTGTGAATAATTGACTTAATAGGGGACAGAGGGAAGCAGCCTGCCCCAACTTTCCCAAAACAATGAAAGCTTTGGGGGATGGGAGGTGGATGTTTTGTTGCTTTTCAAAGGCTGCTTTGATGGGGTCCCTTTTAGGAAATAAGATGCTGAGAGGCAAGTGATTTCTAGTGCCTACTTAACGACTGTGTTTAATTTTCTTGGTAAGTGCTTGAAATCTGAAACTGGGAGGGAGGGGGAGAAGAAAGGGAGGTAGATGAGCAAGATCAATGACTTTTAATTTTCTCTGATGTGTCTTTGGATAAAAATTAAATCTCCTGCAGCTGAATTTGTTAAAATAGGAATTGATACTGTTATTCTTCATCCTGTGAGACTTTATTTACTATAAGGGTAGAGAATCTATTTTTTCCTGTTATGCCAAGGCTTCTATTTTTAGCCTTATTTCCTAAAGAACCAGTAGGGAAGATATACTCATCTCTTCCTTTATCCCTCACTCCTCAACGATTTGAGTCCATTGATTGAGTTCAGCCCACCTGACAGAAGGGTGGGCCTGTCTCAGAGGCAATTAACTGCTGTGGATTTCACAGGAGTAGGTGTCTGGGTAGAAGTCGCTGCAAGCACTCTTTGGAGGTAGAGGCTCCATGGTCAGACCCCTTTCTAATATAAAATAATCAGCACAGAGAGAGGTGTTAGGAAGGCTTTGAATGCAGGGGGAACCTGCAATTGGAGCTGGCACCTTATCAAACAGACCTCAGGACAACCATCCACAAGATGCAGAGCACTCCAGCCCTCTTCAGTTCTGCTGCTTGTGGAGCAGCCTATTCGTTCTGTAGCTATAGATGTGCGAGCACTTTGTATTTTCACAGTTTTGCAGCAAGGCTTCTCGCTGTCCCTTTCTGTCAGCCCTGTTTAGTGCAGGTTGCTAGTAAAAATTCAAAGCAGGATTTGAAAAGATGTTGACACAGATGAAGCATCCGACTGTGACAGTGAGGTAGAGGGAGGCTGGCTTGGCTGCCTGAGACAGAAGAGACCACGCTGGGGCTTAGAGACTGGCTCACAGGCAGCCTTCCTAACTCCTCATATAGTCTCATGATCCTTTGTCACCTTTTCTTCACAACAGAAAACACATTAAGGGTACTTCTGAGCCCAGGACCCTTGTTGTACGCCAGCTGACCTAAAGACCCGAGGGCTTTTGGTCTACCAGGGCTGAATTTGGGAATGCTCAGGGCTTCCTGGCAGGGATGACTCTGCTCGCAGCAGTCTTGGCATGAGGGAGAGAGGAAGGAGAAAGGCAAAGGGTGGTGGCTCTGCTACCTGCCGCAGTAGCACGAGATCAACAAGCCCTGAACACCACTGCCCTCCTCTCAAGTGCATGGAAGTTGCAGGGGCTGAGTCCCTCCAGCCGGAGCTGGAGAAAAGGTTGGAAAACAACGTCCAGTTATTCCTCGAGTCAAAAAGAAATAAGTCTGTTGTAAATGGGTAAAATTCTCTGAGATGAGAGCCAGGGAAGGAATAAGCTAATAAAAGTGTCTACCCTGAGGAAGAATACTTACTGGTTTGGAGGCTGAAATGCTGTCCAGACTTTAAAGGATGGGACATTTTGAACAACACTTAAGCTAAATTGTCCGGTTTATAATATGAGATGGTAAAGCCCATCTTCCTCACAAGCTAAGTCCGTGCCCTGAAATCTGTAAAGTAGTTAAGTTTTGAGTTGGATCTTGTTAAGCGTGTAATCAAATAATAACTTCATTTTTTAATGTTTCAGAATTATGCTTATAGCCATAAATATCATTTTCTGATCAATATGCATGCACTCTGGAGTCCCTAGGTGTGAATAACAATATCTAATTGCAGAAACTAGAATATTAATCAAATTTTTTCAGGTAATATTTAGATGGGTGTACTAAGATTCAGATACGTGCTAGCAGAAGGGTTTTCTGCAGAGCTGTGGAAGGCTCTTCAAAGTTTCCCTTTAGGCAGGAGGATATCCCAATGTACAGCTGCTAGCATGAAGGAAAAAGCACATAAAGGCTTTGTGTGGTCAAAAAGGTTTCATAGTAATGCACCATCGCAAATATGTTTTATATAGTTAATTCTACCTCACTAACAACTCATTTAGTATCTTAAAAACAGTATTTTTCAAAATCATTACAAATTGAACAACACTGACATAATAACCCTTATGTTATAATAAACCGGTACTTTTCTAAAAATGATGTAATGTGGAGTTTTGCTTCTTTCTTTGCAATTACCCAAACCTCCAGAAACTTTGCGTACTACAGAAAAAGCAAGGTGAAATGTGGACATGACTATGTCCACTCTTTTGCTGCTTAGCAACAGATTAATACACCTTTTTTTTGATGAGGGCTTCCTGAAATCATAGGAAATTAAACGGAACGTATCTACAGGAGGCAATCTACGCTGTCCCTTCCCCCAAGCCAGGATTAGCTATAAATGTGTTACTGCTGACTGATGTTTGACTCGGTTGTAGAATGCTGTGCCACTTTCTTTGTATTTATAGAAATATGCTACTTTCTCATCTGCAAATGAGAAATGCATCTACATAATTAATAGACTCACTGCGTGTTTTGTCTCTCTCTTTCTCAAGTTCAGCTTCCTGCATCATAAAATCTTGTGATGAATCATACAAATTTAGGCACTTTATAACCTCTGTTTTCAAACTTCTAAGCATCTTCTCTGAAGATCAGCCCGAACCTCCCCAAACTAAACTCCCAATATGTTCAGCTTTGCTGGGTAGGTGAGTGGGTGAACTCTCAGAGCAGTCAGAAGCTGCTGGTGACTTGGTGGACACAGAGCAGGCAAGGCAGCACGTCCGAAGGAGCCTTGCTGTAGAGATCCAGTAGCCCACACCACTTACTGTCTGCTCTGCATTTGGCAGTCATGCGCAAATTTGTTGCAGCTGATGCAGCTGATGCATCTTTAAGCAAGATTCATTGATACATCATTTATCTGCTTTTCCTGCTGGAAGGCACATTAAAGAAAAAAAGATTCTTGTGTTGTGTGTAAGCCAGGAAAAGATTAGTTTAAGACATAGTGAACACAGTGTAGGCCATCTTAAGGAGAACATCTGCTAGCCTAGCTTGTTTGTTGTATTTTTTTTTCCCCTTATTCCTGAATGTGCTAACAACAACAGTTACCTGATTACCTGATTTCAAAGTGAGATGTACCATGAGCACCGGGCTGGTTATTCATTTTGACTGGTAGTCACTATTTAACTCTTTCATTCTGTTCACAAAAAGCTTTGAATTTTGCATGAATCTTTTTGCTCCAGTTCATACTTGCCAGTCACCTGATGTTTGTGCTCTTTTTGCTGTTTGCTGCTGACTACTTGTGTGTGGTAGCATCCAACTGGTTAACTGAGTCAGGTGATACTGTTTCTGATTTCTGACTAAATCCCCAAAACTTTTTTAACAAGGGAATAACAAGCAGTTAGCAGTGAATTAGCAGCCACTCTTGATCCTGCAGGGATATCTTTGTTGCATGAGAATATATTCATACAGGAACAGCCACTCCCCAACCATTTGTGCAAACAAAAACATGTTCCCTTGAATATTCATGAACAAGGGGCGCAAACATGGTTGAACCAAGCAGCTGTTCAGAATTCATACAACCGTTCTGTAAACACCATTTTGCAGTATTTGACCAGCTCTAGGTACTGCTGTCAAACAGGAGCACAAATGAGCTGAGAAGGTGACAGTAGTAACAACGGATTTTAAAAAAAATATCAGCATTACATTTACATACTTGTTAAATCTTACTATGTATAAAGGCCATCAATGATAACAAGTCTAATTCAACTTTTTTTTTTCTTTGATGATGAAATACGCTAACATAATAACACAAGTCATCGGTTAGGTGCTTTTCCCAGACTAGTTTTGCTGTCTCATCTCTTCAAGTATTTCCTTCCTTCATTCTTATTTCCATTCTGCAGTCTTGAATGCTGGAATAAATTAGTTGCTTGAAAATTGGTCCTGTATTAAATATTCTGCTTGATTTCTTAATGCTTTTTTCTCTGCTGGTGTCCATTCTTTCCAGCAGTGAGCAGATGATGCCCTAGGACCAAAGTGGAGCAAAAATCATCTTTTTAGTCTGTGCTGTCTCGGCTGTCTCTTGTTCAGCTCCCTGGAATGATGCTGTTCTGTTCAGAAATGCCAGTATTTTAGCTGGAGAGAAGCAGAATGCGGGTCTTTATCAACAGGCAAAACTTCCCAGGTTAGTGAAGAAAGTGGCAAGGAAAAATAAGTCTTTGAGGGTTTTTGATGAATAAAAAGGGAGACAAGTTTTGAAGAGTAGCCTGGAAACTGTCCTTAGTATGTTTATTGAACTGCTGACTTTCCGAACCAATTTAGTCATTCACCAGTGAATCTAAATAGACTTAGCTCCTGATTAAGTCTAGGAGAGTTGTGAAAGCTCCTTTTTTTTGTTGTTGTTGTTGTTTTCTAAATCTGCATGTAGTCACTCTGTCTGCTGGGGTTTTTTGTGTAAAAGTGCAAATTAAAAGTGTTTTCTGGGACTTCTGGAGCTATAAGTGAAAAACTATTTTAAATCTTAATTAAATTAATTGCCCTAAATTGAGCAGATCCTATCTTCTCTAGTATTGTACAAACAAAAATAAAATTCAGTATTGTTACCTGTGGGATGTGACATGATTCAACAGGTATGATGCTGACCTAAGAATGGGAAGTCCTATGTTTTAATAGTCTCTCTGCAACCAGCTTGCTGTGTTAGTGCAAACTGTAGTTTCCCCATATACAAGAATAGGGAAAGAGAACTGTAATTAATTTTCTTGGTTTTATATGGAGCTGAATTAATCACGTATTTCTTTGTATGTATTTTCTAAAATAAGTGAAAGACAAGGTACTGTGTGCATCTTACTTGTGATCCTTTCGTGCTCCCCCACCCCTTCAGTCAAGTAACCTGTGTTAAAGAGGATGATGTTCTTGCTCCATCGGGACTGTCCACCTCCTGTTGAGCACTCCATGGTTTTTGATGTTGCTCAGTTACGCTGATACTAATAGTATGGTAGTGAGGCAGATGCAGGAGCTAAAAAGTTGCAGATTGGTACAAAATAATACAAAGAAGTTGGTTCTGCTCATGCAATTTGCCACATTAGGTAGACTTTCTTGGGTATTATTCAGAAGGTGGAATACATTTGGAAAAAATGCGTATTTGCATAATGCAGTGAATTTCTCTGCTTTTGTGCACCAGTGAATGTGGATGAGATATTCATTTAAGAAGTTCACAATTCTGCATCCATTCTAATGTCTGTTTATAATAAATAACTGTGAATGTAGTTTGAAAAGAGGAAGGTGATCTCCACAGCCCTTGGGCATTAGCTGCTACCGGTGAGATACATTTTTAGCATACTCTGTTTATATTGAAATTAGGTGTTTGCTATGGAAACCTGCGTATTACCATATACTATCTCATTCTGAAGTGCAGGAAAGCTTTGCATTGGAAACCATGAGTATACCATCTAGTGCTTTTTTTTCTGAAATGATCTGTTCTAAGTATGATTTCTTCATATTTCTGATGGATTTGATGAGGATTGCTCTCACCACTCAGTTTGTGTGGAGGATGAGAACCCCCATCTACAAAGCATTAGCTTCCTTCAAATTCTCTTTTCCCTCTGAATTCCAGACTTTTCCATGAAAGAAAAGCCTGCAAAATATTTTGGAGGAAGCAGATCTGTTTCTTATTGACAGAAAGATATAATTTTTTTGCTTTTTTGTTTTGATTTTCCATTAGGTGACATATAACTTAATATTAAAAATACGAAATAATCAGAATTTTCCATTTGAAAAATATCAACATGAGATGTTTTGGCTTAGCTCTTACGTTCTCTTTGTTCTCTCTTATTAAAAAAAAAAATTATAGTGAATGTCAAGTAATTTTTACAAACTGGGCTTTTACTTCTGACAGACTTGAATATTGTGGTACAATGTGATTCTGTTTTCAGAGGAGTTCTGCTCACTGCTGTATCCAAACGCCACTTGCCAGTTACTGGAGGATTGCTTCTCTTCTTGAGGTCAGGCACGGTGTGTGAATTCCAGCAGCCTCATCCTGAAAAAGAAAAGTAGAGTTCACTGGATCTGTTTGGCAAAGTTGCAGCACTTCTTCTCCCACCAAAGGGTTTCGTCTAAAATGAAGATAGTGTTGCGCAGCCTGAGGCAGTGTTGGACATCGTTGCTTCCTCAGCTGAGCTTCTGAACGAGGAGGAATGAGTTCGAGCGTTATGTGGCTTTGGGATTTTTGTAACTGAAACCGCTGGTTACAGGTATGAGTTTTTCTGTACCTTTGTGGCTTGAGGCAGCTGCTGCACAGAAGTCAGAAAATAAATTCCAACAGCAAAATATGTCAAAAATGCCTTAGCATCTCGGGGTTTGGACATTTAGTGTCATGCAGAAATTCATTAGAACATAAAAACTCACCAATTGCGTCATTCTCTTTCTTCCCCGTCCACTTTGCATAATGGAAAATTAAACTGCTGGGGGGGGGAGGGCTTGCTTTTCAAAATAATATAAATTGAAACAATATTATCACTTTTTTCTTATTTTTCTTTCTCTCCCCTCCTCCTCTTCTCATTTTTCGGCTGTACCTGTCTGAGACAGCCAGTCTTTTGGTGAGTCTTTTTTAGTGAGTCTTATGTTCGGATGTCTTGTGGATATTTTGTAGCTCGACAGACTCTTCTCTGAGCTGTTTAATAGACTCCCATTCTGGGGTTCCATCCGCTCCGGCACCCAGATGACTTTTCCTGAGAAACAGTCAGCCAGCTGTGGTTTGCCAAAGGACTTTCTTGCAAGCTATGATGCTCAGCTTAACAGTGTGCAGGAAATCTTGTTTGTCAGAGGTGGAACAGGATACCTTAACCCAGATTCCTCTGAGATCATAGTAACCAGACTATGCATAAAGGCATCCATCTCAATGTCTAGATTAACATTTTATCCATTTCTGTAGCTGCTGGTTTATACCTCACTTGTCCTTTTTGAAATATTTTCTTTTTAAAAGTATCTCAGTAAATGAAGGGGGAAGCGAGGCTTGCTGCAGCCAAAGTAGAAGAATAAATTAAAGCAATAACTGTTACAGAAAGCAGTTTAATAACCAATGTGGCAGGCATTGCTAGTGTTAAACCCGCTTTGAAGTCTGTTATATAGTTAAACTGGGATTTCACATCAAAAAAATATTTACATTTGCACATGCTAGCCCAGCTTTTGTTAACAGCACTGGAAGATTAGATGTAAATGATCTGAGACCATTAATATAAATGCAATAGTCTGAAGGCATTTCTCAAAGAGGCTATTACAAGACTAGGGGGAAAAAAAAGTATTCGAATTCCTAACCATGTTCCTATCATCCAAAGCATATTTCTAGATGCCAAAACAATCTCAGCTAGCAAAAGTGAAACTCATTTTCTCAAGCTTCCCGTTTGCTGAACTTGCCTAACAAGACACTTGAGACTTAAGTTTACATTTTTACAATGAAAATGAGATGGAATGATGCAAAGCCCTTCTTGATGTCTCCTCCCTTGATGTTTCTACTTCTCTGATATCAGGTGGTTTTAGTATAACATCTGCATCTTACACAAACGTTGGACTGCAGTGCTGTTCTGATTGCTGCTTGGGGGAATATAATTCCTGAGAGTATTGGGATTTTAAAAGAATGATGGGTAATGTAAAGAGACCGCCACATTTTTTTCCCATTTCAAATCCTGGAATTGTGTTGGGTAAGATGGACATGGTTGGATTTCTTGTCTGTTCTGTACCTTTAGGCTAATACTTTTACTTCGGCCCAGATTCAGGTCTCATATGAGGTGTTTGATTTTAGGCATCTAGATTTAAGAATCTAAGTTAGGAAGTCAGTCCTTACTAGCAGTGTAGGTGCAGTGTGAATCCGATGTGGAGGCATGGACCTCTCACCGATTTTAGAGGGAGCATATGTTTTCATTATAGACAGTCTGATTAGCAGCTGAAAAGAAAGCAGGATACAGCCTGTTCTCCTGAGGTAATTGTGCAAGCAGTTACACTATTTTTCTTCAAAGCCTTATAGAAATATCAATTTACTCTCACAAAGGACTGTCAGGATGAGTGGGATCTGGGTCATATTTTGACATGTGAGTTCACTCTTATTTCTAGTTCTAGGCAATCTTTAGTAGCTTTCCCTTTGCCTACCATGAAAAGCTCAAATAATAATACTGCTACTTGGAATCAGACTTCTTCTATTTTCTTTTGCCTGATCAGCTGCCACCTTCTAGAAAACCAGAAATGAGTTTCCATTATGAAAACAGGCATGGTTTTCTGCAGTATTTTCTGATTTTTAAGGCAAACCAGAATCTTTAACCACTTTTGAACCATATATCAGCTTCTTCATTCATGGCCAATCTCAAGTATAAAGTAATACAAGCCTGATTCTTCTTTCCATGGGATTGATAGGGGATGAAGGATTATTCCACTAAACATAGTTTAATTAATACAAGTCTTTGGCAAGTGAGAATCAAGTTTACTGTCAGAATGAAAATTGAAGCGAAAAAAATGAGAGCAGATCCTTTAAAAAAAAAAAAAAAGACCCAACTAAGACCCTTATAAAGTGGCTTTTAGAAGATCTTCATCAGCACAGGCCTTCTGGGCTTTGCTGAGAGTCATGGGTCCCCAGTGCTTCTGACAATCAAACTGCTGCCTTTAGCTTTTAAGCAAGTGTCAGATGTTTCCTGGCTGGGTCAGATTAAAATGAAAAAAATCAGAAGGAATTTGTCTCTAACTGATAAGCATTGGAAAATTGGCACTGATTTCCCTTGGGTTTAATTTGAAAAATCAGTCTGTGTGTTTTATTCTAGCTTTAAGTACCCAGAGTCACCTGTTATGTTGGCTATTTGCTGTGTGTATGATGGGATTTTTAGACTACACTTTTTTTTTAAATACAATTTCATTATCAGTGTACCTTTTTCCACTTTGGGGCTAGTTTGGTTTATAGCCCCCCTCTATCCCTCAAAATTTTTTTTTAAACCAGAAGATACAGCACGGTTCTCAATAAATATCTTGATTGAAATTCTGAAATGAAGGTTACTCACATACTTTATAGGGCCTTTGAATAGCATTGGATGAATAGCCCAGTGATTGATTCTATCACAATCCACTTATTAAAGAGTTTTGCAGCACACTAGAATTCATGTAGCCTTTCACAGGAGCTCCGTGTGTATCTGCTCCCTGAAATGTTCATAAAGCCAGGCCTTGGAAGCATAGTTAGCTTGAATATAAAGAAGCAGATCACAGAAAAAGTGACTGTTTGGGTCAAACTCCTGCTATGTTATACCAGCATGAGTCTGGCCTCACAAAATATGGAGGCAAAATGGAGGATTTTGTCCAAAATTTATTGGAAGCACATCTCAAGCCAAATCACACATCACATGTCCACATCCAAAAACCTAATGCTGTATGTCATCAAATGCAGCATCTGTGCCTTCTTCATTAGTCAGTTCCTTAAAAAGCAGACTACCAATGAGGATAGACACCCATTCCTGTGAAGCTGCTTCTTGTTACGTTGTTCATTTTACTCTAAGTGGTACAGCCTCACTTTGTTAGTGGAAATGAGCTGGAAAGAGGAGATCACCAATCCCCAGTGCTTTGAGAGAAAAAGGAGTGATAAGCTTGGGATTTTCAACAAGTCATAAAAATGTTAGTGCCTGGTTCCTAGGCTGGGGCATTAGACTTGTTCTGGTCTTTTGAAAATGACAGTGTCAATGCATTTATGCTGCTTCATTTCCTATTTGTCAAACTGAAAGAATTTCCAGCTTCCAGTTGTCAAGAGTGGCGATGAGCTCAACTAGATAAATATGTGTGGAGATTCTTAGATACTGGATTCCAACTACATAATGCAGCCATAATGTTTTAATACTTAACATAAAACATAATGGTCATTCAGCTATTTTCAGAAAGCAACACGTTGCAGGAGGGTTGTCCATTTGATTAAATCAAATGCTACTGGCTGGAGAGCACAGCAGCTGGTATGGAACATTTTGACAATATCCTTCCATGGCTGCTGCAAAAGCTCTTGCTGACAGTAAACCGCTTGCTAGCTCAGCAAAGATGTCAACACCATCACAGGTCAAATACCAGGTAACTCCTGTTGTAATTCCATGGAATGTTTTACCACACTGGATGGTTAGAACTAAAGCAAGCTGGATAATCAAAGACACCATTAAATGGCAAGATGACATATCCTGCAAAGAGCAGAAGGGGTCTTGTATGTTCCTCTCAAATTAAGTTTGAGTCAAGTTCAGTGAGCTAATAGCAATTAAAAGGACTCCAACTTAGCCTTTCTGCGAGGTCATTTTATAGGTGTGAACACTTGCACTGGCATGTAGAAGGTGGTAGCAGAGAAAGTGACCTGCTGAAAAGTCTCCTTGATAAGACCAGGCTTGAAATGATGCCTTCAGGAATGGAGGGAATAGGTTACCTTGACGGGAACCATCCACCAGATACATATCTGTTGCTCAGTTAGTTGCTGCCTTATGCTCCTTTTATAGTTGGCACTTTAAAGGAGAGATTCATCAGATTTATTGTCAGTGATTACTGAAGGACGAGATAAACATTGACCTAGAAATGCTTTTGTTGTTTCTTTGACTAGGTGGGGTTGGACACTGTTTCAGGTCTTGCCACCCAACTTTAATCAATCATTTATATTTGAAGAATATGAAAAGGTACAGGGAAATTTTAGTTTCTACAGCATGTGCCAACATAAGTTTTTATTATTATGTGGACATCAAGAGGAAGCAAATTATGTGGTGAGAGAAACATCATTCCTGGCTTTCTTCTTTCTTTGATTTTCTGTGACCATGAGTTAGACTGGAGGGTCCCACAGGTCAGGGACCCTGGGACTAGACGCTTACTCAAGCATAATCCCTGCGAATTGTTTGCCTGGCTCAGGAGAAGAGAATATAAGTTGCCTGTAAAAGGAAGAAAGAAGTCATAACTCATTTGAAATCTTGACACTCAGTTAGTGATCTTTCTCCTGTGCACTGTTGCCTCTGTGTGGCAGCTGAAATAAGTAGAGAGATGATTAAGCCCCCGCTATGGTATTGCCACATATAGATGTCTGATTTCTGCCACTTGTGTCTCCTGCCACTATTCAATCCCTACAGTGATTGCTTGGAGGAAACTTTTCTTTTGCAGAAACAGCAGCAGCACCTCATGGCTAGTCTGCTGCGGCTGTGTAGCGTGGCTGCTTGGGCTGCTGCTCCCAGGGCGCTCTCCTGGTGCGTCTAAGCAATTATTTCTTGATCTATTGCTATTTCTGTGTTAAGGAAGGAATTTGGGGTCCAAAGCAGAGTGGGCAGATAACCAGTTCTGTGTTCAGCTCGGTGTGTTTCGTGTCAAAAAAGAAGAAAAGGGTTAATAATACCACCACCCCTCATTTTCTGCTGTGTCACCTCTTCACTGTTAACTTTTCAAAACTTTTCTTACACAGGTATGGACATTAGTATCTTTCCTGACTATTCATCTATACTGGGATAGGGGGATGCCTGGTGATATCTGACCACATGTCAAGACATGTTCTAACCTATCTTATTTATTTTTTATTTTTTTTTCTTAATTTTAATTTGCAGTGAGCCTTACTGCTGCTCATTTTTCCTTCTTGGCACTTCAGCTGCAGTATTTATCAGCTTCAGCTAAATGACAGTAATATACTGGAGAAAGAGATCCACTAGTCGTATTGATTCTCCACTTCTTCCCCTGTCACTCCTGGGGGATAATGACAAAATTGTAACAAAATCAAATGGCATTTTACAGTTGTTTTTTCAGAGCATCTCTGCTTTGATCTTCTCACACGTAGAATGTCAGCAACATTTTCAAGTGTCCTAAGTGGCAGCTTACTTTCTTGCTATGAAGCTCCTTTTTTAATTTACCTAAATTGGGTATTTCACAAGATGTTTACATATGAAAGATAAAATGAAATCATCATCAATTTTTCTTTCAAAAATCAGAATTTGAGTCTTCTCAAGCCATATCAGTGTTTCCCTAACAAAGGCTAGATGGAAGGTAGTTGAAATGAAACATGGGCATGCAAAGGATCTCTGTCAAGGGTAGTAACTTTAAGAGCAATAGGCATTTACAGTAAATGTCTTGCAACAATTTAGAAAAGTGGTAGAATTCCTCTGTTAATCCATAGCTGGCAACAAATATCCTGACCGCTGCTGCTGGCACCAAGAGCAGGTTACTCTGTGACACCTCATCGTTCCAGGAAATTAACAGAAAGAAAATAAGAGACATGGTGTCAGAGTCTAGGGACCTGAAAGAAACTGAATCCAGTTTCCTCTCATGCTTATGTAATAAAGTGAAAACATTTCTCCGAAATCTCAGATTTCATGGAGGCAAAACTTCTTCCTCAAAAAGACTGGAGTTTCCCTGGGAATTAAAAGAGAGCACGTCAGTGTGGTATGCAGAATGTTTTTATTATTTTTTATTTAGACAGTAATGGCTCCCCTATAATTATGTACTTTCCCTGCTGCAGACACTAAAAAAAATAATGTGGTGCTGTGACTACTCGTTGCCTAGTTTCTCCCTCGCTACCATGAAACTGGCTTGAAAACCAGAAGAAATATCTCCTATTACTTCTCGTCTCATGCTTTTTGAATCTTTTGGCTCAAACATTTTAATTATATGTCTAGTTTCTCTCAAGAAAAAGGACTAGAAAGTTATGGAGAAGTGGGTATTGTTGACCAATTTTTCCCAAAGATAAGCCAATATTCTCACGTTTTCCTGTCCTCAGCTCAAGGAGTCTGAGAAAGAAATACCAAATATTACCCAGCTGTGATGGTCATAAGTTGTCATTTCTTTCAATTCTTAAAATTGCATCTCTTTGTTTTACAATATGTTGTTAGGATACATATTATATATATAATGTGCTTTAATTGTTGATTAGGGAAAGAAGCCTGTTCCCTGAAATGTCATCAAAGTTCAATGCGTCCAGGTTACTGTTTCACAAATAATAGATCTCTCTGGTGGTTTTTTTGGTGGGGGGATGGAATCAGTACTTTAAACTGTTGATTAACAAAATAGTGTAATTCCTACCAAGTCGTGTCTGTAAGTGTTTCTGCCAGTTTGGTAGGGCTTATTCTCTGACCACAGCTTAGAGCCCTTTTGCTTTATGCGCTTCTGACACATACCTGGAGAAGTAAGGCAGAATCAACGCCAACAGCTCTTAAAAAGCTTTATTGTGAGAATGAAAAAGTTCTCCTCAGGTGGCATTCTTGCAGAACATAACAGGCATGGCCAGAACTGCAGCTTTCTGTATAGAGACATACAATGAAGCTTCAATAACATACAAGCACGCTTACAGTTGCATGTGGTGCAAATGATATATTTATGCCTGGTCACTGCAGTGTTTATTCAGAGTTCTTTACTTCCTTTAAAAAAAAAAAGACAAATTAAACAAACTAATAGTATTTATCAGGATTTTCATTTCCAGTATTTCCCACATCTCTCATAACAGCATTTTTTTTCTCAGGCTCTTTTTTAAACTATGATTTTGTTGCGTTCCTCTATCAAACTGAAGCCTATAATCTGCAATGTGAGTTGGCAAGTTGCCGCATACAGCAGATGGACTTGAGCATGTTTCTGCCAAGGAGCTAGCATGTGCACCAAGCTCTGCGCATGTGGCATCCATTTCCTAACCAGAATGTCAAAACAGCTGCCTGTGAAGGACTTCTGCATCTGTACTAACAAGATCTGCCAGAAGTCCTACAATTTGAAGCATGGTCTCTATCTGAATAGTTTGAACAGTTTTAATGTGCCCAAAGCTGGAGCAATGATCTCTAAGCTCTGTGTGATTTATTCTGCTATAAACTGGTGTAATTCTGCAGGATGGGGAGGGCTGGTGTCTGATGTACATCCACCTAGCTGTGTGCATAAAGGCACTAAGGAAGCAATGGGAGGAGTCAGACCTGAAACCACTCTAAAATGGTTACCAAAACAGACGTGCCTGGCTCTGTCAGATGGCACAGGAATGTAAAAATCCATTTGGATGAGTGGGGACTTTCAGTGGATTTCAAGCGAAACAGGTGCAGCCATAGCTGGTGCGAAGGGAAGGTGCATTATCAGCAGCTGGCAGGTCCTGGGAGGGAGAAAGCAGAATATTCCTATATTCCTGTACAAGATGCTTCTAAGCCTGGTGGAAAGCATCTTCTTTAGTCACATTCCCTCCAATTTTATAGAATTTAGCTTGTTTGACCTCCACCTTCATTCATGGGATTGGTTTTAATGATTGTCCCCAGTTTTTTTCTTTTATAAGGCTTTTCTCTTAATGAATATACAAAAGTTAAAGAACTCATTCTAAAAAATTTTTATTTCTTCAATTTCTTAATCTAGCACTAGCATGTCTGACCTTATGTTTTCTGTTAAAATAATCACTTACATTTGCTCAGATATTATGAAATGTCTGTAATAAAGGCATAGCACTTGCCCTTTGCACGAGACAAGAAACCAGCCAGCTCTGTCTGTAGCTGCATCTTGCCAGTGAAGTTGAAAATGTTTTTGAACCTTTTCCCCAATAGAAGTTGAAATAATTGCTCTATTCCAGATGATTTTTTTACTTGTTGTTCTAGTGCTTTTGCTCTCAAAGGCCAAATGGCATTTAGAATGATGAATGTTTTAGTTCCTCTTTGCTTCCCTGAAATACATTGTAATAATGTCTACTAGAGATTTGTGAGATGACAAAAAATGCATTTTCCTGATCAGTTTTGCACTCCTTTTAAATGGCCCTTCTTAGGATATGTAGCACACTATCAGATCACATGTTTTTCTTCTTCTCTGATGGTACTCAGTCCAGTAGACCGGGAAACTGAGATTAATAGTTCCGTGGTAAGATCATGGGATCATGTTCAGTGGCGTAGTTTATCCCACAGCAACACCATGGACTCTTGAGCACTCTTCCACTAAACGTGTTAGACATGTCCTTGTAGCACGTTACGTTAGTGGTCATTAGGGTCCAAAGAGTTTGCGATGACTTACTTTATACTGTTTATTTGTACTCCATTATTCTTTTGAAGAGAAGTCTCAGATTCGTAGGTATCAGTTTTCATTTCTACTTTGCTTATGTTCCCTGTCTCTGTAAATCTCCTGTCCTGGCTTTGACTTCAGATAGATGCTGGGTGACCATTAAACTGGCTTCTATTAAGGTGAGGGCTAGCTAAATGCATTGAAGCTACATCAATATGTTGAAGGAAACACAAACCACTTGTAGAAAAACAAAGTACCTGAGGGTGCTGTTAATTTTAGATTAAGAATGCATCAAGGAATGAAAGCTAATCCATCAAACTAGAATTGTTTTGCTATGATTCTAATGTAAATCAATGTCAGAAAATAAAGATATTGGCAGCACCTAAGCAGTTTCACCAAGATCAAGTCAAGGCTTGGGAGATGTCCTCCTCATTCTTGTGCGTTTGCAATCATTTTTCTTATTCCTCATACAAAATTAATTGGTAACACTGGAAATAACTTAGCTCTAGACCAAAAAAATAACTCCTTTTAAAACTCCCCTGAAGTCTATGTAGAACTTGCAGAAAAACACAGAACTAGATAATTATGTACAAGAAGCAAACACTGAAAAAAGTAGTAATAAAGCAGGATTTTTTTTTCCAAACAATTCTTTTAACTATTGGTGCTTTCTACAAGAACAGGTCAAAACTATAGGGAGGAGTGTGACTTTTAAGTCGGAAATATCCTTTAAATTTTTGCAGTTTTTCGTGCATTGCTTTTAACTATTAGAGTGCATGACATACCAAGAGCTGTCCCTCTGTGCCTCTGCCTTCATCTTTGAAGGTAAGAAGGCAGTCACTTGCTATGGGAGTCTCCAACCACAGACCCCCAGCTTCACAAGAACAGCTCCTGCTTCCCCTCGTTGTTTAGGGAGAGATGTTTTCATGAGGAAGTCCTTATTTTAAATATGTTTTTCTTTTATCAGTGTATTTCTATCAGTTCCCTTTCCATTCCAATGCTACAGCATATTCAGGCATAGCTGGGATGAGGCTCCAAACAGCCAGTGCCTCTGGCTGGGCACAAAGGAAGCGGTTTCCCTGGCAACTGAACCCCAGAAAGGTCCCAAAACAGCACTTCCACCTGCCTGAGATTTCTTTTTAATTTAGGAGTTTGCACATCGGCTTTGCATGGAGATTTGGGTTCTGTCTTAGGGCTTTATTCATAACATAAGTTGCTTACAGGAATAATGTAATTTTTGGATATGAATTTATACTTTGGACGGACTGGCTTACTGGAAAGACTGTCGACTTCTGTAGTGACAGCGGCTGCTGCAGCAGCGTGTGGTGGGATTCAGGAAGGACGTACTACAGTTAAGCTACAAAAATTAAAACACTGCATGGGAGAAAAAAAATCTGTCGATGGAAGAATTAGTTTGCTCCTATGTCTATGTTAGAAATTATGAGATCAGGGACATTGCCAGACTTGCATATATCTTTGGGTTTTACCAGATTTGTTAACTTTTAAGATGAAACAGCCAACGAGCAGGCCCTTGCATAAGGAAATGCTAGAAACAGGTGATGTAACTCAACCCAGAAGCTGGGCCCCCCTGCCCTCAGCCTCGCTGCTCGGTTCACACAGGGACGGGTGTTTTCGTAAGAAAGGCTCACTCAGAGCAGCTCCTGGCAGTTTTTAGGCGGTTGGTGCGAGATCATTGCCGATTTAATGCAGCTTGGCTCCCTTCACCCCCTCATAGCCCCCATGGCTGCCTCTCACCAGGGGCCTGCCTGCCCACAGGGTCTACAAACAGCTTCTACAGAGCGCAGGACAGTGAAAGGAAACCCTGCTGCTGGTTACTGGAGGTGCTGAAGCTTGCCATAAAAACATCTGCCATTGGAAGGGTTGGAAAGCAGCTAAAGTGAAGGTCTGTTCTTGCAGCTCTGCGCCACTGCCGTGGGCGCCATCTTGGGCTGGCCGAGCCCCCCCGAGCCCCACGCAGGGCTGGCTTTGGAGACACCAAGGGAAGTGCCTCTGGCCTCAACACCTCCATGATCAGCAAAGGCGCGAAATAAAAGATACCATGAATGCTGTAGCGGCAGGCTGCAAGATTAAACTCTCAGGAGGCTGACTGTTAACAGTCATTTTATTTCAACATGTAAATGCAATTTAAAGCCCGACCTTGCTTATTCTGCTCTTGGGTTTCAAATATCATCAAAAATAGCCACATGTGAAAAGAATTGAGCTTCCCACCCACAGTGCTGTGAAATGCAGGAGTGTCTCTATAAGAAGAAATAGCTGTGCCATGCAGGTGATGCCAATTACTCCCAACCCAGCCCCCTTGAGCAGGAGGACATTTCAAGAGCTACAGCCACAAGGAGCTGGGAAGTTTGAGGTATGTGATCTGAGGGAGAAGCGAAGGAAATAATCTTTAAACTCCAAATACAAGTGAAAGCAGTGTTAGTTGTATGAGCAGCAAAGCCTGGGTGAGTAAAACTCTCTCCATGGTTGTAAGCTAGACCTAGAAGACAAAGGCAAAGCCCAAAATCAATGTTTCTTACTAAGACAGATGTTCCTCAAAGGTATGTTTTTGCTGTTGCATGTCGTGTTTTTAGTTTAGTTTTGTGAGACTGTCCTGCCGAGAACCTTTCCTCAGGTTTGACTGGTGCTGTTGCTCAGTGGATGTGGCAAGGCTTGTTTCTGCTGTGAAGTTTTTGGGATCTGTGTGCACGATACTGCTTCTCTAGTTCTTGTGGGGGTTGAAGCTCACCAGAACATGTTGGGAGAGAGAGACACCATCATTTTATCCCGCTTTTGGTGTCGGGCTCCTTCTTCAGCTTGTTATGCTTTCCTAAAGGCCTCTGCTTCTGTCAATTGGCTGTCCCAAGACCATTTTCTTGGCTAGATTGTGTGTCACCTTCATCAGTGTTGAATCTCATAAACAATCATGCTGCTTTTTTGTTGTTGTTGCGTGGGGTTTTTTTCCCTATGTAGAAGATGTGTCTTTGTGCAGCACGTGGACATTCAGGTCCTCAGTAAAGGGATTTTCAGTCACTGCTGCAACACAGGGAAATAAAACCAGAGATTATATTTTACTGCTTTGCCAAAATTGTGTTTATGTTATAAATCTCTACCTAATATTTCCATTTTCATGAATTGCACCTGGAGAGGGGCTGTTTCTGCTCTTTAGCTTTACGTATTGCAGTCAGAGCAGACAGGTAGCCCCTCCCGCAGCTCCGGGGGTGCCTCGGAGGCATAGGTGCTAACCGAAGCAGCTGAAGGTGATAACTAAAACGAAGTAGTGTGACTGTCCCTCCTCCACCCGAGCTCCCAGTAGCCAATTAATTTTTCTTGAACTTGAGTGATGAAGCTCAGGGTGCTGCTCTGTGCTTAACAGGGAGAAGAAGAAAAATTCTTTGCAGCTGCAGCAGCTACTTCAATCCTCCTTTGACAGAGCTCTTTTAATATGACATTCCTGTCTCCCTGGCAGAAATGGATCCCGCTAGCATGGGGGTATATGTTGCATTCTTAAGAGACTTTGTGACCTTGGCTCTATTGTTATTATCCCAGTAATTAATATGTCACTTACTTGGTAACACTTAACAGTATAACGAGGTTTGCTGTGAGTGAAATAAAGTCAAGCCCAGAAGCAGGTTTCCACAGCCTCCAGATTAAGTGTGGGTGGAGGGGAGGAGAAGTTTCTTGTCTTTTCCAAGCCTGTGCTGAGACTGACTCTAATACCTGGTGGAAATGCTCTGTCAACAGAGAAAGACTAATGAAAAGGAAGAAGTTTTCAGATATAGCAGGAGTCGGAGCTCTGTCAGCTTTCCAAAGCACTAGCTTGATTAGCCTTTCCCTTCCTGGTCACCTACATAACAAAGTTATTCATTTCATATAATGCTTCATGAAACTCATGAGTCCTCAAGCTAAATACTGGCATATGTGATCTTCACTTATTAATGTCTCCCACTGGTTTACATGTCACTAAAATACTGCAAGCCTGGTGGGGGTTTGGGTTATATATATGTGAGAGAAAACATGGAAGAAAGTAAAATGTGTGATAGCAATATAATGAGGAAGCAGGCAATGATCAGCCTAATAGGAGGGTCAAAAACATAGTCCAATAAATAAAGGGGAGGTGGAAGTGTCCCCATCAGCTAACATGTGCACATGCTGTCATCTGTTTACCAGCTGAGCCCCTGCACAGCTGGGGGGGATCAGAGGGGCCTGTGTGCCATTGCCAGCTTGGCCAAGGGTGAGAGTAATCAGCCTGAGCTCCCAGTGCTCTGCTGTTCTGGCAGTCAGACCTCTGACTTCTCTCTATTTCATTTATCCTTGCTAGAACAGCAAGGAAACTGATGCTGGAGAGGAAGGATCAGTTGCTTGCCTGGTTTTGTCTGAGCTTGCTTCCCATGCCTGCTGCAGGTCCCGCTTGCAGCCTTGAGTAAATTGCTTGGGTGGTGATGTCCCTTTATGGATTTTGGCTGAAAGGTGTTAGGGACCAAGGTTCCAACTTATTTATCTTAAAACTGTGTTTGATAGGGACCTTGGTTTCTAATACTAAAATTCCCGAAGTTTCTTGGAGTTTTGCCTCTTAGTATACAGAGAACTCTCTTTGTGGGTGAGCTGAGTGCCTAGCATGGAGTCAGTCTTTTTACTGATGAAGCTGCTTGTCTGCCTTCTTCACTATAGGGGTATAAAAGTTAAATGTTGCAGTGATGTGGTGAAATTTTTTATTTTTGAGCTCCCGTCCCCCAGTGCTTCAGATCCTCATCTGATTGTGCAATAGTAGTTACTAACACAGCCATCTTTTTTGTGATATCTTAAGGAGTGGATGTATTTGGTACTATCTGTATATGAGATTATGAAGATGTAGAAAAATAAAAATATCGCTTCTCTGCCTTTTAGCAGTATTATTTAAAACTATTCTTCATTAGTTCTCATTATCCCAGTGTCAGTCCTCTACTCCTGCTCTAGCTTGTGTTCATGCTTCTTAAATGTAGGAGATAATTTCGTTTATAGGCTTTCAGGTAAGGGCTGGCACAGTGGTAGTCCTCCTTGAATGGATAGGTGCATCAAGCAGCTTTGCACAGGACCTGAAATTTCATGCGGTGAGTGCAATGCTAGTCTTACAAGATGGGGGGCATTTGCTGTTTAGTTGGGTTTGGGTGTTTTTTTTTTTGGAGGGGGTGGTATTTTTTTGTCTTTTCTGAGAAACAAGGTCTATGTAAAGCTTTGTTCCTGTAAGTTGGCTGTGCATGGTACATGTGTGGATTTAGTCTTAACATGGGTGTATCAACACTGGTCTGTAACGTGGACTAGCTTGATATCTTCCACTTCCTAAGGAGAAGTCATATTGACTGAGAGCTAGAAATGCATATAAAGTTGTCTTCCAAATTTCCTTGCCTTTTCAGCTTTATTACAAAATTGTCCTGAACTTCCAGTTGCTGATTTCATCATTGTTGACTTTCAGCACATTTTTACTGTTTAAGGCAATGAGATGGAGGTTGAAATTTTAGGCAAAAGCTTTTTATCTCTCTGCTACAAAACAGCAAACAGGCAGTTAGTGTCTGTGGCCACTGCAGAAGTAAGCAGCAATGACTGTGCCATGAACTGAAAGTTCTTTGCTTGGAGTCAGCTACCTTGAGATGACATTGTGGGATATTTTTTTCCTTTCCCATGTTGACGTGTGTGTAAATGCCTTCAGACAATGTTTGTGTTGAGTTGGATGAGTAATGAATTAGAAATGTCAGTTCACTTCCACAGCTGTTAAGGGTTAATGATAACCGTGCATTATTATTAAAAAGACTAAGAAATGTGAGTGGTTTCATTTTGCATTTTCTGAGTACATTTATGAGATGTGTCATAGCAGAGAAAATTAAAGAAGGTAACTTACCTATTTGCTTATTTATCTTTTTAGACGCTCCTATCTTTCGTTTAATAATATCTGGTATCTCCTACCATTCCTGGGTCCTTGTTTTACGTGTGCGTATACACACACACACACACATGTATATGCACTTGGCAGATAATGCATGAACCCAAGAACTGACAGCAAAAGACAACAAAAAAGGCAAAGGGACCATGACCTCTGTCTTGCAGGAAGGAAGCTGATGTTCAGTGAGAATACCTCTGTTGACGCAGAAATTACCAAAAGTGGTATACTCCCAGCATACGCCAGTACAATTTCTGTACTTTGGAGTTTGAAGTTTTTCATGCATGCTTGAACTTTGTAGCATCTTAATCTGAATTGTTCCTAAGAGGAGAATGGTTGCAGTATCTAGCTATGATCATAATGGACATTACAGAAGTACCTCAGCAGAAAAGTGGATCCTATATATTTTGATGATACCATCTGAGGTCATCTGAAGGTTTAATAAATGAGAGAACGTCAGTGTTAAGATGGGTAGGATGTGTCAGAGAAGAAAGAGAAAAAAATTCACAATTTATGGAAATAAGATGAATGATGTGGCAAGAGATGCGGGGCATACCCCATGGGTCACTAACGGAGAACAAACGTCCCTTCCTTTCGCATTCAAGTTACACGTGAATGTTATTTACAATTAGACTGATGCTTGGTATTTTTGAGTCTTCTGTTTGTTCCATTTAGATGTCAATGTCTAATTAACTTGATGATGCCAGGTAGTCTACTCTGGCCAAGGAGAGCACAGCACAAAATAAATCGGGGAGAACAGAAACTGATGGTGTGCTTTGTATGCATTCAGTCTTAGGTTGACTACGGGTGCTCTTAGCCAATCACATTTTGTGCTTGGGGGACTTGTTTGGCATAGATGGTTCTTCCCCTTTTTCTAATCTATATAAAGGGGCCATATCATGTTGCAGGGTATGTAAGACTAAAACCTTCTAAGGAAGCCACCAGGTAAATGGTAACACATCTCGGTATCAAGGGGGTCAACTTCATGATGCAAATGTGAAGGCGAGACACAAAAATTATTTGGCAGGGCCTGTGGTGGGGGTTTGTGGGGTTTTATTGAGGGGTTTTTTTTTTGAGTCAGTGTCTGAGCTTTAATCTTCCTACTGCTTTTCTCCACGAAGAGAACATACAAGAAGTCTTGTGAAAACATTTGCTCCATACCATGTACTCACTTCTCACTTGAGTGCCATACAGCAGAAAGGCAGAACAGGCATAATTTTAAACCACTAAGAAAAATTTTGTTGAAATATATAAAGCTCTTGAAAACAAATCTGATATACAGAAGTGAAAGCCATTAAATCAGCACTGTGTTCCTCTATTTAGTAATTTCTATATATCTTGTGCTGATACAGAGATAAACACAATTTTAAAATCCAACAGGTTTGGAGCATTGTGTGACAACCCAAAATATCTGTATATTACAAAAAGATAATCAACAGATCGATAAGCTTGCCTGAAACAGTTGTCTTGCAGTAGTATTGAATTTTATTTTCTGCACTAGTCAGTGTTTTCTGAGGGGATGATTTTCCAGTAATGCAGAGTTCTGTCTCAGCCAGTTGCCGGGCCACTGCTTTTTATGGCTAAGGAGGAAGAAAGATCTGGTCTTATTGTATCTCCTAATTAGTAGAGAACTTGATCTGAGTCCAGAGCTTATTCATAGGAGGCCTGCCAGGCTGTCTGAATGGAGAAATTATGCATCTCGAATGACCTTGGATCCATACCATACTTCTAGTGACCCTAGTCTCCCCTGGCTTCAGCTATGCTGAAGGAGAGCTGCACCATATGGTGGAGAAGTGCCATGGAGGAAAGGTGTCAGCTGATGACGAAGAATTTCTTTCTAATTCTGGCTCTAGACAAGAGAAAACAGAGGGGAGGGTGTAATCCTTTAACTCTGGCTTCATTTTTACACATTCTCCAATTTGGATCTCTTCTTTCCCATCCTTCCAAAGCACCAAGGAGGTGGAGGACAGATTAGCACATGCAGTTGCTGATTGCTTGAGTTCATTAGAAAATGCATCTGCTGTAACCCATAACGATTTGTCCATGCAATGGTGTCTCTTGATACGTTGCAGAGTTGATAGAAATCAAAACAGTGTTGACTTTCAGTCCGTTTTTAACACTGATACCTAATTTAAATAAATACCAGATGGGACAGAGGCAGTTTGTCTAGGTAATTACATTATCCCCACTTGCACAATGCCGTACTGTGGCTTCGGTAAAGATATGCATGGAAGCATCCAACAGCTGGGATGCTTCCACAGCAAGGAGCGGCACAGCAATACCAGCCAAAGCAGGAACAGAGGGAGAAAGATGGTTCACCCCATGCCCAGGATTTTGGTACAGCCTGGAGAAGCTTTTGAACATGTAGGAATAATTAAAATTAATCCACAAAAGATGCATGTAAAAATAAATGTTTGGCTAAAAATTACACTAACGTGTGAAATTTGAAGTACTTTTGCAAACAGCAGAAGTAGTGGCTGGAAGGTTCTGATGCCTTTATTTTATAGCACTAGAAATGGAAAAGGGAGTTCAACATAAATTGAGAAAGGACATTTAATTAGTAAAAATCCAACTAGCAGCAAATCAGTCCAACTAATGTATTTTAGATTTCTTATTTGGAGACATCAACTATCATATAAATTTCATTAAACATGATTAGTTTAATTATTTTGTCCTTAGTGAAGAATGCTAATTAACTGAGCTATGGTAAATGTGCATCTGAATATGATTTTGAAATCCCTACAGATCCTAATTATTCTTAAAGACTGAGGTGTAGACCTTGCTATAATAACCCTTTCTTAAAGTAAAGATTTCTTCAAGGGTACTAGTGATTTCAAAGGTGAGTAATTTTTTTTTTCTTCTGAAAAAAAGGAAGCAATTTTTGATCAAAATCTGAGGTGAAATTATGAGGACTCTGAAAATAACCTTGAAGTGTGTATCTTGTTCCTAGCCATGGATTCTGCCTATGAATTGAAGCCAAATGAAAATCTGCGAAGGGGGACTGGTTAACTGCTAACCATTGTAGCAGTTTTGAATATGTAATCAGTTTGTATGTAAGAATAGCATTACTTACACTTGAAGGTAAAAAGGAACAATATATGGCAAACCTTCTTAGCATACATCAGGCCTTAATTTGGGGCTATTGTCTTGTAATCACAATGGAGTGAAGATGATCCTCCGAAATCACTTTAAAATCCTGCTTGCGTACCGTTTCTGGTGACTTGCAGTTCATGATCTCCATGCCTATTGCCTAGATCTATGACTGTCTTCAAGACCGAGTCGAGGGGGGAGGTGAAAAAAAAGCTTTCTCTGAAAACTTTTATTGTAAGCATTCTCTTGGGTTTTACTGCCTAGAAAACTTTTACTACAACGAGACTTTTTGCATTCCAACAGACAGGCTAATGATACTGTTGGGTTCTACATTTTCTTTCTTGGTGTCCTGACAAGCATAATTAAAAATTAAAGTAGATGCAAGTCCTTGATGTAAGAATGAAGTTAACGTGTGCTCCTTAAAAACGGAGTCAGTTTAGGTGTGCAAAGGTGTTTCATAGGTTTGCTCGGGATTTTTATTATTCAAATCTCTTTGTGTCAGGACATGTTACTTTCTAATCCTTGACCCTGTCAGCTAATCAAACAAAAGCATGCCTGTCTTCTAATTAACAAAATAATTTCCCTTGTGAATACAGATGTTCCTATAAATCCAAGATAAACATCAGTGCAATTAAAGTGCAGTTCAGGTTTCTGAAGTGTACTTTGGAATACCAAAATGCCATAGTATTAAATGTTTGAGGAACTGTTACTCAGTCACTCAAGTGATTCATAATTTTTTGTAGTAAAAAGGACAGTTTTGCATTAATTTTAGTATCAATACTAAAAATAGTGTTTTGGCCACAGTGTGGCCAGGAAATACCCTCTGACCTCAAAATGGGGTAATTATAAGCTAAAAAAATAGGAGTCTGATATTTGTCAATGCCCTATCACTAGAGCCTCTTAAAGTGGCAATAATACAAGGGACACAAAAAGCAAAAAGGATATAAGTGTCTTGACTTACAATGGTAATGAGTACAACAGTTTGCTGGAGTAGCTGTAAATCAAATGTACTGTAGCTATAAAAAGCCCATAAGACATTTGGATGTGATCCTGGACTGCTTCTGCAATATAGAAGCTGTGCATACAAATGAGAAGTCATCCATATTGTATTATGGGGAGGACTGCATTATTGAAACTGGAAAGATGATAATAGGAAGCTGTTTTTGGAAAACTACTGAAGCTGAACTTCATCGTGTTGGCGCCAATGTAGGGCAATTACATTTGGGACAACATCAATATCAGTTAAATAGAGGAAATGCAATAAGAAAGGCATACGTGATTATTAGGAGTATAAATTAAATCCTGCACATTAGAGGAGGATAGTATATTTTAACTTCATGTTAGCCTGATTATTCCCCCCCCCTCCAATTATTTATTTCGCTTTATGGTTTATTGCTTTTAATCTTTTTTTCCTTTGTCATGGTCTGGCTAATGCTTATGACGCCTTCATCCTGCATACTGTGCTTAATAGAATTCTTTAAACAAAGACAGCTCTTGGAGTAGACATTCAAAAATCAATGTACCACACAGCACAGGGCTGAAAATGAAGGAAGATGGACAGTGCTGAGACTGGACAGATTGCTAGAAGCTCATCTGAAAACCAGTTATTACAGGAAAAATATTCCCATAGATTAAGGTAACGGTCTGGGACTTGGAGGACCTGCATTTGGTTACTGACCCTGTCATGTCTTTGTTCTCCACCTGTAAAAGCAGAAAAGCCTTCATGGCCCCAATTTCTACGTACACCTTCTCTTTCGAAGTCTTGAATAATTTTTAAGTGGGGTCTGGTTTTCAAAATGCGGTGCACTTAAGCATTCTGATTGCGTTTGGAGTCTAGGTGTGAATTCTAGTGTTTGTATTATTGTGATGGCATTTAGTATTACCACTTGTTATGGTAATATGAATGGGTTTTCTCACCTGAGCATTATGTTGGGATAAGGCTGGGACTGTATATACCTAGTCTGTCTGGGATGATCTATTCCATAGTGGCCATAAGCTAAATCTAGTAGGGAAAAAACCTATAAACAGGAGCATGGTGACCTAGGTTCTGTCCTTGTCTGTACCCCACTAGGCTGGTTCCCTAGTGATGTGCCTCAGTTTCTTAGCATGTGGGTGCAGAATAATAGCACTTGTATGATGTGAGGCCTGGCAATTTGCTAAGTGTCTTGAGCCCTGGAAGAAGGTGCCTTAAAAGTGTGATGAATTGATAAGAGCTGCCTTACCTCCTAGTGACCAGTTAAATGTCCTAGGTGTCTTGAATAAGCTTTTTATTTTCTTGTAGTTCTTTAACAAAGCAAACAAAATGTATTAAGAGAAGGAGACATGAAGAAAAAGGTGGAAGTTTGAATGTAGGTGACAGGAGTTTGACAGGAATGTGTTATAGATTAATCATCCATAAATCATTGCAGTGCTGAATGGTGAGAGATCACACAGACATGCAACTCCTGTCAGAGAAGTCCAGGAAGAAATTGGCACATGTAGCCATAGAGAGGGGAAGTAGAAAATCTGCTGGCTTTGGAGTTTTCATCTAGCTTTGTTCTGAATTTATTATGATGCTTCTTAAATGTCTTAGCCCAGAGAATAGCCCCTGTTGTATTAAACTGCACAAGTACACCTTACCAAGCAGTTCTGGACTTTGAAACTTGTGGGGGTTTTTGGTTTGTTTTTTGGTTGTTTTTTTTTTTTGTTTTTTTTTTTTTTTTAAAAGAAAGCGAAAGGAAATGTCATAGGACAAAGACTAACAAAAGTGTCGAGAGGGTGCCATAGCAGAGATGACACTATCCATTAAGCCAGACTGCCTCCATAGGGTTTGGTTGCTGCTTTTGATAGATGCAGGAATGCATCAGACAACTGCCCAAGCCTGCTCTGCATCTTGGTCCCATGATGTACTAAGGGATATCCACACAGAAGCTAGGAGTTAGTTTATTGTTAGTTGTTGGTAGTTTGAATGGACTATAGACAGTAGTACTGCATCACCATCAGCACAAGACTGAATGCTGGATTGCCTATAGCAACCTGCTGCTCTGGAGTACATCTGCATTTGCGAGTAGCTTAGGCACTGCGTTATAGAGCAGATTTATAACACAAATTCATGGGCGGTTTGACATAAACCAGCATAGATAAAAGGGGATAATTGTGACCTTTCTTAATAATTGTGACCATCTTCAGACCTTTCAGCCCCAGAGAGTGCAGAGCCCAAGCAGTGGAGGACGGTGTAGCAGGTAGTAATTGTTTTTCTTGTGCTCTCCCTTGGTCTGACTCTTGTTAGGAAGATTTGCTGTCTGAAGGAACTGATTGGTTAAACCTCAGTGCAAGGTTTATCCTCATTGCATCTTTGTATTGCTGAGGCAAAAGTTTTGAGACTACAATCCTGATATTTTTTTTTTTTTTCCTTTGAATGCCTCTTCCCATAGCAAGCAATAATTATCCAGAGTTTTGGCGAGTCTTGTCTCATAATGGCCATCTTATTAGCTCAGGGACTAAGAGGGAAATTTGCCTTGAGATCCATCTCTCCATAAACCAGTGGTGATCTGTTGGTCATTCAAATTCAAGATTTGAGTGAGCAAGTGAGTTCATGCACCAATGCAGTATTTGCTGCAATGCCTGTTTGCTGTTGGTACCAGTTAGCCAGTGTAGGGGTCATTTCTTTTTGCTATGTCTGCTATCCCTGCAGTAGTCCAAGGTGGGTGAGGTTATTTTTGACTGTTTTTTTTCTCTGATCTGATTTTAAGTGTTGTCTTGAAAATGGAAATCTCACACCATCCATCCAGAAAGTCACCCAATCCTAGCTGATTATTTTTTCAACACATGCAGACAGCTAAAACAGCCATTTAAAATTGTTGCAATTGAATGTTCAATTCATAGATTAGTATGTCAAAAAGTAATTGTTGGAACATGCTCCTGTTATATCAGGCAATGTGAGTCTAATTTGATTTTACCATGAAGCCTTCCTTTTGCTGAAATGCTGGCTTTTGAATCTTTTTAACTTCTCACATTTGGAAAATGCCAATAGACAAAAGCTTGCACTTTAGAGTGGGACACGTGAAAATATCAGGTGTAATGTGTAGGTGATAAATCTATTGGGCTCTTTAACAGCTTTATTGATTTTTAGTCTGGTGATATTTCTTTCAGGAAGCGACATCTAACCCAACTTAAAGTGGTGTTACATATAGCCCTAGCAAAAATAATCAGAAACTCCTTATCTGTAATAAGTGTGTTTATGTACTATGCTATGCAGTGGGGTACTGTTTTCTTCATTATGTTGGAGTGCTGAAATGCCACTCTTTTCCCCAGAGGCTGAGTGAATGTTATTGGTATGTTTATTTGCTCTTTCCGTATACATGGCACCCACAGCGATCAATGGGAGCCAGATGCATTAACCCCCTACAAAACACTGATTGCCAGACGAGTGGAACATCCCAGAACTAATATCAGAGAGCTACATCCCTCTCACAAGCTTATGTTACAGATGTTCCCACTGATATCTTCACATTTGGTGGAGGTGAATAGACCTGAGATCTAGCCAGTACGAGAGTGCCTAGAAGCATCCCGGGGTGGGTAAACTCCCCAAATTGTGTCAAACTTTCAGGAGTGTCCTCCTCACGCTTTCTCTAACTTTCCCATACTGGATTTAACTTGTTGGGGTTGCCAGGTAACAGCAGGGTTTTCTTCTACATTTTGTTCTCCTGTAAGGCTGGTGGTTTTATTCCTCCATCACAGGTTGTTTGAGCCTGATGGAGGTAGAGCAAATGCCACCAGTGGACAAGAGCATGTCACGGTTTATCTTTTCCTTGTGACCCCAGTCAGTGACGGCAGGTATGCAGGGAGCAACACAGCTGGGTGCCTGTGGGGCAACGTGGTAGTACAGGTCAGGATCTTCTCAGACTTGATGTTGGGTAAAAGCAGGAAGAATTGATTTTTGGAAGCCAGTATAATGGTTATACCCAGTTCATAAATTCCAGTCTATCTACCACACTCTCTTTTGCACATTATTAGTTGAGAGTGGCTGATTTGCTCTAGAAATCAGACAAGCTCTAATTCAGTCTGTGCTGTATCTGACAGAATGCTTTCTTCCATCTGGGTATTCTTTAACAGAAAATATAGGCTTATCATTTTCTTTCAAATTCCATTGATATTATTTACTACTTGAAATAGTGTTAGTCTCCTGGGCCTCCTTGTTTTCACGCTAGAGCTAGTTGGCAAGGATGGATACCTGTCATGACTTAACACACACATCAAAACAAAATGAAATGGGAACTTTGCCATTTGTCAGTAACAGAAACTATTGAACACAGAGGCATTCTCATATACAGTTACAAAAAAAAGGAAAACAAAGAAAGCTCATCTGCTACAGTACATAAAAGAAAGTATTATTAAAAAAATGTTGAAACTTCAACATTTGCTGTCAGCCTTCTTGCTGTTGCTTCTGAAGCGGGCCAGACCAAAAGCTGGCGCTGTCTCAGCAGTGGAGCTGGATACGTGCAGAGAGACAGTGGCCGGTGTGGCCTGCGCCCGACTGATGTGCACACACACCCTGTTAGCTTACTCGGTGGGGCTCACTGAGTGTGTGCTTCAGATCCTGATGTCTTAGAAATACTGATTCCTCCAGACTGAACCTTCAGTGTGTGTGGGCAAAAATATTTAATTAAGGGAGCAGCAACAGAGCTACTTTGAAGGGAATTTGAATAAGGACAATACATGGCCTTTCTAAAAATAAATAAAAAATTGGGGGGGAATATTTTGGGCAGTTATGTATAAATTCTTTGTCACTGAGAGGCTATATAGGTGTTCTGTTTGCAAGGGTGGTTGTAAGAAGGAGAAACAAAAATGGTATCAGGACTACTAAGTTCCTGTAAAACCTGCAGAAGCTGAAATATTGTGAGCAAGTACAAGTAATGTGTCCAGATCCTAAAGAATATAGCAAGCGGAAAGAGGAAAATTTAGAATCTCAGTGGGGAAAATTGAGAAAGAAGGGAGGGAAAGGTAGTGTTTATCCTAGATAATAAGCCATTTAGGGGAAGAAACATAGAATCTTTCTTCAGAAAGACCTGCTACAGACAGAAACAGTATGAAAGTACAAAAATGCACATTAATATAACCGACATGCATGGACAGTGAGCAAATACCCACTCCAAAAACCCTCAATCTGCTATTTGAATGTCCTCTTTTCAGTGAGCTGAATGTTGATAAAAACTGGAACATAAATGCATTGCATTTTTTCTCTCTCTCATGTTTCCCCTAGATTTATCTGATGTATTTGAAACCTGCTAATGATAGTGGATGATTTTCCCTGAGATACTGTTGGTAAAGCAAAGGAAGTGCCAAAATTATTTTAAATCACTTGCAGCTTTGGATTCACACCCCTCTGTGTGCACGGTACAACAAGATGCTCATCACTTACACCTTTGCAAGCAAGGCTGAGGGCATTTCTGAGGCAGACGCTTTCAGTAAAAACTTACTGTGCTTTACATAAAATCCCTGGGTGAATTTCCAGACATCACATTAAATGTTTATCAGAGACAATCTGTCACTACAGTACTTGTGTGGTCCCTAGCACTGTAGAAGTGGTGTCTTTTGTGTCTAATCTTCCCAAGGCTGTGGAGAAGGGAAGCGTTATCGGCTCTTTCATTTTTTTTAATTGATGAAGAGTCTGCAATGTCCCTTGAGGTTTCCTGAAATGCTCAATCTGCAGATGAACCTGATTATTGCAATGCCAAGTAGTGCAAAGCCTAATGTCAGGCATGGCTCCAGACTCTTTGACACCGGGTTCCTCTTGGCAGGAGAGAGGGAGGTCCCCTGGGGTGATACATAGCTCGTGGGAAGAACTCGGCATCTTGGTGTGGAACTGCTGAGCAACGTGCCCGGCGTGTCCTAGAGGTGGAATACTGATATACTGCTAATGACAGAGAAAAGTAGTGTGCTTCTGAGAGCAAGGGAACCTTGATTTTGCCCAATACCTGGATAAATACCCAGTTTCAAGGCTACTACAATGTGAAGCGAGGTGTTGATGAGTGCTAGCTGTTTGGAGAACTGAGTATGTTTTTGCTGAAAAACAGAGCCCTTTTCCGTTAGCTGGCACTAATACGAGAGATATATACCTTCTGTATGCACCAGCAACTAGATGGAAACATATTCACAAACACTGAGAAGTCATCCATCATCAGGCAAGGATGTACATATACGTTAATGCATGGCAGTAGTTCTATTGTTTATCCATTAGGTCCTCCAAGAATCTAACCCTTTCCCTTAGTATTCAATGCCAGTATTTTTGGTGCTGCTGTTTGTTTTGCAAGAAGCTCAAACTGCGCCTCTCCCTTTTATAAATTTTAATTGTTAATGTGAACATTTGAGCTTGTTATAACTCTGAAATGTTTCCGTTGTTACCAGTAACTGACAAACCTGTGCACACTGCTCAAAAAAAGTGCTATTTCTGAGATTGTATTTTATTCACTGCTGTGCACAACAATATTCTCTTGCCTTTGCTAATGAAGTATTTCTTTAATGAACACAATTAGAGCTAGGAAAACAATGCAAAAATATTTTCCATGAATATTCATCCAGAGTTTTAAATTAATTCCCTTCAGTTATGTTTGCACCCATTCTTTGTACTCTTCTAGTGAAATTTTCCAAGATTCAATCTTTGATGCTTGAGTAATGAGGGGGGAAATTAAGTTTTGGATCAGAAGTTACCCTTCTAATGTGGTCTAACTTGTTATTTCCTATCTGTACTTGCGTTTTGGCAAGCGTATCTGCGTGGGGAAGCAGTGTTGGACAAGAAATGTGCATCTGGCCACTGTAACAATGAGTCTGGAGGTGAAATCCAGGTGATGTAGAGCCAAAAGCAGGAATTTCTGGAGGAGAAAAGAGGGTGAAGATGTAGGTACAACTGGTTACTCCAATGGGAGGACAGCAGCTGCTAAGAACAGGGCTTCTCTGAAGGATTTGGCTTTTTCTTTTTTCGTCTCTTAACAGCCAGTTCAAGAACTTTAGGTACAGTCACTGCTGAACAGAACCCTGATCAATGCACACGGTACGTTGAGAAGTAGTACTTCAGATTTTAGTGTTTAAATAGAAAAATAAAATAAAATTTTAAACTTCTGGGAAATGCCACTGAATAATCTCAGGCAGCAAAGAAAGCTGAGGGGTTAATGATCTGGTTTTAGATGTTTTCCTGTAGAGAAAAGCAGCAGCAATTATATCAATTATAAACTCTTTGCTAAATTCTAATTACATTTAGCAGCATGGAAGAGCCCAGAGCCTCTGCCGAGGGTTGCAAGTGGGTTATGGAACCTTTAGTGTGTATGGCCCTGGTGCAGACTTCTCCTCTGGGAGCATCTAAAGTCTCAAATCACATCAAGGCTGCTTGGTGGTCCATGTGACGCTTCCAGTCTGCCTGCAATGAGTGAGGATCTGTCTGCGTGGGGAAAGAGGCAACTGCTATAGCTGATGTTAGTGCTCAGATTCTAAAGGAAGCTCCAAATGAGGCAGATGTTACACAGAAATTATAGGAGTGGTTCTTTTTCTTCTCGTTCTCCTCAAAGCACTAATCACAGCTTCAATATTAAGTTTCCATAAAATTTCAGTGGAGAAATTTGGTTTCTTTTACATTCTTCCTCCCTAATTTCCACGAAACTTTCCTGTTCTTAAAGTTTATCCTAGGCTGCTCGGAGGCTTCCTGATCAGGAGTCTAAACTCATTTCATGCCCGTGCTGTAAAAGTTTAGTGGTTAACAGAAAACTAATAGATAGAGTAGTAAAGATTAGGAAAAGAGGTTTCCTGGCCGGTTGCTGTAGCATGTTTCATAAAGACTATTTAAAAAAGCAAAACTGTCAAACATTTCCAAGCGAAGCAGTCACTGGTTGATGCCCAAATCAATTCCATTTTTGGAGTTTGAGGGTTTGGGGTAGGGAGGGATATTGAAAGATAAATGTGAAGACCTAGCCATAAATACAGAGAGCTATTATCTTGAGGGCTTTAGGAATTAAAGCTTAAAGCCAACCAGCTGATATATAAGCCAGGTGTGTAAAAGCAGATTTTTATGCATGTCATATAGAAATCTCCCACAAGGTCATTTGAAGTTATAAACCATTTGACTTCTTCATTTCTACATAGTTTCTTCCAGTTCTCGAGTTCAGAGACATTCAATAAGTATGACATGAGAAAAAGATATTTTGTTTTGCAGTGTGGTAACTGAACAGAAATAGAAGAGTGTCTATGGAGCAAAGCTTGAGATAGTTCTAGATTTCAAGGCAAACAGCTGCAGAAATCCTCTTACTGCAGAGGAAATTATTAAAATGAAAAAGCCCTAAAGTATTCAAAGGACACTGCTTAATATCCTGGCATTTTGTTATGGTTAAACTAGCCACTTTTTTTTGTTGGTCATTAACTATGTGGAAGCATGTATCTAAATCAAAAACACTGCTGTAATCACTTTTAAATGTTACTTAGATTACAACCTTGACACAAGCTGGCTTAATGCTAAAAGCTGCTGCACTGTGCTCTCCCTTTGGTGAGCTGATTGCAGGACAGCACCTGATGTCTTCTCAAGGCATAATTGTTAGGAGGGCATATATTGTATATGGTGCTGCGCGTAGGGGGGCACAGGCAAGCATGGCAGAATTTCCTGTTTGCTCATATAAATCCAGTATTTTTGCTAGGGGCACCAAGAGAGGAGCCAGTGTAGCTGCAGCTGGAGAGAGATGTTGGAAGTGGAAAGAGGGGTGTTGTGGAAAAGGGTAATGTGCTGTCTGCACCTGTGGGCCTGAATATAGTGGAGCACTTAAGCATGTGTTTCAGCTCATTCCTATTCAAGAAAAGCTTTTGGGGAATGCAAATGATGCCACCTTGAGATGCAACGGCTATGCAGGTAAAGCTGCTCCCTAGGAATGGCCAGCTGGCAGCTCTGCGAGGGTGCTGTTGCCTGTCTGTCCTCTGAGACCCCCTGTCTCTGACTCCTCATTAGACTGTGAGAAAACCTTGTGAAACTCTAGTCTCCCCTGCTCCCCCCTTGTCTCGCTGCCTCAGAACTCATTGCTAAAATCCTTACAGTTTTGCCTAATTAACGTTACTAAGCTGAATCTGATACTTGCAGATATATGAACAGCAACTACCTTCGGTAGTGTTTGTGGAGTTGTTTGGTTTTGTTTTTTCTTTTTTTTAAAACGGGAAGGATGGTGCGTACTTTTGTGCAGAAATAAGGCATGAGTTTCGCCTTTGACAAAAACTTGCAACTTGGCACGCCAAAAAGTTTTTTGTGGTTGATAAGCATATGTCTTTGCATGATTTCCAGCTTCCTCTGTGTTAACTCTGACCACGTTTCCCACTGGCTGCTGGTATCTCAGTGTCAATACTATACGCTTTCCAAGGGCCTTTTCCAAATGCTCTTCCGAGGTCCAGGTTGAATACTGGGAATTAGATTCACTTGATATAAAGTACGCAGTATTTTACATCATCAATATCTTCTTTATATCTTACTCCCTTTGTTTCCCATTGAAGGATTTTTGTGCTATCAGCCTTTCTGCCTCATGTCAGTTCATTGTCAGAGGGCTGGTATTGAAGCCTCTTGTTGGGGCAGTTTGGCAGTGGGGAAGACCAGAAGTGGTTGACAAAATGCGTTTGAGCAGAAAGAGCTTTCCTTGAGAATTTCTTTTAAAGAAAAGTTCCAGCAAACTCATTGCTGTATCAACAGCTGCTCTGAATTATGTTCCAGAAAAAATTCCTTTAGAGAGTCCTTCTTGCCACAATAGAAAATCTTACAAGAAACAGACACACGTAGGCAGTTTTTTCAAAAGGGAAAAATGTATTTGACTTCAGTAAACTCCAAGGGTTTGTCTTGTGTTAATTATAAAGACAAAAGGACAGGATCATGGGTGCCCTGCTAACATTCTGCTCCAACAGAGTACTTGATTTGAAGCATGACCACTATTATTCAGAAGATAGAATTGCTTGTTCATGTGCTTTGCTGTAGAAGGGTCTGAGGCTAGTGATGACGGGCACTATCGAAAAGCTCCTCTTAACCCTTTCCAGCAAAGAGGTTTTAGACTATTGCTTCTATGAATTAGCATTTCTGCGTTCTTGTGTCACTGATGCATTGTGCTGGCTGGTTTATTTTGAAAGGAAAAATAATCAACCAGCCTGCCGTAGTGACGGCTGCAAAGATTTGTTTCACAAATTATAAATAACTAGTTTCCTGTCTTTGACGTATAGAATCAAAATATGCAAGGCATTAGTAATTAATTACTATTTTTATTAACCATTCAGCAAAAGATGTGAGCTGTGACTGTTGTGCCAGTTTAGCATATAAATACTGTGGTAATTTGTATACATACAAATCATCATTTGTGTATTCCTCTTTGTAACCAACGAACATCCCTTGTTGTAGGTATTTATAAAGCACTGGGCATATTGTTTAGAGCAATGTGAGTGATAAAAACATTCACGTACAGAAGGATAATAACGCACTACTGTGCACTCAAACTAACAGCTAAATACTGCATCAGAAAGGCCAGCTAAATCCCTGGGTTTAGATTATTTCTCCCCCTTTATGCGGAGGAGCTTGTAGCAACTGGAAGGTCAGAAGCTGGATTCATTTCACTTCTCCAGCAGGGAGGTAATACACCAACCTGACTGAAGTAAACGCTTCTCAGGTGTTTCTTGGCAGCTCGTGGGGTTTATGCAGCATACATTATTAATGCACATTTAGAATTTTGGGGTTTGAGCTGAATGAATCAATTTGCACTTTAATGCAAATCAAATCAACTTTACATGATTCGGAGACAGCTAGCTGAGCCATGGAAGTTTTTTAGAGCATCTCTCCATTGAGCAAAGAGCAGCTGTAATTCTTGCCACATAGAAGGCTTCTTCTGTCCCTTGGTGCCCCCTTCTGTCTTCTCCTCCCTGCTGAGGTTTGTTGGGGGGAACCCAACTTTAATGAAGGATGTAGTCTGGGGAAAGAGATGATGTTAATTTACTCACCACTCTGTATCTGCTCCTCTAAGGCTTCTCCAAAGAGCGCTCTGAATTTACCAACTTTTGTGTTCAGTATAATCGAAATTTGGGTGCTGCTCAGTTGTCTTGTGTAGAGACTAGGTAACTCTTTGAACTGATGATGATTTCAATGCTATGAATTCTGTTTTGAATGAGTGTCATGACCTTTTTTTCCTCTCATCGCCTATCTGCCCTGCCCATGTTAATGGCTAAGAAAGAAACTAAACAAGCAGACCTGTAAAAAGATGTGCACTTTGCAGCAACAGGCAACATATTTTCCCTCAACACAAAAAGTAGCTGTTTCCAGAGGGGTCTTTTCCAGAGCTGGGTGAATACTGATCTCTTCTCTTTATTTTTAATTGAATTTTAAAACCAATTATCCTACTTTGTCTCTCTGCACTCTATTTCCTATTTTCCCTGTCTAATATTTTAGCAAATGAATTAATTGGTCAACCCCAATTGTTCTTGCTCTTTGTAGTGTATCCGACCTCCTAATCATTTCTCTACAGAAGCTCAGGATTTGTTCCAAGTGACACCTTTCTCAAGCACCCATCCTTTCATTTTTTCTTTCTTCTTTTTTTTTCCCCAAGCTAACTTATTTTTACACTAAGGATATAGGTCATAGCATAATTTAAAAAACAACTGTCTGCAACAGTAAGCTTTAAGTGAGTGTTTAAAATAAAAATAGGAAGGTTTGTAGTTTTATTTTTTTTTAATTCATACTCAAGCATCTGCGCTGGTTGCTGCACTTCTGCTAGACTGGAATTAAGAGTATATTCTCATATACCTAAATATTTAAACACTTTAAAATACATTCATATAATTTTTGTACAAAGTAACAAAGTTAAATTTTTTCCAAGTTTGATCTTTGAGGGCTTGGAAGCATGTAGTCAGGGATGCTAGGTAACTTGCCAGCCTAGTCAAAGGAGTGCCCCTTTTAATGTCTGGCTAAAGACCTGAACCAAAGGCAGGCATTAACTGGTGAACAATTCCAGTAAGAAGCCACACCGGGAAGTCTGTGACCTGCTCCTGGATGATGTACAAAACACAACTGCAGCTGCAGACGGTTCTCTTTCTTTCCCATCTGCCTGCTGACGGGTTCATGCAGTCATTAGCATGATTTTCTCCAAAATCTGCTAGTGTACTTTCCTCCCTCCCTCCTCCTTCCCCTCCCGCCCCATTATTTACTGTTCCTTGTTCATCATGGTAGATCTGCAAATATGTATCGGGGTTGGCAGAGACGCAATGAAGGCACCCTAATTAGCCATTAGTGTTCGCACATTTTATTTTTTGTAGTTTTACCCAGAGTGTCAAAAACCATAAGCAAGGTTCTTCAGGATGCAGAAGTTCAGAGCATTCACTAAGGGTCATACTTTGTTATTCTGCCCCCAGATGAAACTTCTTTCAGTCTCTCTAATTAACACACACAGATTTACTGGAAAGATAGTTTCGTAAAATTCATATTAAGTCACTGGAAGATGCCGCAGACAACTCGAGCAGTCTGCCAACAAAATGCATTTTTATTCCAGCTAATTATTTTTTAATGATACTATTAGTAATTGGAACTCACTGTACACAACATACTCCAGATACAGATCTTGGCAAGTTTTTACATAATAGTGTTGTGAAGCCTTTTAACCCATTTAAGATTAGGGTGAGTGAGTTTCTTTTATAGCCAGTTTATACACAAGTCACACCCAGGCTTATACACTAGTCTCAAATTTGACTCCATCAGAGCCACAAGCTTCAGGTTAAAGGTCACCTGGCTCCATGCTCTGATCACTGTTTGCTGTTTTACTTCATCATTTGGTTTTATTCCTTCATGATGGTGTTTGTTATGGTCTCCCAAGGATTTTGATGCACCAGTTTAGACCTGGGCCCTGCACCTGTGAGAGAAATCGCTGCTTGAGATCTCCCTGCTCTAGCACCAGCTATCTCGACCCCGAGTAAGCAACGACAGATAGAGAAGGAAATCTTTGCATGTAGTCTGCCACTGATTAACGCATACCACTTCACCCAGAAACAAACAAGAAGCAAATGAATCGTGATTTTGCAAATTGTTAAGCTGCTGAAGGAATAAAATGGAACACCAGCAGAGTAATGTATTCTTAAACTGCATGCCTCTGCTCTGAGTGCCAAGTGGCCTGGACCGGCAAGGGATGGGAGCACCTGCCTCCCTCAGATACCTGCAGTTGTTATTCATAAATATCTATGCCCCAGCAATAAACCATCTGCTGGTGCTCCAGAGCAGCAGCTTTTATCCTCCCCACCTAGGAAAACCTGTCTCATATAAACATGTTCATTCATAAGGGATTTGCACTGCAGATTTATTTTTCTTTTGCCCGTGTTTCAAAATAGTCTTGCACATTTTGAAAAAGAAAAAGTACAAGCATTAAAAGCTGTGCCATCCTATGCTAATTAAATTTATGTTTAGAGCTGATTACAAGAGCTCAGTTTTGTGAGTTTTTGAGAGGAGATAGGAGTTGTTTGGGGCTGAGGATGAGAGATGACTTGTCTACTTGAAAAGCTCTCTGGCTTTTCTACAGGAAACGCTTCTTTCCAAAGCACCAGGAAAATCTTTAGGGATAAGAAACTAAACCTGAGTACAGGAGAAAGACTTGTCCAAAGACTTATTTATGTATCTGGAACTAAGACTGTGGATGAGAAGATCCTCTGTTTACTACAGAAGGGCTAACCTGGAAAAGAAGGACCTGCCTTCTGCCTCTTTCTCAGGGGAAAAAAAAAAAAACAACTCAAAAACCCAGCCCACAGCTTTGCTCAGTTCCTTTCTTCAGAGATGCTCTGACCTTCTCTTCCACATCCTCTCTTTATTCGAATCTATGCAAAGTTAGAAGTTGTAATGCATGAATTTACTAAATTATTGTACCTTCCATGTAAAATATGCTGTTCTTATGTTCCAATTCAGTTCTTAGAATTTAACTGTTCTTTTATTCTGTGGTCAGGCTGGCCACAAAGCAAGTGGTTCTGTAGAAATGTTTTGTTTAGATAGGCAAAGACAGATTCTTCATAGCCATATTAGACATATTTTTAGTGTTTGAATCTGTGCATGCAAGAACAAATGTCCTTTCTCACTGTCTTCTGTAGAGGTGTTTCGGCTTCTTTGCTTTTTTTTGTTATTAAGTCACGTACAGAGACTCACGTATACACAGAGGCAAAATATGTAGGCTTTGGGATTTTGTTTTTGTGCTCACTGGAAAATGACATTCAGTAGTCATTAATTTAAAAAATTAAATCAATCCATTGTAAAGCTATGGCTGCAGTAGGTAGTTTTCCTTGGCTGTTGAATAGTTTTCTACACCTCTGTCTGCACTTGAAAGATAAACTGTAGGGAGAGGATTTCTGCAGTATGTAATTCTGCTTAATTACTTTTTACCTTTGATATAAAAAAAAAAAAACAACAACCCAAAACAAACCAAAACACAGTAAAGAAGCAAACCATCCAGCCCAAAACCAGCCCCTGGTGCTGGTTGGAAAGTGTGCTGAAAGGCAAACACAAAGTCTGCAGGCCACACGCTCCTCAGAAGAGGGATAGGTTCCGCGCCTTCAGATCAGTAGCTGAAACAAGTGACATTTTAAGGCTGGCAAGAATTCTTTTTTTTTTTTTTTTTTTTTCTTTTTCCCCTCTTCAAGCTGGAAGCAAGGCGTTAGAGCCCATTACTGCTTAGACAGAAAAATAAACCACAGTGGAACAATCAGTGCAGATGATCGTGGTCCCTCTGTATGTGTGACTGGCAGCGGGACTGGCTGCACTGTGACTAGCGTGTGATGCAGCACAGTCTCTCAGAAACTGTTTGCTTTGGCATTCTTGCTGCTTTGGTGTCTGTCAAGTGAGTAGGTGGCAGGGCATGGTGCCCATCGATTCTTTTTGTAGTGGGTACTATGTCAGTTAAGTATATGATTTCAGTTCCGTAACGTTATCTACAACAATAGATTTTTTAAAAAAACTTTTTAAATAGTGTTCTAGTTGTGTGGCCTGCTGTCTCCTGGTTTGGATTCTGTTGTATACTACTGCTAGGTGCCAGGCCAGATAATGGGACAAGATCGGTGTCATGTGCAGCTCTGAAGTGACATTAGATCACTTCGTGGTGCTGGTAACTGAGCTATGGTACTGGAGTCCCCTGCCTTTCAGACATCCGTAAGCACTTTCTGTGTTGTCCGATTCGATTTCTTTCTACATAACGGGAGTTTTTACATTTGTCCTTACTGTTTGCTTGGTGTCAATCAAGAGAAAACCTGTTAAAAAATAAAACACTTCATAACTTTCTGTGATTTCTACCTGGGTTTTTTAACCCTTCGCCCATTCCTTGAAGACAAAGTTGACAGGCACTGTGCCTCTTGCAGCTGGACCTTGCACTGAATTTGAGCCAGCATCTTTTGGAAGTCAGGGGTGCTTTAGCTGTCTTAATGGTTGTGTGCCCTTTTGGGGCATTGTACTGAAAGTATCAAAATGCTAACTTTTGTGTCTTAGTCTAGCCATGATGGTATTATCTGGTATCTGTGTGGGCTGCCTGCTGTACAAAAGATTCATGGCATATCAAGATCATTCTTAATGCAGCTGTTTGATCTGTGCCTGTCCTGTGTCCCAGGGTTGTGATGTGGATCCTGACTTCTTAGCAGCTATTTGTAAAAAAAAAAAAAAAAAAAAAAAAAAGCCTTTTGTCTTGCAGTGTTACTGGTGAGCTCCCCTAGACTGAGAAGCCATTAAAGTGATTCTGGATTTTTAGAAAGGCACCCATCCCTGTTATTAAAGAGCCTTTGATAGCATTTGATAGGCCCATGCACAATACTCCTTATGACGCTTTTACTTTATGTGAGCTTTGTGTGAAATATGGCTTCACAGTTAGCATAACTTGCATTTGCAGTACTCAAGTTACCTGGCACTACCAAAAAAGACCTGAAGGAGAACACTTTGGCCTCAGTTTTTGTGCTTTGGGAGTGCAAATAAAAAATAAGAATGTACTTCAGAAGAAGTCAAGATCAGTAGGTTGTATCAGCAGAAACTTAGAGATTGTATTCCTGCATTTTACAAAGATTGAATGCGTAGGAACATTTCTTAAAATTCTTTGCAGGTTTCAGTTGCCATAATATTATTGAAAGGTTGACATTTAGGCAGGAAAGAAAACGGACAAAAATTAAGTGTTATGGAGCACGTGTCAAAGTATTGTATCTTGGATGTGCAGCCCAGTGGCAGCCCAAACTGAGGACTGCTATGCTGCTTGGATATAAAGCTATACTACACTTGCCTTTAGAAAGGCAGCAGCACAGCTACAAAGTAAGCTCTAAAAAAATTTCTTCAAAATGAATGTTTTGATATCAGGAAGCTTCAGCCCACATCTTCTATAGAAAAAGGTCACACCAAGTACTGTTAAATATAGAACCAGAACTGTGTGAGCAGAAGCTTGCTGTGCCTAACCAGGACATCAGCACATAGGCTGGAAGCCAGGGAAGTGAAGCAACGTGAGTTACCTTACATTTGGTAAAGCCACATTTTAGCTTAGTGTTGCAAGGCAGCTTGCCCAGTATTAGCTTGGTTTTAACTGCTCCATGTTTTTAAAGCAAGCAAATCTTGACAGGAGCATCTGTGATAAAAATGGACTGAAAATGTCAGCTCTCTTGAAATTAAACAGCCTGTCTTTTCAAGACTTTTTGTTCTTGAAGATACAGTTTTTGCTCTGTTATACCAGGTCCAGTTCTCATTAGTTCATATGGAATTACACTTTAAAGTGAAAGGCAGGTTTGACCTCATGGCTATCATTATTCTTCTTCGCTCTGCAATTACCGACACAGATCAATCTAAAAAAAAAGGTGTAGCTACTTTAATTTTCATTAGAAACATGGTATGGTTCAGCTGTTCAAGGGGACCAGGCCTAGTAAGCGCACTTCTTGTCTCTTTCTTGTTTTATTTTTAATGTCACTTGAATGCTGTAGGCACCTCAGTAGGTAATCAGGATATCCTTAATTAGAAAATCTACTTAATTGGGACATCTTCCAGGGAATTTAATTAACACTAGTGATATTTAATTATATTGCTTAGGGAAGATTCAGTTTTTCTTATCTGTGCTTCCATCAACAGTATGTTTGGAAACTCTTCCCATACTCAAAATACCACTTAGCTGGGACAAAACCTGCTTATCATAGTGATTGAACACTGCTTGTAGGTTCTCTTCAGCCAACCTGTATAGTTGCCAGAGCAGCTTCTTCAGTTATTTGCAAAACAGGATCCTAAGCTGGACCCGGCCAAGGTAAATGTCACCACTGTTCAGAGAGCCATGAGCAGAGTGATGCATCGTGTCAGTTCTTGAAGTGGCTGAGACTGAAGTATTTCAGAGACTTCTGTAACTCTGGTGTTTACTTGTGGATGCTAATACCCCAGAAGAGTTTTAAAAACTTTACTGCATAAGCTAGCTTTTTGGTTTTTAATGCAGTTCCTCACCCACTAAAGCTGTGTGGGGCATATCATAGTACTGCTTGATCTGAGCTTTAAATTGGATCAGAAGGTGTATACCTCTTTGATACATAAACTTATATTCAAATCCATTCCTCGGTATTTTTCAAGGTTGTTGATTATGTCACAGTATGATAGCACACTATTCGAATTGAAAGCAGGGGGGAGGGAAAGGCTTAGATGTATCACTTCTGACACTAATGCCACACATATGACAGTGAAAAATGAGAATTCAAGCATCGGTGCCACTGCTAGAATTAATTTGTGGTTCACAGTGTGAACTGTTGATGTGTGACCATGTATTTATCTTAAAAATATGTCATTGCAATAGAACAGTGCTTTAGTTAACTAGGTCCATTTTCAAATGAAAGCATCAAACTTTCAAGTCAAGAAGTTTCTTGTTAATTACTGTATTTTAATGTCTCTGCTAATAAAAGATATTGTCTCTATTTGCATAACTCAAAACTTAAAAAATTCTGAACTAGAATGTCTGGGATATCTGCCAACACTGTGACTTGGTTTTAAGGATGTGGTGCTGAAAAAATATATCTGAGCTTTCCTCAAATTATCACACCCAATAATTTTACTGATGGAAATTTTATTTGTTAAATGAGATGTACACACCTCAAACTTATCTGAAGAAGTCTTCTGGCATCCCAGCTTTCTTAATTCCCAGCATGCCTCCAGCAAGAAATCTTATTAATGTGTCCAGTAGCTTACAATATTTAGTTAATTAGCATTCTCCTGCTCTTTAAGGGTAAGCTTTTTGGTCAATGTGGGCTAAGTTAGCACTTACAAAATCAAATACCAATGCCTCAGTGTTTCTCGTGTCCTTATTTGCACTAGAACTCTTGTTGCTTTTCCTCTCTCAAATGGGAAAGAGCTATGTTATACAAAAAACAAATGCTGCAACCTAGAGCAGGGGCATATGAATTAGAAAATGGACAAGATTCAGGATTGGTTATACACAAAAGTGAAGCCTGTTAACCTGTTTCATTTTCTGGTGGACAGTAACTCAGAAAAGTTAAGCATCATAGCAAATTTTAAATTAAGTAGAAGAGTTACTTTTCTATTTTAACAGTCACTTTTGGTACATAGCTGCTATTATTAGTGACATACATGGCGTTGTAAAGATTGGCAGGAATAATATAATGTCATTATTTCAGCCTTCCAGTTGCAATACTTTGGGTTTGTTTTTAATGACTGCATAAGATCAGGTTTTGTTAGTGCTTCATATACTAAACAGAGAATACTTCTCATTTTGAAGAAAAAATGTCCGACTACGCTAAGTGCTAAATCCTAAATTCTGGCCGTAGGGTTCTATGACAGTCTCAACTCTGCAGCTGAGGAGATCTGCAAAAGTAGATGTATACAGTCTTTATAGTTGTCAGCTCCTGTGCCACCCTCAGGAGCTTCCAAACTGATGAGAGATGCTGCGGCTTCCCCATATATGACCCAATACGTGCTCTAGCTGTGTTCGTCTAGTTGTTGCCCACACATAAAACCCTCCTTTTCCCCTCCCCCATACACATATATGCTTCTCTGTAAACCTGTTCCTGGCTGTCCATGTGGCTTTCAGAAGTAATTGACAGGAGCCACCTAAACCAGTATGAACTCAATTTAAACTGGCATACAACTAGCCAAAGAGCAGGTTGTACTGAACTGAATTAGATTTCTAGCTGACTTAAAACTTGCACAACTGCTGAGCATGAGCAAAGCTGAAGGTCAAACTTGGGTCTGTGCTGTTCCATTTACAAGCAGCTACCTGTGAGCACAGCCTGCCTGTTGCAAGGCATCGCTGTTGATTTTTCATGGAAATTGTCCTGTTGATAGTAAGGGCTGTCCTGTCATGATGAGGTTTGAAAACTAGCTCAAAGTACATCCAGAAGCAGGCAAATACTTAAGCTAGGCAGTCAGCCAGGTTGGTCCATCCATCTTTAACCAGAAAACTGTATTTTCCCACAATATTTGAGTGAAACCATTAACCCAGCTTAGTGCTTTGTGCTTTGAATTACCTTGAAAAGCAATTCACCTTTTAATCCATTCATTCTGGTTTTCAAAACCAGCATTTAATGCCCATTTCAGAGATTTGCAATTGCAGCAATTTTTTTGGACCTTGTCATATCGGGAGTCTGAGGCAAAATCCTACAGCAGAGCAGGAAGGAATGGGTTGGGGGGAAAAAGAGCTGGAGTCCATCCTTAGCCCAGGCTCCCGGTGAGCTAGGGCAGCTTCTGCTACTGCAGTAAAGATTTCTGACAAAGAGCACAAACGCAGAATAGATTTGAATAATTGCATCCTTGCTTATGCACAAGTGGTACATAATGGGTATTTACAAATCAGGCTGCTTTTCAGACATCAACACAATTTTATATTTGGAAGACGGAGTTCTGCTAATTTCATTTTGTACTCCAAAATGAGAATGCATAAAATGAAATGAGGCTTAATACTGATTCTGAGCAAATCTTTCCATTGTAGATTGCTATAAACAAAAGTAGTATATGTAACTCCATTCATATGGCCTTCATGGATGAGTCTGAAACAGTTTTTATAAGTTGGAGCTTTTAATGCTAGGTAAAATGGATGTATGGTACTTTAACTCAAAGCAGAGCTCTGAATGGGTTTTGATCGTGGAAGATTTTTCCACCGCTGCCTTGGACAGTGTTAGTTGGGGAGCAATAAATCTAAAATTTTTAGTTTTAGACCTGGTTCTGCTAGCGATTTACTCTGCTTGGTCCACTGGAAATGTTTCTGAAAATAAAAATTTGTTTGTGAGATATGCAATATTCTGTACTGAGTTGGGAGGGAGAGGGGAGAAATGAGATTCAAATTATTAATTCTTCTTGCAGGATTTGTTTTATTTTCATTTGATATATTGAAATGGGACATCTAACTATTTATGAGGAATTCACAGGAGTGGTGAAAAGAGAGGAAGGAGTTTCATTTCTTGGGATATTTCACATACTGTTTTGAAATAATTCAGTAGAATTCAGTCTGGAAAATCCCATTTCTTCCTTGGTTTTCTTATCTGTATGTTGGGTTGGGAATGATGCATCTCACCTTCAGAAAGAATTAAATATCCTGACTCTGAGTAACACAGTATACATGGTATTACTTTATTTTATCCATAAGGATATTAGAAAAGGCCAGCTCTTAAATTAAACCCTCAAGGGTACCTTTTTATTATTATTTTTAAACTATTTTTAAAAAAACTAAAAGATCCAGTATGCTGGAGCAAGTACATAAAAGCAGTAGACAGTGACTGAACTAATAGATCGTCAAGACTCTCTTTTTTTCTTTATATCTGGACTTAGTGATGCAGAGGACGGAGCTGGCAGTCCCAGGTGGGTCAGCTGAAAGCAAGTGCACCTTTTGGAGTGTGGGGAGAGGAGCTTGCAAACAGGCCGGGCTTGTTGTCCTCTCCAAGATGCAGCACGTGCTTCCCTGTGCCAGGCTAGGGTGGACTCTCAGACCTCTGCTCTGCTTCCAGCTCACCCACCGAGCCTTGGCCGCTCTCCTTGTCGACGCAACCCTTCTTCCCCTCTTGGTGTACTGATTTGTTCGCAACCTTGATTTGGCCGTTGCGTTTTTTGATAGAGATGACCAAATCCTGGAGGCAGGGGAAAAAAGCCTAAAACAAACACAAAACAAATCAACAACCAAATCTAACGTACTAATCTTAACTATTCGCTTGAATCTCCACTGGAGCTGATTTGGTGACCCTGGCAACTTGCCACTCCTGTTTACTTTCTCTGTATGTTCAAGCAAACAGGTTTTATTTGTACGAGTGCCTGTCAAAAGCACTTTTGCAGCTGTGTTACAGACATACTATTGTAGAATAGAGGACAGGGATATTTTCTGAGACAGTAACACCGTCTCCTCTCTTCTCTCTTCATGCTCTGTTTCTTTCTCCTTGCTTTTTGGCCCCTTCCCATCTCTTCAAATTTTAGTGACCCTGTATCAGACAATTTTTGCTCAGGAAATAACTTCTATTGAAGGCATAAGATCGTCTTGCTGCTGTGGATTGCCCTTTCCCCTGTTACAGCATGTGAATAACTCCCCTAGAATAGAAGCTGCTCAGAAGCTGCGGCAGCAGAATGGGGTCCCAGGGTTTAATCCAGTGGCTCAGTGCATTGTTATTTAAAAGGCTTTTCTGTAGAGGGAAAAATGTTTCAAAAGTTTAATACTTTGTAGAGATAAACTGTTCCTTTTAAAGTCATTGTTGTCTTGTTCTGATATGTCATCTCTGAAGAAATAATTCAAAACACTTTTATGTCTGTCTGTGCTGCCTGCAAGTGAAATATTTAAAGCAGGCTGCATGCTCTAATACTGAATTCAGAGTAAGGAATTTTGTGAGGTTAGGGCTCACACCTGATTTTTTTTTCCCTGCTATTTTTGTCCTCTGTGCTTTTTTTTTTTTTCCCCTCAGATTATCCTTATGTTATAGGTCAGAGCAAACACAAAGTATTCTTTTGAGAGAAATGGATACTCAGCAAGGAATGATTTAAAGTAACAGCAGTAGTTCTGTGGGGAACTTGCAGCTGCTTGGAGCGCTGCTGGTTGTCCCCTCCTACCCAGAGACAGTCGTGGTAATGTTAGAAGGGGCCCAGCATCTCCATTTCCTGGGATTTTGTGTTTAGAATACCAAGAATATTCAAATGAGAATGAAAGCAAAAAATCTCCAATCATGAAATAATTTTAGGTCCATTTGTTACCGGAAAGCGGCAAAATAATTCACTCTCTAAAACTGAAGTTCGATGTTTTAGCAAGCAGGCATTCCTTATTGCAGCACTGGATGCACAGGGGAAAGCTCCAACGTGTACATGCCAAAAAGACACACTTACTAGGTATTTATGCTATGTTAACATATATATTCATTACACTTCCAATAAATGCTTAGCATATTCATGGTTGTTTCCAAGTCATTGGGGGTCTTCAGATGAAGGCTCGTACTCTTCATCCCAGTGTCCGCTGGTTGACCTTTGCTTCTGCGCAAACTCAGTTCTAAGATCACATCTACCATGTCTTTCAAGGTTGCTTCATTCCAGTTTTATGGTCATCTTGCAGCCTCCTTATCTCTGTAATTTGCACATCTGCTTTCCCAAGGCCCAGCCACCTAAAGGAATTACTCAGGAGTCTCTTATCTTACAACCGTCCCAATTATTCACAAAGAACCAAGACTTGCTTTGGTTGTGCAGTGATTCTGACAACCTAAAGTGAGAACTTTTATCTACATCCACTACATCTGTTACATTTACTACGTTCATAGGTATCACATTGCAATATTTAACATCAGCAGTATCGCTGTACCATAGAAGAGGTGTCTAAACAGAGCTATTTGAAACAGAAGAGAAATTACTTGCTCAGAAGAAAACAAGTTGAAACACTTTATTCTTACCCAAAAGCTCTTAATTACGTCCTGAAGTGAAGTTTCCTTGAACCGCTCACCTGTGGAGGGGAAGTGCATTTCTTACAAAATAGCTTAGAAGAGGAACTTTCATTCAGAATCCAGAAACGAATTTAAAATTATGTATATATACATATATAAAGATCACAATCCTGTTGCTGTAGTACAGAAGCCAGCTGCAGATTGCCTCACTTTAAGGGGAAAACATCTCTCCTCACAGCTGATCTTGAAGTCTGTGTACCATGGGATGTCTTGCATGTTCCCTAAGGCCGTTGGCCTTGGCTCTGAGCTGGTTGTACCACCTCAGTGCCATGCCGAGTCCCTAAAATAACCTGAAAAATGTTGGGAAACATCAGGTCTTATTATTAGCTTTATTATTTCTTATTATTGCTTTCTGTATCCATCTGGGCCACAGTTTTGAATCTTGACAAGAAATCATGTCAAACTATCAGATTGCTAATGCCACAAATATGGCTGCAGACCAGGAACTGGCCTGAATTCTGAGTCTTGCCTGGAGTCAAAACAAACTGGAAAGAGTTTTGGGTTTCTCTGAGCGGTTGTGGCCAGAGGTTGAGATTTAGTGGTTTGCAGGCAATGAGCAGCTTCCCAGTGGGTAAAACAAGCAGGGGATGGAATCGGACCAAGCCTGAGGAGTAAAATCTTTATTGGGGATGCCTTAAAATGCATGGCACCTAAGGTCTTGTTTAAGACTGGGCAAGTTTCCAGTGAATAATGGACATTTTGTCTCATTTTTCAAAGGCAGCAGTTCCTGGCAAGCACAGAAAGAGGAAAATATCATTGCATTTTCAAACTGTGTTTTTCAGATTTGGAGACTGAGAGCTTTTACATTTGTTTGGGACTGAAGAACCAAAACTGATAGTTTTTCTGGCCGTTTTGCACCAAATGTGCAAAAACATTGCAGAGTTTCACTTTAAAAGCTAAATCCCATTTAAATTGCAGGGGCATAGAATAGCGCATGAAAATGCTAATGCTAGTTTTCAGCTGTTTAAATCCAGTCAGGAAAAACTGAGCCAAAGACTTGTGGATCCCCACTGAGCAGCCCTGTTTTGTTTTTTTTGGTGGGTGGTTTTTTTTTTTTTTTCCCCTCCTTTTGGCAAAGTACAACTTTCTCACTAATTTGCTAAGAAGAAAATAGCTTCGGGGCATAAGCCCTAAACAGAGGATTTAAGCTCATTCACAGTACCAGCATAATTTTAATTGTGCATACCCTATAGTTTACGAGTATTGGTATCAGCGGGCCACCTTCTAGGATTTCTTCAATGGAAATGAATCCTGTTGTGCATTAGAAAAATTTACTGGCCTAGGAGATAATCACAGAACATTCTATATCTTCACTTATGGGTGAATATAAACAGATCAGGCTTACAGGAGACTTGGAGTCCCTAGTCTGGGGCTGCTAAACTAAAATTCATTGGGATGCACTCAACCATGTCAGTTGGAAGTTTTGCTGTACAAACTTCTGCACATGATTCTTTCATAAGGGTATGACTTGCCTGTCAAGCACAGAATACAAGTAGAAACCTCAATATTGGATACAGCAGTAGGTAACTTAAATGTTTAATGTGCCCTTTGCGTTTCTATCAGTCACCTGTCGGCAGCTGCAGGCAGCCATTCAGAGAGATCCCAGCATGGTATAGCAAGGTTTGGTCAGCTCCGAGGCTCTGTGTGTGTTTTGAACAGGTAAGATATTGCCAACGCAAATCATTGAAGAATGAGCCTGGTCTCCCTTTCTAGCCCCAAAAAATAAGGTTTTTTTAAACTATCACTTGAAAAAAAAAAAACAAAAACCAAACAAAAACGTGATGGGACTCTACTACTTTTTAGGCTGGGTTTGGTTTATTTTTTTTTTAAGGCACTCTGGGAAGAAATGTAGATAAAACTAACTAAACAAAAACACAGGGGTTTAAAAGGTAGGAGGCTCATAATGACACTCTGTTAAGATTCCTGGGATCCAAATTCCATGTTTCTGTTTCTTCTTTTATTCCAGTATTTTCTTTGATGATTATTGTTTCGTGAAGCCTTGCAGCTAGTGGACTCAATTGATAGCTATTAGCAGGGAAGGAATAAAAAAGTGTGAGTCATTTCTAAAAGTAACTTGGAATGTTGAAAGGATTGGCTTATCTTCTTCTCTGAGGCAGGTTTTCTCTGAAATAATGAGCTGGCAGTATCTGAGACTCATTCCAAACCCAGCCCCTGCTGTTAGGTGCTTAGGATCAGCAACATGGTGGTAAGGACATTGCCAATGTATGGATGACATCAGCAGCTGCTTAATTTAAAGGGGGGACAGGGAGGATGTGAGTGCTGTGAAAAGGCAATAGGTTTAGTGGTGATTTCTGTTACTGAATCCTTATTACATAGGTCCAGGTGCTGCCCTAACATGGCTCCAGTAGCCACTAAAACACAGGGTAGGTCTGATGCTGCAGACGGGTGCTCTGCGTGATCTGTGGGACAGCCTCCTTGCTCTGGGGTTTAGGTGCACAGTGCAATAAGCGCCAATTCCCCCAAAAGTGTTCAAGGAGGTGGTGTTCCCTGTTCTCCTCCTGGCCACTCAGGTGTGGCCCTGAAATGGCTTCTGCTTTTCTGCTGTGTGGGTGCAGTGTGGCAAGGAAAGTGTATTTTCCATTCAGATACGCAGGATCCGTCACACTTTCTGTTGCAGTGTCCTGTTCCTGGCATGACAGTACTAATGAGAGCAGCAGATGACAATTAAACATTCAGGTGCAATCGATGTAATGAGGAATATGGGTCAGAATTGCCTCTGTTGTCATTTCCATCATGTTAAATTGCAAGTCTGGCATTTCGTGTGCCTTCCTCCAATGCCTATTCTGAGCATTAAGGATGAGGCTGGTGGGACCTGCTCAAGCAACTGTTTGGTGATTCTGGCTGGGAAGCACTCTCCCTGCAAGCAATATCACACTCTGTGCCATTTGTTAAAGATATGGTGAGGGATTTACAGGCTCAGGCTCGAAGAGATTGGTCATGTAGAGCTGTGTCGTGCAAAAAGAAGATTGTGCCTTCAGAGATAATGATCCTTTCCAGAGTTTTGTGGTACAAAAAGGTGCTGGGTGCATGTTTCCCTGCAGGGTACAGTGGCTGCCAGCCAGTGTGGAGAGTAGAGTGAAGGCTCCTTGCAGCCTTTCTTATGCTTTTCAAATAGAGAGGACACAATATGAGCAGTAAAAGTTCATATTCCTGTTGGTGATGCTGCCTGCAGTTGATTTGCTGACAAGACTGAACTATTCTGTTCTCTAAGGACAGACAGCTTTTGCTTCATTTATTATGGATTTGCTCTGCCCATATGCCAAACTGACCAAAGCAGTGTCAGGACATCTAAAAAACAAATCCTGCTTGAACCTGGGTATACATTTGCTGTTGAGAGGTTGTATCTAGTAGCTTCTCTTTTCTCAAAAAATCATGTAGACAAACCACAGATCCCAAGGAAGCACCTACCCTTCCCCTTTGATTTGTGAGCTTTCTGGGGGAGAAGCACTGGTCATAAGAATGAATGGTACAAACGCAGTTCCTCATGTAACATTTCTTATTATCCAAGCAATATTACAGCCCCAGGGTGCTGTGCAGGCTGTTGAACTGAACTGGGTCTTGTCCTTTTGCTGTTCTCACTCAAGTAATCAAGCCTCAAGTGAGTATGTGCATTTGCCAATATATGTGCTGCAAAAACACCCATATAACTGTGTTAAGAGGAATACCCCCTTTCATTACAGGTTATGATTTTTCTTGGTTGCTCGCAGGTTTTTGATGAAACTTGAAAATAAGTCTCTCGGAAATTGCCAGTGTGGGCCCTGCTGCTCTATCTTACTCTCTTTCTAGATCTTTCCTTGAATATTAGCTATTAAGTTAACAACTTTGTCAATGTAAATATATTCTTTATTCCCATACAAACAGCCTTGAAAGAAAAAGTATGAGGCAGTGAGAATTAATAAGAAGGCAGTATCATATGTGCTAATTCCACTTTACTGCTAACAGTTTCATTGAAAAAGCAGTGAGCTTTTTATTTTACGACAAGGCCTGTTGACTTGGCAGCGTAATTGGTGCAAACTAGACTGCTGGACAAGCTTGATTTAAATAGGATCTAATTCTGGGAGGTGGGAATGTTACAGTGTGCAGAATCTAGTTTTTAAGAGTTTTTGGAGAAGTCTGAAGGTCAATAATTTCTATAAGTGATTGGTGAAGCACAGGGTAATGCCAGATTTTCTTTGGCTTGGAAGAATTTGAAACTGAAAGGCACAAAAATAACAAAATCCCTGTCTTCATCCTTTTCCTTTGTCTCTGATTTCCACAGTTGTGACTTCCCAGCTGCCCTGGCTGCTCTGAGGTCTTTTGAGTCCTCGTTCACTTCGAACTTCCACCTTGAATTGAATCTGTGTCACTCCTTATAGGAAGGAACAAAAAAAAATGCATAAGCATTAGCCGTGGCCTTAGGAAATGCCACCTGGGGATGAAGCTTAATCTTTCAAGAATTAAGTGGCTCTTGTTCTCAGGCCGGACAGGTAACCCTCCTGCAATCACTCTGCCCAGTAGGCAATGTCTCTGTTTAATCATCTCTCACTCCTATCTTTGAGCTTTCCCAGCCACCCTCGCAGTAACAAATCTAGCTCATCCCTCTGGCTGTGCATACAGTGGGTTGGACAGATGATACGCTGAGCGGTCCCCATCGCGGCTCACGGTGGAGGTACAGGGAAGCTGTTCAGACCATTGAATGCTTTTCCTCCTTTGCCTTGGTGTGTGTTTCTTCCTTTTGTTTTGCTCCCCCCCCCTCCCCCCCCCGCCCCAGTAGATTACTCGTAACTGCCTGTCCCCACTGCCTGCTGCTGCTCTTGCAGATAGCGAAATGCCTTTGTCCTCTCTTTGCAAAATCCAAATGCCATCACCAGCCGGCTCCAGCTCCTCCGAGAGCGCTGCTGCTGCGGGAGCTGGTGCTGGGCGCCCGTGGGAAGCGGGCTCTTCGGCGGGGCCGGCAGCGTGGCCGGACCCGCTGGGCAGCGACGCTGGCGCTGAGGGAGGGGACGAGGAGAGGAGAGGGCTGCCACAAGCAGCAGAAGCTTGCGAACTCAGTTGGCTTACACTGAGAGTGCGGCTGCGCTTTTAACATATGTTTAACTACATGATCCACTGTGGTGTAGAGATACCTTAGCTTGCTCTGATTGAGCTGCCTTCCTCATTTCCGAAGTCCCAGATGCAGTATAGCTCCATTAGCATAGCAATACACCCAAACTAATGAGTTTGGGTAAAGCTGATGCTGCTATATTGCCTTCCCTTCTGGTGCGAGCTCGTTTCCAGCCGGCTCGGATGTCTCTTAAGTGCTGTTTTGCGTGATACAGATAAACCCTAAATAACCTGTGCAAGGCAAGCATGGAGTCCAGTAAGACACAGATAAAAATCTCTGCTTCCTGAGCTATCCTCCTTAACACCAGACCAGGTCCGGTAAGCTCTGATAAAGTGTTTGGTATATCAGGTAGGTTGCTGCATGCAACCGTTGTACTACTTGCTGTCTTGCCAAAGCTTTTGGACGTTATTGATCCGAGCAGACGGGAAAGGTCTCGGATAGCAAACTTTGAAGTGGAAAGGAGAGATTTATCTCAGTGCTGTCTGTTCATTGCAGTTGGAGGCTTTTCTTTCTTTTTTCCTTCCCCCCCCCGCGATGTTGAGAGCATTCATTGTTGTTCCTTGAAACTAACTTCAAGGCCTCAGGTATTCAGTGCTTCTCTAAACTGTAAATCTGGGAAGCCCCTTTGGAAATAGCAGCTACAATATGCTAACAATGACTGCATCACACAATACGTTGAGATGAAAAGGAGATAATTTCCTTGATCTCACTTCAGAAGACTGGCATGTCTCTTGGCAGAACTCATTTGGATGTTGCTCTCTGTAATTAAACAGTGTATCATCATGCATACAGGGCGTGGTTGAAAGAAGGTCTCTGAGAGGCTGAATTAAAGTTGCACAGACAACCTTAATTTTGGTATTTCCCAGCATTCAAATACTTGACTTGCAACTTTGAGTGTTTCCTTTATAAAAATTATTTACAAGCAGTTTCCTAGGGGAATCAATTTTTCTTGTTTAACTTTGAGCTGCCATCAAGTAACATGTAATTCGTGGTCACGTAAAACATCGGCAGGGTTGGGCCCATTTGTCACTTGGACTGCTAACAAAAGTAACAGCGGCTGTAGGTTGCTGTCCCATGAGTGGACCTGTGCTAATTTGAGATAGGCACTGAGCATGTGGGTTTAACAGATGGTGAGTATCAGAAGGCAGGAACCTTGGTTTCCGTTTTTTGGTGCTGGTTCACTCAAACTCTGTCCCATATTATTTTTTTTTTTTGTTCGTTTGATTTTTGGATTATGCAAAAGTAAATTATTCTAAGAACATTTTAAGACCAAGAGCTACCAACTTCTTTCATTACAATACACTCTTCCTCTCAAATCTGGAAGAGCTATTTTCGTCTATCCCCTTGTGTCTGGCTTCACACTTTAAACATTTATGTGATCTGTTTATGATTATTAGTGCAATCAGCCCTCTTCCTTCTTGGACTAATTAATTAGGATAGTCCTAATGATTTTTTGCTGGAAGCACAAAAATAACTTTGGGTAGGTAGAAACCAAGGAAAAAGCGATTCCAGATCAAGACATTGTTCTACAGTCCAGTCATATCACATTCACACACTTACAACCTATGTAGCAATTCCTTCTACAAGTAATACAGCATAATAGTTCAGTGTAAGTACCTCTGTTTTCTCAGAACCAATAGGACTCTAAGCTGAAAATATGCCTGCAACATTATCTCAGTTGCCTTAAATCAGAGATACTTTTCTGTACTGTGTAGATCTTGTTTCCTGTAATTTGGTGGTTGGTTAGCGAGGTTCTGTCTCAACGTCTCATGGTGACTACTGTTAATATCACACCAGAGATTCCTAGATAGATATGAAAATGCAGAGTCGTTGCAGGAAAAATACTAAGATGGAAATGCATTCAATAGCTTTGTGCTGCGTAGTTTAATCTAAATTCTTGAACAGAGGTTTTGTCATTTCCCACTGGTTAATCAGTTTGGGGATAGGGTAAGGGGGGAGGACTGAACTGGATCAGGGGCAACATGCTAAGTGCAGTAGAGAGGTCCAGGAGGTGTAGGGCTCTTTAGATAACTGCAGCCGAGAGTTTTGCCTCATTTTTCAGTTAGGGCTTTTCAGATGCCAACGTATGAACAATACAGGAAGATAGTTTTGAACACAAAGATCATCCTGTTCTCTTAATAGTTCAGTGCAAGGTAATGTAACGTGTTCTACGTCATTCCCTTTTATAATGTGTAATCAATGCTATACTTAATGCAGCATGACTTTTCAAGTGATTAAGGACGTGGTGGGGACATTAACAATGTAAAACTTTATTTGCATTTACACTAATGATTTTATAATGACAGCTTTATTATATTAATGAAGACTGCTGAGAGAAGAAGGGAAAAACAAAGCTGAAATTCCCCTAATGTCTTTCTTTAATAGAGTACCCTCTGGTAACACTTTGTTGACATAGGTGCTTATTTGCATAAAGGAAAATATGGGCATTTGGAGCCATTAATTACTAAACGTTCAACGTACTTTATGGTAATTGCTATATCAGTTGAGTTATTGTAGGAGGGGTTTTATGGAAAACTATTTATTTATAGAATAATTCAGAGTGGAGATAAAAGTTTACAAAATAGCTGCGTTTGTATCATCATGGTACCATATCTCAGTAACAAAATATGGGATAAAAATACCTATGAGAGCAGCATACCTTTAAGTAGACGTATCCAGAAATAACATGAGCTACTATCCCTGCTCTGTGCTGTTTCAATGATTTACAAACCTTTTTAACTGGAACAGAAAACTTGTAAAGGGAGAGCTGTTGGCTGTTAAGTCCAAGCACTGGCAGGACCTCCCAAAAAAAGCAACTGTCCCTGGATGTGATTTCTGAAAAGCAACATCAGATGCTTATTAGCACTTTCAGATGTTGCCTTAAGGAGAAATTTAAAAACAAAACAGGAGAACCCTGACCAAAACAAAGTGAATTATTGAAATGGAGTACACTTTTCTTGAAGCAAATTTTGTCCGATACTAGGCAATAATAATATAAGAAATGAAGAAGTAGCTGCACTGAACTCCTTTGACTTTTGCAGTGCAACTCTGAGGCTGCCTTCATGTGAGTACCCATGCCAGAAGTTTGCTATATTTTCAGGAGGTACTTTTCCCAAAGCTCTCTTCAAAAGTAAAAGATCAAGAAATGTCATCTTTCTTGTTGCTTTGTCAAGTATAACCCTGGCATGAAAAATGAAGATACGTTAGTAAGAAGCCTACAGAGAATGTGGTAATAAATTTGATTATTTAAGGCAAAAATATTACAAAATCTTTCCATATTGTTTTCATTCCGTCTATTTAATGGCTTCACCTAAACTCTTTTGCTTTGATTTCCCTCCACTTCCCCCAATGGACTAGCACAGTTACTACCAGCAAGCTGGTTTTCTGTAATTTCTACGAATGATTGGTTAGAGTAATTACGTTTCTTGGCAGACAGCCCTAAAAGCTTGCTGTCAAGAGTTTTATTTTCATGGCGTATTACTCTAACACACATGATGTGGCCTGTATTAATATGGATTGCTATGAACAGAGTTTGGGAAATTAAGGATGCAGTCAAACATTGTGGGACCATAAGGCTCCCCACAGAATCAGAGGCCTGTAGCATGAATGTCTTGACAGAAGCAGGTAAAAACATCAGGTGAGTTCTGCCAGAACCCCTCATTATTAAACAGCTAGTGCTCCACAGTAAGTAACTCAGGTGATGCTACTGTAAAAAAAAAAAATTTCAGTGTAGGAGGCGAGTGACATTGGGTAGAGTTGTGGAAATAGACTGACGGATGAGTGGGATCTGCAGTGGTAGAAAGCAGAAATTGGAGGACAGAGAGCCCAGAGTCCAGATTCTTTTGTGGTCTTTTCCTAGCAGCATAAATCTCGATTAAAGTACAGTGGACTCTGAAAACTGTAGCTCAGCTTCAGTTGTGGCATAGATGATTTATAGCTCTGAATCAAATATTCTCTAGGTATGTATTCCAAGGACTACTAAAGTGAAGACAAAGGTAAGAGTTGAATTCAGAGATATTTTTATCAGGCTCTAAAAGACAAGAGAGACCCTCACAACCCAACTGAATCTAAAGAAAATAATTTTGTTGGCTTCAGGGGATGAGAATCCTCACTCGAATTTTTTATAATTTTTCACATATGAAACAACGATTTTAGGCAATGACATGCGTTTTCAGAAGAAGTTACAGCGTATGATCGCTGTTGGACTGAGTGGAATTCTGGAAAGGGTTCTGTTGAAATCAGTAGTTCCTTCTTAGTGAAAGCTGATTTTAATACGGTGAATATTATAACAATACAGCAGCATGAAATAATTCCCTAAAAATGCCTTGAAGTAATCTGTTTCAAACTACAAAGATCACTAGTTGTGAACTTGCAGCACTCTTTAATTAGGCATTGTATCAGACTGGTTCTTCAGCAACTTACCTTATTACAAAAGCTTATGTAGGTGTCTTCATGCACAAGTTACCTGAAACAGGTCACAGTCCAAAATTTGAACTTTTCAGTTAGTGAAAGGAAGTATTTGTGGTTCTGGAAAATGTATGTTGTCATTTCCCATCCACAGCTCTGTATAAACAGAGCATTTAAGTGGAAATGCAAATGTTCTCTCTTCTGCACTTCTGTGAACACCTGAAAGATATATAATAGCAAAGTGCATTTTTTTCAAAGGATTTCTTGAAATCAGTTTAAACTTCTCTAAAGATTCTAGCACAAGGTAGCTGAAAAGAAATGAAAAATAGTTGTGCCAAGGAAATTACATTACTGTCATTGTTAATTTGCTTTAAACAACTGTGAAAAGGAGTAGTCTATCCTCTCTTAAAATTTCCCATTCTCTTACAACCAAGTGGTGAATACTGTATTTTATAGACTCTGACATGAAATCTGTGTTTAAATATTTATCTTTTGAACAGCTATGTTTACAGCTAAAACCTTCCTCTAACTTACAGCAATAATCATAGAATCATAGAATGGTTTGGGTTGGAAGGCACCTTATAGATCATCATGTTCCAACCCCCTGCCATGGGCAGGGACCCCTTCCACCAGACCAGGCTGCTCAAAACCCCGTCCAAGCTGGGTTTGAGCCCTGCCAGGGAGGGGACAGCCACAACTTCTGTGGGCAGCCTATGCTGGGGCCTCACCAGCCTCATAGTGAAGAATTTCTGCCTTATATCTAATATAAATCTACCCTCTTTTAGTTTAAAGTGATTAGCCCTTGTCCTATCCCTCCATGCCCTTGTACAAAGTCCCTCTCCATTTTTCTTGTGGGCCCCTCCAGGTACTGGCAGGCTGCTCTAAGGTCTCCCCACAGCCTTCTCTTCTCCAGGCTGAGCAGCCCCAGCTCTCCCAGCCTTTCCTCCCAGCAGGGGGGTTCCAGCCCTCGGATCATTGCTGGGGCCTCCTCTGGCTTTGCTCCAACAGCTCCAGGTCTGTCCTGTGCTGAGGGTTCCAGAGCTGAGTGCAGGGCTCCAGGTGGCATCTCTCTCATATATAATGTGATATATTCCTCTTCTGAAGTTCTCTTAGGTGAAAATATATTAGCAGATCAGATTTTATGAAGTTCTTCAGATATCTCAGATTATTTGCTCAAATGGAGGTCAGCACTTTAAAGACTAAGGTGAAAACATAAGTAGTAGACTACATTCGCCTTTCTTTGTAGATTTCTTGGAGCTGTTTGGAATTTACCATACGGCACCGTTCAGTAACAATATTTTGCATATAAGCTTCACTGCTCGGTTTTACATGAATAGAAGAAATCGAGGTCTCATCAATGTCCTGTGAATTTACCAGCTTTCAAAGCCTTTTTGCAGTCCTCCCCATTGCTGCTGTTGTTTCAGTGTTCAGGCTGACACTTCAAAGCCTTCAGCGTAGCACTGCTGACAGGGTGGATGGAGAGCAGACCACTGCTGAAGTGATCATAATACAAGGCTGTGCTTATGGCCAAGAGATGATTAAGTCAATATATTGAGCTTGCTTTTCTTCTCCTTAATATTTGTATTTTCCAACCTGTAAAATACATGTGAGTACCAAGAAGAGCAACCAGAATGCCCTGCAGCGTGTTGCTAAATAAGAGGAGTGCTTTCCCCCTTGTGCCATGTAAAGGAAGAGTTAAAAAGTGTCTAGTGTCTTATAAAGGAGCCTTTAAATTTATTGTGCCTATGATTGTGGTTCAGAGAACATGCCTGAGCAGGTATAAATTTTGGTGGAGAGTCAGTTGGGCCTCATAAAGATGCCACTAGGAAGCCTGCAACTCTTGAGTACTAAACTTGTTAGTGTTAGAATATCAAGGGATATAAATCTGGTTTAGGTGCCACATCTATCCCATGTGTATATGAGTTCGTTTGCCACTGGATACTGTTGTTACAATGTTGGCCGTAATGAAATTGGGAAAGATTAAGCAGGATAACGTTTCTTTTAAAAAGAGTATTCCCAACAACCAAGTTCAAGAGAAGGGACAAAGTACAGCCCTCTGAGTCTCGGGAGGGCTGGCGGGATGCAGCACGCCCAGGGAGGCAGCGGGGTCAGCGATGGGGAGAGCCAGACCATCAGTTGTGGTAGGTGTGGCAGAGGATGGTGCAGGAAGACAGACTGAAGTCCTTTGTGTTTCCAGGTCTTGGTGCTTCAAGCAGCCTTTGCCATCTGAGTGTGGACTACAATTGCAGATCCTCAGAAGCAACTGGGGGACTATATTTAATATCTTTACCTGGAACAAAGACATCAAAATGCCTTTTTGAATTAGGCTTCAAATTCTGCTTTTGCATGCAATTGTGAATGTTTAAGGCCAAGCACCTGCAAGATTTCTTTTGCGTATTTTTTTGTTAAAGTGAATAATCCTGTTGAAGCTGCTAGGTGATTTACAGTATCAGCATGTACCAATGAACTACTCTGAAAGGCAAGCCCTTACTTTGCTCCAGGTTTTTCATCACCACCACTAGTGAAACACATTGATCCATAGTCTTATTAATGACATGAATGCCAGCCTTATGCTGAACAGGTTCTGCAGGCTTTGTCTGATTGAATTTATTTGTGTCTTCCTAGGTTAATCAAATATTTCAAAGAAAGGTGATCAGAGAATACTAAATTCTTGCAGTCTATCAGTATTCTGAACAGCTGTTTCTAGCTATCCAAATTCACTTGAGCTGATGTGCATGTACTACATGAGATATTTATTGCCCAAGTAGAATTTTATTTTTTGTACATGCAGTCCTCTTGCAATTAATAAAGCTCTTAGTAGATGCTTTTTACAGGAAGCAATGTCCTTCACAGAAATACCAAAGTCATTTCACGAAGGAAATTTAACACTTTGGAAAAATATGGAGGAAAAAAAAAAAACAAGCTTGATGCTTGAAATTGCACTGAGTAATTTTTCTTTCTATGTGTTTTTAATTTAGGTATTTCTGAATTTCAACTCAGTAACTATAAACAGATCTTTCTAAATGCATCGTATGCTTTTCTCTAATCTTCACAATGCTATTTTACAATATGTCTTTAAATTGCAGAAGTATGTCAAAATATATTTCAAAATAAACCGTTTATTCAATAACTTCTGAGAAAAAGAATTACATTTCCTAGAGAAGAGTATGTGAAAGTGTTCCTTTGCTGACATCTCAGAAGTATGACATTTTAAGGATTGTAAAGGTGGCATCTAAATAAAAGTCACTTTTGATTAGAGGTATGTTTGCTGTGGTGGTACAGATAATTTTGTAGAGGAAAATCTGCACCTGTTTTATTCAGAGAAGAGTTTAGAAGACAGAATTTCATACCACTAATAAATTGCAAGGTGCGTGGGAATGTTTTTCCTGATTGTAAGTGGCACTTCTACTTTTGATGCTCAAATCCTAAAATAAAGTAATACCATGTAATGATATTCAGATTATCTTTTGCATCCCGGCTACTTTAGCTAGTGCTTTGGCCAGGTTTTACCAGAGCTGTAACCTGGAAAACACAGCTGTAACTTAAAAATCCATTTTAGGCTTAGACATTTTAGTTGTACACAAAGTGTGTGGGTTGGGAGTGTGGCTGCAGGATGCTCAGGGGAGGGAGGGAGCATGCAAGGATGTTCCCTTTGTGTTCCCATGAGCACAAACCTAACCTCCCGCATGCAGTGCTCATGCTGGATCCCCTTCCCGTTGGGGAATGTCCTGCTCTGTCCTGCCTTGTGCCTGCTTCAGGGCTGGATGAGGGGTAGGTGACAACATTATTTGGATCCGTTGTTTAATTTCTTAGTTGAACATTAGCAGTTGAGTACCTCTCCCTGAGCCTGTCTTGGTTGTGACAGCAATTGACCCCAATCCCCCAGGCAGCAGGAGGTTAACGACACCTGCCTTCCCCTGAAAACATCCCTGCAGCTCTTTGTTATTCAGGGAAAAATTCCAGCCAGGCAGGCCAGAGGAGAGCTGAAGGTTTGCTTCCTATTTATCAAGGAGAGGAGTGAAACTCCATGCTTTACTTTTTAGTAAGTAAAAGTTAAGTAAGAAAATAATTTTATTATTCTTATTAAGGTTGCTTTGTTTTAACAAGGAATAAAAATTATAAATAATTAAACAACCAAAGAAGCCATGTGCTAGTGGGTTATTAAGGCAGACCTAGGGCATGCTGTAAGTCATGACTTTGAAGGCAAATTGACTTAAATCAAAAGGCCTACATTAATTACTGAGTCATTCCAGGCCCTTTTCTGTTTCTTGCTATGATAATATCAACTTTTTCTTGTTTACTTTTGCTTTGCATGAGCAAACACATATATTTCAGGGACACAAAAAACCATAGAAAATCTGCAGTATAGATTTTATTTTAATTAAATTTAATGACATAGTCTGTTATAGTCCTCAGCCACAGCACATGGCTTTTCAGCTTTGGTGTGCAGGACTCCAGTTCAGTCACTGACTGTGATGAACAAAGTTTTCATGCATGCTGTGTTAATCAAAACCACTTTGAACAAAATGTGATAGAATTCTCCTGCCTGAACTTGCATAAGCCAAGCAGAGAGGAGCTAGGTTGTCTTTAAATTTGTACCTGAAGGATTCATATTTATTGCTTTACTGCTGCTTCTTGGACTTGGTCCTCCCTTAAGGCATTCTGGGAAGGTCAGTGGGAGGCTGGTGCAAATCACAAACCTCATTTAAGCTCAGTGTTGAATGCTTAAGCGTTGCAAAGGCCTTGTCCTGTCATTGCAGTGAGGGCTAAATTCCCTTCAGGGTGAGAAAACTAGACTCTGTTAAACCGAAATGCTGGCTTAGGCGTGTGGAAATGTGTCCTTTCAAATCTTGCATTACGATACGTAAATAGATTTTTATATGTTTTTTGGTAGCAATAAAGCATCAGCTCTCATTAACTTGGACCTTACTAGTATTTGTGACTGGGCACAAATGAGATGGGTGTTTGTGCAACAAACTCATGGCTTTTGGGGAACTCTATTGTTCCTTGGTATGTGATGTAATTTTGATAACTTGAATAGATTCAATTTGGAAATCTTCAAATAATGGAACTTGTAGTGTATTGATTTTTTTTTTTAAACACAGAACTTTCTGTTTATACTGCAGGCCAATTGCCACTACTTTTCCTGAGATACCTGAAATATATGTATTTTGTATGCATCCTTTATGTATATATGTATGCATTTAAGTGTTGTAGCACAGATATTAATCTTCCTTGTAATCTCCCAGGTCACTGCTCTCAATATATTTTTCTGATCCACTTGAAGAGCATGACAGGGAACTGGACAGATTAGCTTTTGGTGCTGCAGGCTGATGCAGCCTTAATGCATTTGAAAAAAAGAAGAAATGTATGAAAAGACTTCAAACTCATTAAAACTCAACTCCCACTGCAGCAAACAGACTTGAAATAGTGGCTCCAGCTTTTAAAGGGGAAGGTGGACATTCTTCCAGATTACCTCTGGGCACTACTGCTGTGCTGTCTCTGCAGCTTGAAGGCACCAGTGGTACCTCTTCCCCATATGGTGTTTTGCAATGAATGGTGTATTTCCAGAAAGGTGCTGCTGCTTTTCTTCTTTTTTTTTTCTTGTAAGACTATCACAGTGCTCACAAATCTCACAGCTAGATTTATTTTCTAAAAATCAGTTTAATTACATTTGAGAAACTCGAAGCAACTGAGGTGGGGAATGGCTTTCAGGAAAGCATGTTTAGGTGGGTGCAGTATTCACAACTGAGATCTCAGTACCTGCAGAGGAACATCTGGCCACTTCATTAAGGTGCTTACACAAGAAGTTAGCTCTTTTGAACATCTAACTCTAAATTCACACGCCATGCTAATGTTTGCAATTTTTTTTGTAACTTAGAAGGCAATTCTGTGAGACCTTGCTTTTCCTGGCTTCCTCCTTTCTCTCTTGTAGCTGTCCCCAGCATTTGGAGGCAGTGAAGCTGTCTAAGTTTTATTGGACATAAGACTAAGAGAGGAGATTGTGGAGCTAAGGGAAGGTTACTTGTCTGAAAGAGATAGCTGTTACAGCCATCAGAAGTTTCCCAAGCTTATTCCTGGAATAAGCAGGGCTCAAGTCCAGCTAATCAGTCTCTTACAGAAAGGTTAAAAAAAGCATTTATAGTTGTAGTTAAGATAAGAATAAGGCTCCTTCTGTCTTATGAAGACAGCTACAGAGTTGGGGTGCATGCACAGAGGGGAACCTTTCTTAAGCTAAAATGGGAGGCTAGTTCAGAATTAGTAGGAGCCAGCTGTGTCTGAGGGCAGATCAAAGATAGTACAGAGGAGAAAAATAATTTATCTGTCATCAAGACAGACTGAAACTCGGTGAAGCAGTTCAGAGAGAACTAGAGCAGCGATAATTATCCTGGAGAAAAGATATAAATGTAGGCATGATGGGAAAAGTTGCCATGAACTATGATACCAATAAAGAATTAAAGTATTTAAGCAATATGAGATGACAGGCGGTGCATATCCGGATAAGTATAGCATGCCTCAGGTAATGCTGCAAAGTGTCTTGACAGCAGGTTCACATTTAGATTCTCCCAAGTCTTACACCTTTATCTATCAATCTCAAGTGACTTTAATCACCCAAAAAAGCATTGCCCAGAGTATCATCTGAAAGAGCTTGAGACGAGTGATTAGAACAGGGAATCTGTCACTCAACCTCCTGTGTTCTGCTTCTGTTATTAGCCTAAAATATAATATACCTTTACACATAAAAAATGGATGTCATAGTGTGCAGCTGTTAGACTACTTCAGCCAAGCAAAAATCCCAGTACATTTTGTTTAAGATGGTTCTTAATAGCTGAATGTATGTCATGGTTGCACCATAAGACTATGTGTCTTGACGAAAATCAAGCAACAGGTTACCAGAGGCTGAGAATATCTGTGTGTTGGAGCTGCGCCACAGTTTCAAAATGCAGAATAAAGAAGAGAAGGAGATATTATTTTCTCTTCAGTGTATCAGATTAAGTAAAACAAGATTCTTTATGATCTTCAAAATACTTTCTCATGAAGAATCTAAGAGCCATAGAATGGTTTGGCTTGGAAGGGACCTTAAAGTTATTCTGATTTCAACCCCCCTGCCACAGGCAGGGACCCCTTCCACCAGACCAGGTTATTCAAAGTCCCATTCAGCCTGGCCTTGAACACTGCTAGGGCGGGGGCAGCCACAGCTTCTCTGGGCAACCTGGGCCAGGGCTTCACCACTCTCTTTGGAAAGAATTTGTTCCTTTTATCTAGTCTAAATCTACCCTCTTTTACTTTAAAGCGGGTGCTTTTACTTTTGCAGGGCCCTTCAGGTACTGGCAGGCTCCTCTAAGGTCTCCCCAGAGCCTCCTCTTCTCCAGGCTGAGCAGCCCCAGCTCTCCCAGCCTTTCCTTATAGGAGAGGTGTTCCAGACCTCAGATTATTTTCGTGGCCCAAATACATTTACCCAAAAGAAAGGACATAAAGGACTATCTAGAAATATGGTAGAAATGTGTTTAGGATCTAAGTTCCTTCTGCGATAGGACTTTACTCAATGACACTGAATGAACTCAGCCAGCAGTGCTCACACATGCACAGAATAGCAAGCAGGAGTCTGGCTCCCAGTACATTTCCTTAGAAGCAGGAACTTGCTTGGGCTCTGAGCTTTCTTTGAAGGTCTATATACCAAAAGCTTGCTTTTTTTTTTTTTTCCTTTTTCTATCCTGAAATCTTATTCTGTGCTGCTGCTTTTAGACATCTTGCAGTTAGCCACAATGCAAATCAAAAAGCCTCCTCTCAGTGCTGTGCTAGTTTAATTGCTAAATGAAGACAAGCATCTGACAAATATGTTAGCAACATGACTTGTACCAGATGCAGAGATGCTTATTCATTCAGATGAGGCAAGATTCGTAATTAACGGGAGCAGATTTGATTGTGTAGGCAGTTCAAACCTAGTGTCTGTCTCAAAATGGCTTGGTAGAAAAATCAACCCCAGACCTTAAATGATCAAGATCTTTGCAATCCAGTTAATTTACCTGGTGGAGAAAGCCTGAAGACTTGTGGGAGATACTTTGATGGTGGGTGAGAGTGTCACTTGGCTCTTCTGTTCTGTGGCTAATTTGGTGTAACTGTAGGTCTGTGTGGGTAAACAGGTTTGGTTTAGTGTGTGTGCTGTCTTTGGCACTGGGCAGTATGGGCAGAAATCATCTCTGCAGATGAATGGCTGCGAGTCATACACCAAACCACAGTCCTGCAGTCAGGACTCTGCACTTCAAACCTGATACTGGCATTAAACAGTGATGCTTAAGCTAGGGTTTAGACAGAAGTCAAGCAAAGTGTAAACAGTGGCTTTTAGCTGGATATCACTTCACAGTTGTCATGTGCAAAGAACAGTATTCTGGGGAAAACTTACATGATTTCCCAAGTTTGACATTTTTCAATGCAACAACGTTCGAAAGACAGCAATGAATCGTGTTTTTGTAACTGCCTCAGTGGGGGCAAAACTATTAGATCTGCTTTAAATGAAAAAAAAGTATTAATACGGAAGTGGCACGTGGCTCCTCTAGAGCTCCCTCTGCTTTATTGGAGTTGTTACAGCCTGATAAACGTTTGACAACAGACAAATTGGTAAGTGAATTGGATAGATAGAGATCCCCTTACTGACATCCTACAAAGATTTAAAAACCCTCCCCACTTCAGACTGTAATAAAAATATCAATGTATATACACAGGCATTGCAAAATGTATCTAAAATGAGGTAGAACGGACTATCTTATTTTTCTGAGTTTCTAGGAAATCTACATTCCTATATGCATATTTTACAGCTGTTTTGACAGCCAGTGCATAAACATGCAGAATAAATACAGCTATTGGCAAAGAGTATCTCTAGACATTGTCATTTTCATTTAAGCTTGCTGATGATATACAAAATAATCACAGGAATATATTTACTGAAAGTAATGCAGGTTGCTATAGTATATTATAATATTAAAAGCATAAATTCCCTCACGCGATGAAGGGACTGCAATGTGCAAAAATTTCAGACAAGTGGGAAAAGCTGTTACTATGTTTGCTGGTGAAAATGCTTTACAAAAAAGGTGTTGTGTTCAGATGCTTGATTTCACATATAGAAGGAACTCCAGGGCAGTGTTGTCTCTAGAACCAAGCCCTAGATGGCTTGCGCTCATCGCCATCCATTGCCAATTTCCAAATACAAGTGAAAGTCTTTATCTTATTAATTGCTTCTTATCAAGAACATGTGGAAATGCTTGTGTGCATTGCTAATCTGTTACTAATGTAACAGTCCATACTACTACAGAAGATTCTGGTAGTCCCCATTAATATCTCGGGGGTAAACAATTACTCTCTTAAAATGCGTGAATGTATATGATGCTGGAAAGATTTTCTGTAAAGTTGAGGCTTTAAGCAGCACAATCATGGTAGCAACATGGCACAGCAGAAAACAGCTTTGTGACAAGCACAGCAAGGAGATCTCAGCTGGGGCAACAGCTGAGAAGTATAAACACTTATTTTCATGTTTTCAAGTGTAAGGAAGTAAATTGTTTGAGACAGCTTATGTAACAGAGTAAAATAACAAAAATTGCATGGGATCCAAAGATCCTATATTTGTTCTGACCAGATAGAAATTGTTTCAGATACTGGCGCGTAGATTAATGTGTAACACCTAGGAGACCTGAAGGTATTGTTCTGCCTCCAAAACATTATTAGCATTAACTTATTGCAAAAACTACAGCTATGTTTTGTCAGTTACAGGGAGTGTCTCTTGTAACAAAATGCTGAGTATGTTCATACTGTGCTCTAAATAATTGAGAAATTCCATAGAAATTATACTAAATAATTCCTTAATGTCCTGCCAGCTTATTCTCTGTCTACCACAGCAATGCAAAGATGACATCAAGAGTTTCCATACCAGCAAATGCACCTGTACAGGACAGGGGAAAAATATAGAGCTGTTTGGGTGACACTAAGAATGTAAATCTTGTTTTCAGAAATTATTTAAGATGACAAATCGCCCTGACTTTTAGTGCAGTGTACCCTCGCTACCTGGCTATGGCACACAGCCGTTCCTCTGAAGTTAGCAGGGGGTGCAAATTTGCAGCACACTAACTGTTCTGCAGCAAATCTGCCTGTGTGGGGTCTTTCCTGCAGTTTGTTTTATTGCTCCTGCAGGGAAGCTGCTCTCACCGGTCCAGTTGTGCTGATGGGTGGTAGTAGCAGTTTGCAGCAGTATCGTACAGTTCTACAGTCCTTTGTGCACATGGGTCACTTTTTAAAAAGGCATGTGAACTCATGAAGCAATTGCTTTTAAAAATCCCTTCCCCTCTCAATGGAAAAGATTTTCATTTCCATCTTTTTAATGTTTATTCCTGTGCTATTTATAAGAATTTGTTTTGCAATCCCAGTACTTTATTAACCATAATCACTCTGAAATGTGCATCATTGCCCTTTACGTGGGCTATATAATACACACAAGAGAACATACTGAGCTGCTTCTGCAGTGAAGTTGCACAGCGATGAATCCGGTGTGCTGTATGCAAACCAGAGCACAATGTTCCAACTGCTTTTTGTTCCCGTTGGTCTCATTCCCAGCATGATGGCCTAGATTTGAAGTATACCCATTAATATTACGTGTCAGACACAACAAGATGAATAAGAAATCCAGCAGTGTTTTTTTAATTATCGTATAGTATTAATGATTCATTAAAAGGAAAGATCGGACATTTTTCTTCAAATTTTGAGAGGGGAACACATTGCTGTGGCTTAATTTTATTTTCAGAGTATTTCATGTTCTCTACCTTTACAAAGCACTTACGCTTCCTTCAGATGAAAATACCTGTATAAGAGAAAGATTTTGAAAGCTGAAGAACATTTGCTGCCCATAAAATGAATAAGGAATATAATTTAAATCTAACACATGGCTTTGGAAATCTTAGCTGTAGTGAGAGGACAGCAAGATGTTTGTACATCCATTGCTTCTGCCCTGCCACACAACCTCCTCCAGCCTTATGGCCATCTCCCTGCCTACGCCCCATTCAGCCTCGCTGCACTCCTTCCAGCCTTCACCTTCTTAATACCTGTTCCTTGGAGCCAAGAAAGAGAAAGTAATTGTTGCAGCCAGCGTTTTACTTATAGCTATGTCTTTGGAATTTTTACTGCAGGAAATTATTGTTGCTTTACACTGATTAAATGAAGCAGATTAAAGTCCAGTAAAGTCGGGGGGGGGGGGGGGGGGGGGGGGGGAATAATTTCAAAAGTTGTGGGAGAATGCACGTCAAATGAGGAAGAGTATGGTCAACAAGATTGGATTTGGGGGGGGGGGGGGGGTTTAGTATGTGAGATAAGTCTTGGAAGTGTTCAATGTGCATTGGAGGTGACCAGGGTGATCACCTGATGATGAGGTGAAAGATGTAAAAAAGGCATTTGATGCAAGGTAACCTGGTGTTCAAGATTATCACACATCTGGCAGGCTCAGAACACCAACATCCTTCCCTGGAACACCTGGCTAGGACCAGAAGGGCACATAACCCTATATGACCCTTTTGTGCCATTTGCTATAGCAGTTTCTAGAGCTGCGCCTGAGAGTTTTGTACTTAACATATATTCAGCAGACAGTCAATGCACATGTAAAATCATCATTTACAATGTGTTTTTTAGATCTTAAGCGTCTTACTGTAATTACTGTACAAGATTTTGACAGAATGATTTTTTTAAAAAAGTAGAACTGCTGGACTCATTTGGGGGCACTAATGTGATGGTATGAGTTGGTATTAAATGCACAAACATCTTGGTAAACCACAAGCTTTAATTCTTCAGTTGGATAGCACAATCTGTTATCCTAAATTAGATTTCCAGAGGAGTATTTTTTTCAGATATTACATACTTCATAGCTGACAGGGACACTATCTAATTAGCTATTTATATGCAAGACATACCAGGGGATAATTAGAAACATGGATTATGTAAAGGCAATCAGACTGACAGAGGGCAAAGGAAGCTGACATTTAATAAAATTTGTATATATGCTTACGTAGTTTATCATGTGTCGTTTGGGTTGTATTACATTAATACTTCATTTAATATGTTGTTACGCGTATTACTGTAATCGACTAATTTATAAATTAAAAATGTGATCTCCTAAAAACAGTATCTGTTGGCCCAGTGAATCAGTTAGGCCTGCAGGAAAAGGCTTAATTAAGTTAAAAATGTATTCCACCCCTTGGGAAATGCCCTACGCATCTCTAATTGCATTTGTCTGTGTTCAAACAGAGGCTTTATAGGTTACTGCTGTCCCTAGCCCATCTTATCACATACTCAGTATTTGTGTTGCCAGAGCAATGGTGAACACACTCTGAAACATGAAAGTAGTTGTTGCTGGGTCAGCCAAAGAGGGTGAAATGGAGAAATCTTCTTTCCTTGAGTTACAGAGGGGACACACCATGTGTCTGAATTCAAGCAGATGGGAAGAGAGGGTCATTTGCTGTGTAAAGATGTGTAACTTTGATGTGTAACTTAGATAACTTATGTAACTAATGGGAGAGGTAGGCTCCTAAATTAGCTGCTCTGAATTGCCCTGTGAAGGTGGTTAATTTTTTACTACTGACTATATAGAAAGTCTAAGGGGCTTGGTCAGCCAAGTGGGATCTTAGGTGTGCAAATTGAAAAGTTTTCCCCACTCTGTGACCATGTTGGTCAAAGAAATTTTATAAATGAACGGTTTTCAGGATGTCAGGCCTATGGCAAATATGCATACACCTAAGCAAATCAATACAAGTTTTTCTAAACTTCTAAAAAGCTGGCAAATTTAACTGTTTCACTGGCAATTGGCAAGTCAACAGTAGAACCAGGCAAGGCTGAAATCTAGGTGATTCCTTTACTTCTAGTGGAGATTTACTATGAGTTTAAAAGAATGTCTAGTCTACTTTTACTACCTTTTATTAAAAATTCAGAAAAAACTGTTTCTCCTTTTTATGGTGAAAGGAAGGTCAATTCTTTTAAGGTCTAATTGTAGGAAAATCGTGAATCGAAAGCAAAGGATGCGTGAAAGCAAGAGATATGAGTAACTGTGTCTACAGCACCCATGAGACTAGGGACCTTTTCACGGAATGGTAGGGGTTGGAAGGGACCCCTGTGGGTCACCCAGTCCAACCCCCCCGCCAAAGCAGGGTCACCTACAGCAGGCTGCACAGGATTGTGTCGAGGCAGGTCTTGAATATCTCCAGGGAAGGAGACTCTACCACCTCCCAGGCAACCTGTTCCAGTGCTCCGTCACCCTCAGAGGGAAGAAGTTCTTCCTCATGTTAAGATGGAACTTCCTATGCTTCAGTTTATGCCTGTTGCCCCTTGTCCTGTCGTTGGGCACCACTGAAAAGTCTGGCCCCATCCTTCTAATACCCACCCTTGAGATACTTATAAGCATTTATAAGGTCCCCTCTCAGCCTTCTCTTCTTCAGGCTGAACAAGCCCAGCTCCCTCAGCCTTTCCTCATAGGAGAGATGCTCCAGTCACCGCATCATCTTTGTAGCCCTCCGCTGGACTCTCTCCAGCAGCTCCTCATCTTTCTTGAACTGGGGAGCCCAGAACTGGACAGAGTACTCCAGATGAGGCCTCACTAGGGCAGAGTAGAGGGGGGGAGGAGAACCTCCCTCGACCTGCTGGCCACACTCCTCCTAATGCATCCCAGGATCCCATTGGCCTTCTTGGAAACCAGGGCACACTGCTGGCTCATGGTTAACTTGGTTTAACTTCTATCTGGGAGGAAAGAAGAATCTGTATTGTATTTTGTCCTGAATGACACTTACGGTAAACGATGAATGAAAATGCATTTTAAGTTGATTCAGATCCATTCCTTTAAAGGAATTCCTGTTGTTCACTTTCATTATCTTGTGATAAAGCGTGGTTAAGCATTTAGGGATTATTGGCACTGGATCGTGGGTAGCCATTAGCAGCTTTTTTTCTTGGAAAGAGCTGGCGTGATCATGTAGGAGCCTAGGTATGGCTGATGTTGAGATGGCATTTGAAAAGCTACTCAGATAACATTTCTTTCTCCTTATGTCAAAATAGTTCTAATCTATAACGACTCTACAGAAATATTAGTGAATTTGGGTGAGGGACACCAGAGGTTCCTCTTTATAGCTTTTAATTCCTCTTCTAGCTAGTACAGTGAAACTGGAGATATCCTCCAGCTGATTTCTCATGGGAATTGGCAGTATGCTGCTTCTGACATAGTGTGCTTCTAAATTATCATAGATTCTCCTTTTATTCATGTTGTAGCCCTAACTTAAATAATTTTACTGGTATAGGAACCTTGGCATAACTGAATGCAGAATTTACCTCCTGGACTTTTGTATGCTTTTAATATTTATTCATTGGTCTGTGGTAGGAGAATATTTGTCACCTTAACTGGATTTCTGGATGAGAATCAATGGATGATTAGTTTTAATTATAGTATATCAATGTCATACTATTACAATTTGTATCTAATTAAATTAATGTCGGTGATATACTGTAGTGTCATCACTACATTGTTCATGATAACTATAAATATCAAAACCTGTTTTTTACATTATTTACAGATTGATTTATCCAGTATAGTCTAATTAAGCAGGCACCATTTAAAAAGTGACTGCATATTAATGTTGGGTGAGGTACAAACGTACTGGCCCATCCAGCTCTGAGAAAGGAACATCTAATGTAGCAAGTAATACATAGATCACGTGGAGTGGACAAAGGATTGGACTAGGAATCAGGAAACTGAGGGTTTTTTTGCTGCTGCTGATACTGCATTGTAGGTTATCTTTTTCGAAATCATTTGCATCTCAGCATCTTTATTTGTCAAGTTGCTTTCTTCTTTGTGACAAATTGCTTGATATGGACACAAAAAGCTGCTATATAGATATATAAATATATATAGAGATATATAAATAGATATATATAGATATATAGATAGATATTTGTTGTCGTTGGTATTAATAGTGTGTTTTATTTCGAGCATGTTTTACTGGATCAGGCCTAAAGCCTTCAATAACTTCCAAGGTAAAGCTGTAGACACCAAGCTACCTGAATATCTGTAATGGTTGCCCTCAGCTTACGTCTCCTGAAATTAAGCTATTTCAACCGATTTCACGTCTGCAGATAACAGCATAAACAAATGTCAAGACAAATAGACCAAGTTGTTAGCCATTGACAGACAAAGCAAAACTGAATAAGGATACAATTAGTAATTTATATTACTGTCTCTCAGAATCATTTATTTGATTGATTTTTATTTTCTGTCACTTTTCTAGCTTAAAAAAGTGGCAAAATAGTTAACGTATGCACCTGCCTGTGAAGTAGTAGTTCAATATCTGCAGTTGGGCATAAGTTACTAACGGTGATCTACAGCAGGGATTTTGAAAGTTTTACCACAATCTGCCCTCCCCCCACTTTAATGAGACTCAGTCTGAAACTTAAACTATTAAACCCCAAACAAGCAAAAAAAAATCTGCTGGCCACTGGCAGTATGCAAACAAGTGATCTATGGGTGATGGTGTCCCCTTGCAGAGAAGTGTCAAAGCCACAGAGCAACTTGATGCAAATCCCATGCATCTTTTATCTGGAAAATAGCTGTTTCCCGAGTTCTCTGGCAGAAAGGCATTCATTGCAGGCTGTGGCTAGCCTTTGAAATTACTGCATTTTTCTCTTGTGATGACTACATCTGTAGGTGCTCTGTCTGCAAATAAGGTAAAGCTTGAAAGTCAGTTGAAGGTAATTCCCCCCAGCAGTCTTCTAGAACTTCTGAATCTTCATGATCATCTGGAGGATGAAGTGACAATGAAAGCATTGTCTTAATTTCTGCAGCTAAAGAAAATGGTCATTTTGAAAGCTTTGATTTACTACAAAGTATCATGGCACTCTAGTCTAAACATGGCTTCTTTTTAATGAGGTCTGTTAATTTACTTGCCTCTGAATTTTGTTGCTCATAGTTTTCTACTCTTGAAGACTAATTCATTTTAATATGATCTCTAAGAAGAGTTCTATCTCCTCCATTAATGAACTCTTCACTTGGATAGCTCAGAATATCCAAATCACTTTGGCAGCTACAGATATGAAACAAGGCATTAGTATTGTCCACATTTATTTCCTGACTCTTCCTGCAAAAAGTTTGCAGCTGAACTTTGCTGAGGAATGGTGAATAGCAAACATTAGTGAAATGAAATATCTGTCTACATGACAGCATCTCCATTCCCTTTCTGTCTGATATGTTTCTATGATGTTTTGTTGAATATAATTATAGGCTTCCCTCAGAGAATCCTTACCTGTCTGACTCTGAGTGGAACTGGAAAAATGGTTTTGTGGACAGAGCCATCAATGCGTGTCTGGAAGGGGAAGAGATTTGTGAGACAGAAAAATGAAAATGCTTCACATCACTGTCACTAGGAATATCACGAATAAGTGTCTGAGATCACTGGCAGAGCTAGCTTTGTGTTTATGTGCGTTTTGTGGTAGCTAAAAAGTAGTTCTATAATTCCTGAATTTCTGTTTCCTCAAAAATGGAGAATAAGAAATGTGTGTGTGAAGTTCATGCTTGGAAAGGTTCGGTAACTAATAAAATTTCTACATGATTTTGCAAGAAAATTTGAGAAGATGGTTTCCTCCACTTAGAATCTTAGAATCATAGAATAGTTTGGGTTGGAAGAGACCTTTAAAGGTGATGTAGTCCAACCTCCCCTTCTTCTCAAGGGTTACAACCTGAGGAGACTGAACAAAAGTTTTTTTAGAAAAAGCAACTCAACCCATCAAGGATGGGAAGCAATGCAACATGGAACCTATTTGATAAATACTCACAATGAATTTTTTTTGTTTTCTTTACAGTACTTGAAGTGCTCAGAAAGATCTCCAGCTTTGCTTCCCCAAGTTTCACAAGAGATTCAGGCAGAGTGACTGTGAAAAATTTTGATGTGTAAACAGTTTGTGGCCTCACTTTCTCCTTGCCCCGCTGTACAAGAAATCCCATGCAGGGTGCTCATCTGCTCCTGGTCAAGGACAGGCTCCAAGTCTGCTGATGCTGGAAATATGTCTTGCTCTGAGCTTTATGTTGCCTGGGACTGGCACTTCTCTGCCAATGCTGTTACTACTGCCTGTTGTCCAGACCAAACCAGGGAAAAGAGGTAAGAATCACAATACTCGTTCTTGTTATATGCATTTTTCCTTCAATTCTGTATACAAAATACCCTCTCTAGTCCATTACATTCATCGTGTTTAGACATACTTTGTTATGGTCGATATCTATTACCTTAGATATCTGACTATTGAGAGCAAGGAGTGCTGGCATTTGTCTTTGGCAAACAGAATTTCCTGCTGTTTTCTTCCTTTTCTGCTTAGATGAAATATTATGGCTTCATAGACAGTAAATTAAATGTCAATTGTAATTTGGTATCTACACCAGGATGTCTCTTTCTGTCCTAAGAACAAACCTGACAGAAACCTTCATGTGCTGGCTGTATAGAGAGCTATACGGGATGATAAATCAGTTTTCAGTATGTCATCACAAATGGTTCAGCACAATTTCTTTATGAAAGTTTAGGATTTTTTGTAAGTGTTTTAAAAAGAAACATGTTTTTATACAGCTAGTGAAGTCAAGTCCTGGAGCTTCTTCAATCATGTAAACATGTATCTAGTTTAGATGATGGTGTGAAGTGCTTGGTTCCTAAGGTGTGTTTGATCACAACATTACCATGCGAAATGCCCATAACTCCTTTTTAAAAATAGAGCAACAGTAAAACAAGGTACAATAGGAAAGTGATAACTTACGATACAGGAAGAATAAAGTCTAACCAGAGCTGATTTTTAATCCATATCACAAAGCGCATCTCAGCTTTTTTCTTTTTACTAACACGGCTTCTACGAGGCTGTCAGTGAGGCATCTTCAGGTGTTGCATCGCATCCTTGTGCCCACGTTCACAGGAACATCTTAAAATACACCAAAAAATGGTTATTATATTGTTAAGGAAAAAAAACCCAAAACACCCCTAAACTGAAACCTTGGTGTCATAAGGTAAAACGTAACCAATATACCTAATAAAAGAGGTGTCCTTCTTGAGGAAGATATACTTTGGGATATAATTGGCATAACGGCTGAAAATCAAGCACATGGTCATCTGGTGAATAACTTGCCCGCTTATACATTAGCTGTAACAGCAAAGCAGCGCTTAAAATAATGTCTGTCCACACAGAAAAATGTCAGTGACTGTCTGAATCAATAGTGACATTTAGAATTGCAATAAACTACACAGCCAACCAAAGTCATCGTATCTGAGTAGATCATAACAGACTTTACTCATAGCGGACTCAGTAATGTGCAGAAATCCTGAGATATCTAAGTCGAGGGGAGAAATGATTTTTCTTTAGCTAGTGTTTATTTTGTCATTGTTTTCTCAGCCTCCTTAAGTACATGTCAACATTGACCATTAGAGAGATAAAAGAGCTTGAGTAGATCAGTATCTGACTGGAATGCTGTCTTCAGTCTTTCAAAAAAGAGAGATTAAATTTGTATGCTGGGTTATTCATGCGGTAAATAAGATGAAGGAGGAAAACAAAGTCTTATATAAAATTGATAGTATTTTCAGAACAGAAACTTGGGAGTTAATGTATTGGATCAGCGCAGTGTCTATGTAGCCTATAGCTGTCACAGATAGAGTTTAAGCCACAGGCTTCAGAGGCAACCTAAACAAAAGGCAATTGTAGTCTAAGGAACTCTAGGGGGAAAGTTTCTCCCACCTTCAAAGACAGGAAAAGCTCTAGAAATTTTCCCTGAAGCACAGGAGCTTATGTGCCTTCTAAAGCATTTAAGGGCTGAGGTTTTTGTTTTGAATTTATAATTACAACCCTAGATATTACTGATATTCTTGCAAATGTCTAATCTGTCTATAACTCCTCATGAGCTTTTGGACTCGCGGATATACTGGGTCAAGAAATCCCACAGTCTGACCGTTCATTTTTGCCATTAGTTTTGAGAATGACATCTAGTGCTCTTGGAAAGAAGAACGTCAGCTCACTAGCTTTGTTTCCCATCTACAAAACAGGACTAGCAGCACAGTCACCATAATAGTGTCCGTCAGAATATCCATGTCCTCAACACATCCACCACATCTGTTGCTAAGCTGTGGATCCACCCAGAGGCAGAGGGAAGCAAAGTGCCATTCCTGAATTTATGCACCAGGTCAACGGCAGCCCTAGCAATACAGCCCTGCCCACCTAGGCTAATAAGCTGCCCATTAGACCCAAGTCTTTGCCAGCATCTGCTAAGTGATAAACATGACAAAGTATATAATTTATCCAGTAGTATGCAGTAAAGCACTGTACTTTGTGGTTCTTTAATCTCTGATTTTTATATCGTGTATGAAATTAACAGAGGAGGAGTGAAAGCAGTGAATGTAATGCAGACGTCTATGCTGATAGATGGTTTATAATCAAAATGTAATGTGCCAAATGAATATACCTAGGGAAAGTCAAGTGAGTATTTTTTTTTTTCAAGTTCATGTTCTTCCTATCTGCCTAAAGGTGACTGCGATACTGAATTGCATAAAACGCATGCAGATTCATATTTCCTGACAACATATTTACATAAATGGAAGTTAAAACAAAAACCTTCCCCAGGAAAACACTCTGTGCCCAAGACTATATTCGCATTCATTTTAATTTGTTCACTTGTGACTGAATGGGTTACTCCAGCCTTGACTACAGTAATTAATAGATGACTCTCCTCCCTCTTATGAGGGTGTAACATAAGAAGCTGTGTAAAATGAAAGAAGCTTTGGAAGTGTTAGTGGCATGAGAGGAAAATCTAGTCCCTGATTTGAAGACTGCTGCAGGTGTTTAACCATCTGTATCTCTCCAAGAAGTGAAGGTTGCTAAGTGACTGGTATGACTTGTCCAATACTGAATCAACCAAACTGTTTATTCCTGCCTCTTTCTGCTGCTGAGACCAGTTGGGTGTTGCATGAGTGGGTCCTGAATATGCTGATGTCTGCTAGTCATGATGCACACAAGTGCAGCCAAAACTAATCTTTCCACATAACTTCAGCCAATAGTTTCCCCATAGATTTTCTTAGAGGTTGTTGAGAAATTCATGGCAAGCATAGCTGGCTCTCATTATGTTAAACAGCCCTTCAACAAACACCTGAAGGCAAGCAAATAGATCTGTGTGTGATGTAAGTGTGGGGGCTAGAAAGTTTTGCTTTTCTGTAATAGATGGTCTGGGAAACAGTACTGTTACTAACCAGCAAATGTTGTTTCCTACAGTAATATTGATAGAGAAAATTCCATTCTATTCACGATCAACTCCATCCATATTATAAATGCTTAAGGAATATGCCCACAACAAGAACTTTATATCTATATTCCCAGTGTCACAGTATGCATTACAGGAATGCTTTGCGTTGGCAGTTGAGTCCGGTAGTTAAATGAAGAAGGAATGAGGATCTGACTCTGCTCCTAGCTGTGCCATGTACCAGTGATCTTGTGCTCTGCATTGGAAGTATGAATGCAGCAATACCTGCCTTGCTAAACTGCTTTGAGAAGTCTTGTAACGAGTAGAGTATTCATACTCCTATCTGGTAACATACAAACAAAGTTTTGTTTTATAAGACAGTAATAGAAGAGAATAACATGCATATATTTTGATGAGGTGATAAGATGTGGCTGCTTCTCTCTAAAATATTCATAGCTAGGGATACCTTTCCCATCGAGTGACTGTAAAAGCTGATGTAATGGAGTTTGAGATTTACTGCCTTCCTGAATAGTTTTGTATGAGATTTTTTTTTTTTCTTAGTTTGCAGCTCATTACAGAATTGTTTTTAAAATGCAGGTGTAGCTATTTAAATGCAAACAAGATCCCTGCTTATTCAGAGATAGCGTAAAGGTGGCTATTTGTGAAGGATCTTGTAGCAGTTGACTTTGAAAGAGAACTGGGGGTGGGGCAAACTGGGTATTCTGGAGAGGGATTAAGATTGGGTGGAATCTAGGGCTGGACCTGAAGGCACCCCCAGGAGGGAGTGGATATTTTTACTGGCTCTGAACTGAAATCACCTTAGATGTCTCTTGAAAGATATGGACCTACAACAGCCTTCTCTCTAAATTGGAGAGATGTGGATTTGATGGGTGGACTGTTTAGTGGATGGGGAATTGATTGGATGGTCACATCCAGAGGGTAGTGGTCAATGGCTCAATGTCCAGATGGAGATCGGTGATAAGTGGTGTCCCTCAGGGGTCCATACTGCAACCAGTACTGTTTAGTATCTTCATCAAAGACCTAGACAGTGGGATCGAGTGCACTCTTGATAAGTTTGCAGATGCCATCAAGCTGAGTGGTGTGGTTGACATGCCTGAGGGACAGGATGCCATCCAGAGGGACCTGATCAAGCTTGAGAAGTGGGCCCGTATGAACCTCATGAGGTTCAACAAGGCCAAGTGCAGGTCCTGCATCTGGATCAGGACAATGCCGCTATCAATATAGGCTGGAGGATGAAGGGACTGAGAGCAGCCCTGCTGAGAAGTACTTGGAGGTGCTGGTGGATGAAAAGCTGGAATGACCCAGCAATGTGCGCTTGCAGTCCAGAGGGCCAACCGTATCCAGGGCTGCATCCCCAGCAGTGGAGCCAGCAGGGTGAGGGACCCCTCTGCTCCACTCTGATGAGGCCCCCTCCAGCAGTCCCGCATCTAGCTCTGGAGCCCTCAGCACAGTAAAGACATGGAGCTGTTGGAGTGGGGCTAGAGGAGGCCACAAACGTGATCCGAGGGCTGGAGTACCTCTCCTGTGAGGACAGGCTGAGAGAGCTGGGGCTGTTCAGCCTGGAGAAGAGAAGGCTGCAGGGAGGACCTTAATGCAGCCTTCCAGTGCTTAAAGGGAACTTATAAGAAAGATGGGGATGAACTTCTTAGCAGGGCGTCTTGCAATAGAGAAGGGGTAATGGTTTTAAACTAAAAGAGGGTAGATTTAAACTAGATACAAGGAAGAAATTTTTAACGCTGAGGGTGGTGTCTGGCACAGGTCACCCAGAAAGGTGGTCGATGCCCCATCCCTGAAAACATTCCAGGTCTGTTTGGACGGGGCTCTGAGCAGCCTGATCCAGTTGAAGATGTCCCTGCTCACTGCAGGGGGGCAGACTAGATGGCCTTTAAATGTCCCTTCCAATTCAAACTATTCTATGAATAAGCTAAAATTGAAGCCGTGCACTAGAGCTAGGTCTTTGTGCAAGGCTTGTTTGATGCTAATTTCCAGTCTTTATCTGAAGTCATGCAGTACATGTTCTTGGTGTGTGGGCAACCTGTTATGAGACCTGTTACGAGACTATTTTATGATTGCACTTGTCAGTTATGTCTAACCTTTCATTTATTAATCTACCAGGCCCATAGCTCCAAGCTCTCTTTATTATTATCTTTTTCTTCCTTTAATATCTTGAAGTATAGAACATGTTCTCTGGAACTATATTCTCCAAGATTATGTCTTTTCCTGCTTCCAAAAGGCTGGTAATCCTAAAGCATTTCCATCCTGGTTTGTTGAGGCACATGTAGGCTTATGCTGTCTTTAAATTAACAATTTATCATAAGAAACTCCTGAATCTTCTTGAAGCTGTAGCCGTGGCTCTCTTCTTGATTTTTGCCAACTGTCTCCAAGCATGTTCTTTTCCTTAAATATTTTCTTTTAGTGTTTGTCTTATAGTGTTATTATTTAGTGGACTGCTTACCATTCACCTGAAATGCCTGTAAATAATCTGGTTTATGGGAATATTTTGTAGTAAAATGTACTACACACGGAGGCCTTTTGGCAAGGGTACAAAACAAGAGTGGTAGTTTCATAATCTCTAAATGTGAAAAACAATAGAAGATAAATTATACAAGCAAGTGTATCTCAGAACCTGAAAGATTACTTGTTCTGTGAAAAGAGATGTTCTGAGTCATTCTTGGTGTGTCTACACTCTAGAACCCCAACGGTGTCTGCGACATTCACCACAGCAATGCAGAGTTCAGTCCCGCTCCAGCACTAGTGTTTGCTCCCAACCTCACACTGCTGCTGTGCACCCTACAGAAAGTGCCGTACAGAGTGGTTGGCACATGGTTGAGAGTGCAACACGATGAACCAGGAGAGCAAATCACAAGACTGCTTCTTCACCTTCCTGTTCATGAGCAAATAGGCCAACATCTCTTCCAAAGGCACATGCATTATAATTCTAATTAGTAATATATATAAAATGATTTGCATACCTAAAGGAAGAAAAACTCCCTCTGAGAAACGCTAGAATTACCAGCTTAGGAATAATAAAAGATGATTCTCTGAAGCAAATCTCATCTTTTCTGTTGCAATTAGCTGAGGTTTTTTAAACTGTTTATTCTAAGCCTTTCAATGTCTTGTAAAGTATCAAGTGGCTGACTCTGTACTTGGAATCTGTATACAGCTGATTTCAAATCAAAACAATTTTAAGTTTCTACTTAGATCCACCAAGTTGTTCTGATGATGCAAACTTTGAGCTGATGTTATGTCAAGATAAACTGACAAAAAGCAAACCAGTACCCTTATTTTTTTACATATTTCTCTACATTATGAAGACTGCAAGGACAGAAAATCTGTCATTTTGTGTGTCTGTGAAGTATCAAACACCTTTTCATGATTCATAAATAATGAATAGGAGGAGTATTTGTTAAAATTATGTTGCAGGAAAAATCCCTGGCATTCATGTAATGTCTTGCATGATCAAGTACTTTACACACGTAAGAGTTTATTTGAAACAGAAAAACAATATTGAGACAAGTCTATTAAAGAGCCCAGAGTGAATAATTATAATATTGAAATTATACATACCAGTGTTTCAAATTGCATTGTAAGAATGGTATACGTGATCCATGGCTATTAATAGAGTTTACTGGACAGAGCAATACCCTGAGTTCCACTTCTGTGCAGTTAAAATCTGGCACGGAACATGAGTGCTGCTATAACTGTAGCTGTTTGTTTTCTGTTATGAGATATGGAATGTTTAACATATGTTGAAACAAGTCATATTTGTAATCCAACATGTATTCAGTCTTTTAAAGCAAATTTGTGGCAGAAATATGTCTAATCTAATGGCAAGTAACTCAAAATTCAGCAGGAAAACTGCAGATTCAAATACTAGCTCTGGAAAGATGTTCAGAAAATTGCTTGAGGATCTTTTCCTTCTAAGCTTTTTACTGTGACAGTAGTCTTTAGTCTATGTTTGACAGCCTTGGAAAACAGGGTCCTGCTCTGTGGCTAGCACTCTGTGGAGCTATTTTCATATAAATAGACTATTTAGAGGTATGATTTCAGATTATTTAGATATTAAATTATTTCCTTTTAAACCTGTATTGAAATCTCACAACTGAAGTGCTGCACAACAGAGTGCATCAAAATTCCCAGTGACCAAGTTCTTCCAGAGCGTAATGGACATAATGGATGAAGTGCTTTAGCCCATAGTACGGTAGACAAGGTGTGTGTAATTTATAAATTAATGTGTGTATACATCTACAGTTACATATGTGTATGTATAATAATTCTTCAAATGTAAATGAAAACTCAATTAATGTGCTGTGACTGTCCATGTTCTACCACGCAAAATACTAATCCTTGTCATAATACATTTTCATATACAACCATTGTTTTACCTACTGATCTGTGATATATAATATATAGCTTCTAATTTTAATATAATATTTGGGATCTGAAAATGCAGATAAATAATTTCCATTGTTTCTTACCAAAATATGCAAGCATTTTTGCAAGAAATATAGATAGTTTTCTTCATCCTGATTGCCGACATGGGAGATAATTTTCTAGCTTTGCTATAAAAAATGTTGCTAGGTTATTTGGTTGTTTTGTTCAGGGATATCCCTTGAAGTTAATTTTATCAGATAATATCTATGAGAAGACTGAGTATTTATCTTCAAACAAACAAAAAAAAAAAAAAACAACCCAAAAAAAACCCAAACAAACAGCACAAATACCAAGCCCACCCGCAGCACATCCATAGTTATTTGTCATAGTGATGCTCAAAACGGGAAGCAGCCAGTGACTGAGCCATCCATCAGTTGGACGCAGCACATATTTGTCATTATTATGAAAATGTGGATTGATGGCCAGTGAATACATTTCCGAGTTACTGAGTCTTCCACTGCTCATACCTTTGTAAAAGGGAAGCGCCAGTTTCTCAAGGTCGTTATACAGGGGACTATCACCATGGTCCGAGGTTTGAACTGGCAGAGAAAGCACTCAGATGATGTTGACACTGGATGCAAGTTTGGGAGGTATCACCGGTCCTGTACAAGGGGAGAAAGAAAGCAGAATTACCTGAAATTAAGTTGCTATTGTTCCAAGTGCCTTACTGTGTCTAGTCCTCCGTGAATGGCTTTTCTTTTATTGGGAAGTTTACTGAGGAAAAAAATACGTAAAATGTAACTTCTGTCCTTCCGCAAAAAGAGGCAGTGCCCAGGTCACAGTCTGTGCAGCAATACAGTTTAGCCAAGATGCTTGTGAAGTAGTACAGTTGTGTACTTACGAGCTTGTCATGTGCTATCCACTCTTTCCTCTTAGTTTTTATTAATTCAGGGGGACGAGCACAAGTATTTCTAAAACAATGGTGTTTTCCTATACATGACTATTTAAAATACATATTGTGATAAGAATAAAGCCAAGAAGCTGTGGACTATCTAAGATCATAGGAACAAGAATCTGTAAACAAGCTCATCCAATATATTGTCAACAGGAGATGTATATTTATGGTGAAATGGCTTTCAGAGTAAAAACTATTGGGTCCTCTTTTTTTTTTTATCTGCTTTCTGGTAGAGGAGTGATTTAAAGTGAACTTCAACTCACATTTCAAATAATAGATGACAGGAGCTCATCCATTTCAATATAATTCATTGCACTGCATATGTATGGGAGATATTTTAAAAGAAAACTAGGGAGTTATATTTCCAAGTGAGCCACTAGATTTTTAAATGTTGATTTTCCTCCTCACTTTCCTTCTATTAAGTTTATTGGCTTCGCTGAGTAGAAGACTGCACTTTTGTGTTAGATATTGCTCTTTGTCTCGTCTTTGCCACACCAGCTCTAGAGCTGGGGCTGCAGGGTAGGGTGATTTTTGGTTGATTGGTTTGGTATTCTGACTGTTGTTTGATTTTGTTGTTGTTGTTTTCTCAAGTATTAGTTTCCTACTTTATTCACATAATGTACAATTCACTTACTTGAAGAGCTGTCAGTGTTCAGCGCTCTCCTCTTCTATGTGTCTGAAATACCTGATCTCTAATTCTCTTCAATATCATAAAATGGAAAGTAATTTTTTTTTTAATAGATTTCAGAGTTGGGTGTTTGGGGAGGGAATATTCTTATTGATCTATTTGATATGAATCTTGGATAACGACATTCCCTATTGAAAATAGTCCTTTAAGTGTTTGAGAATCATGGATGAAAGTCTTCCAGGAAAGCCAAGCCGAGGGTTCTGGGTGCTTTCACAGCCTGGTACTCTGCTTGGGAGTAGAATCTGGAACCTTTAATTTTTGTTGGGGACAGTCGTCCAGACTGAAATCCCAGATGCAGCAGAGGATGACTGCCTCACTTGAAGTGAGTCAGAGGCTGTTCACAGGTTTTTGTCCTAATGGTCATGAGGTCCTCGTCCATTATTTCAGAGATGCTTCAGTATGATTTGGACATGACATACGAGGTCCTTAATGCATATGCTGCATATAAACCAGAGCAGATGCTAGCATAAAATGTGTCAGAGTTGCTCTAGGAGAAAAATCAGTCTTTTGTGGTTCCAGGCAGTTTTCCTACATGAACTGAATGTTTTATTTTTGGAGACGACTACTCTATGACATGAATGACAGATATGCTTTCTTTTTGAAGAAAACAAAGTGTGTAGTCAGTGTTTTACTTCCTAGTGAGCTACAAACTTGTAGTGATCTTCGGCTGATGAAAGCAAAAAGAAATTATTTTAAAACTATGAGGGTCAGGGCATTTTGGCACGGTCGAATTGAATGATATCGCCATCATAAATTACTGCACATTAGAGTTGGCTGGAAAGGCTTTCATAAAGACATTCACAAAACCGAAAGACATCAGAGTAAACAGCAACCTGAGACCTGGCAGCCAGTGAAACTTGGGGTAAGCAGGATATAGGCATCAAACCAGCTTAAGTGACAATATTCTCTTCGTATCCATTTGTTTATCACCTGTTCTTCTTAATTCCTCTTTCAATTCATTTCCCTGCTTTTGGGAAAATTCAAATTTAATAATGCAAACCTGTACAGAAAAATATATGAATACTCATGAGAGCTCATGAATTATTGGCAAAATCGAATTGAGTCAACATTGATCATGGCAAAAGGCAAATAAATGTACTTGTGAAAAAATCAATCCTAACTGAACTTTTTTTTTCCTTGATCACACATAATTTGAAATCATTTTGATGAAAAAATAAATAGTTGAAGGATATAGATTAAGGAACACAAATTTCTTGTCTCTACAGTTCTATCCTTGGTCATGAAAGTAGTGTATTTTAAAACTCTAGAAATATGAGAGGCTTTAAAAGGATCTCTAGAGTTAAAATTTAAATTCAGGGATCTCAGAAAGTTTGCAATGCGTTCAGTTTGTGTAATTCTAGTCAAAGTGTCTTCTGCCTCCTCTTTGTTATTCCGTGGGAACTGACTCACTGTCTGTAGGGAACATTTCCATGACTGTCACAAGATGTTCAGAATGTGATAACTGGCACTGGTAAAAAACTTTGACACAACCATGTCCTGTCAGAAAATACAGATTAATCAAAATTTAAGTGTTTCTCGGGGATACATAAACTTCTTCTGAATTATAGATGGAAAAATGTGTAAGTTAGTAGATTCAACTTCATCATTGCATTTCACCTCATTCCACTTAGACTTTTATATATTGTCCCTTTTTATTATCCTTTCAACGAAATTATTTCATGCTTTCAGGACTGTATTGCTGACAATTTCTGCTCACCTGAAAAAGTTGAAATTTTGTTGTTTGTTCTGGTCTGACACACAAGTTTTTCTCCATTTCTACTGGAATGGAAGTTCTGATTTCCAGTTGTGGTCTGGATTTCCAAATCTATTCTCAGTTTTCTTGTGATCAAACCTATCCCCATGGAAGATTGATCTAAATCAGTGCAACTGGAACCAATTTAAGTCCATTAAGATGTTGCAAAAACTTTCTGCAATAATCTTATGAGGAATTTTTGCCTCACATATGCCGTAAAAGGTCATGTTTCTTGAGCTAAGTCCTGTATTGCAGCAGTCCTTAAATCAGACTCCTAAAATTAAAGTTGAACTCGGAAGAAGTGAGAGAATTTTTCTAGTCCTGCCAAAGGAAGAATATGATGAATCGTCTCCTGAGGTTTTGGAAATTTCCTGTGCACACATAACCCACATACCAGTCTTTTTCTTATAGAAAAGAGCATACGTGGCTTGTACGTTTTTTTTTCCAATCATATTTTTGTCAGCATACACATTTCAAACTCAAAAGAAGCTGCAAGAAGTAGTCTATGAACATGTTTATGTGGGTAAATTTGAAGTAATTTGCATTTCAGATATTTGTGTGCAGCTCTTATTGATGTTAATGGGATTTGCGCACAAAAATTTCATCACAACAGAATGGGAATACATTCCTTGCTATAACTCTCACTCTCCCTTTCATTTGGGACCTTTTTATATTCAGCCATTTATAATTTATTGTCCCAAACTGGCTTTGAATCTCATCAATGGTAACTTGAAAAATTACATTAATCTGTTTGAGGTGAATTAACCTCTTTTTTCCACACTGTTGGCCCATGAGTCAAATTTCCTTGATAAGACACCATCACTTGAACTGACTGGTGAAAGCACTAATGGTTTTTTGTCAGTTGTAGGATTTCTGAAGCAGATATTTTTAAATTCAATCCGGGAGTCTCGTTTTAAAAGAGAATTTTTAATTATTTAGCACTTTTTCCACCTAGAGAGAGCCATGGGAATTTTTTTATTATTATTGTCAAATACCAAATGGATTATGTCAGTCTGCTGAATAATTTTTTTCACTTCTCTTTCATGTGTGCACTCATTTCTTGACTGGGGATGTGATCGGAAGTTGCCTGGGGTCGTTCACTTGAACAAAGGTTGCTTTAGGACTACTGAATGTGATTATTGGCCCATGCACACTCTCCTCCTGTGTACAAAGTCGCAGGAAATGAGATGAACCTGAGGAAAGCCCAGCGGCTCTCACCTCCAGCCTCTCTCAGCATTTACCCCACTCCAGCGGCTGACAGAGGTTGTAACTAAAACCACAAAGAGATTTAACCATGGGGAAAAAAAGGCCTTCTTTAACTGTTGTTTCATAAACAGTTCCTAAAGAAGGAAGTCTAGAGTGTATTCCAAGTTGGTGTCAGAAATTATGGCCTTGTCTTTTTTTTCCTGAGTACACATTTACCTCCAAAAAATATATAGCTACAGCTGGGAGGACTTCTGTAATTTTGTGTAGGCTCATAACTTTTGAGGTACCGAAGAAATGTAACACATCTATTACAAAAGCATTCAAATCGTCCACACATATTCTAGTCTTGGATGTAATACACTCATACAATCTTCAGGGTTTTTTTCTATTTTTATACCAAACTTTGCTATTTGTCCATGTCCTTCACATTCCTCAGACCTGCTGCTCTTCACCTCCTTTTTGTTTCAATGTCTTTACTCTTTCCCCTTATTTTACCCCCTACTCAGTGGACTTAAGCCTTTGGCTGGTGGGCGTGTGCGCCGGTGCAGTGAAGGAGCTGCTCAGGGAGCTGTGCAGGCACTGGTGGGTTGTGCACAGCTGGGGTTAGGTAGCACTGAAGTGTGGGCTTTCTAAATTGTCATCTAAGATTTGGGTGTGCCAGGAGTCTTCTCAGGTTGGCATGTTATTGGACGCATTCTGGAAATATTGTACTGTAGGTTTTGAAGTAATAACAGGAAAATCAGTTTGTAGCTTCCACTTCTAGTACCGCTTCTTCAGGAGGATCTGTTCTGTTTAATCAGGTAAAACCACCCACTCCTGCTGTGTTTCCATTTGTAGGATAGAAGAAAGCAGAACAAAACACATTAGTAACTTCCCTGGGAAAATGTGTATAGCAATCTTTTCGATCTTAGTACTGTAGCTTGCAAGTAAATCTGGGAGGCATGGAAGGAGTTTACATAGGGTATGATCCCAATAGTTCATGTAATTAGCAAGAATTAACATATATTTCCATTAGGCTGAATTTTTTGTTGCTACTTTTTAGACAGCCTGTATTCTAAAGAAAACTGAACTCTATAATTGAGCATAGAAGTGTGGCATTATATCATATTCAAGGTATCTTGGTGTTTGACAGAAAGATAATTTTAATTGCGCAAGCTGGTATTTGTTAGCCTTTCGAGAGCATTCCTTGGGTTTCGAGCCTCATTGTTTTTCCTGCTGCTGCTTTCTTTGGAGGAAAAGCTCAAGGACTGCATGCTAAAGGACGTATTTTCTGCACTGATAATAGTTACGTTTCTCCCATATAACTGAAGATACATTCCGACAGAATTGCTTTTATTTTAGCTGAGGAGCATCACAAAATGAAAGCGAGCAAAACTACATTTTTTTCCCAAAAGAACATGGGATGAGCCAGGTTCTTATCATTGTGCACTTGACAGTATTGTCTGGACTTGGGTAAAATGCATGTAAACTACTCAGATTAAAAAAACTATAATTTGCATCTGTTTTGAAAAGAAGTAATTTGCCATCGCATAAGATAAATGTGATATGCATATCTCTTCTGCAACAACTTCCACTGCAGTCAGTACAAAATGGCTGCTTGTCTCTGTAACTGAGGCAAATCCCTGGTTATTTCAGTGTTTAATATAGTGGAAAAAAATGAACTAGTTAATCAGCTACACTTATTTTTCTAAAACAGATTTTAAACATTTTCTGACTTCTTGTTATAGAAAAGAATAACTTTCCCAATAAACAAGTAGTCAAGCAGTCCAGTGATAGATTTCCTTCTTTCTGTGTAATTTCTGCTCTCCACTCAACCTTACTGGGGTGTTTGATCCTGTATCAATTATAGTAAATGTCCGGCTCTCTTTTGGCAAAGTAGAGAAATTTGCTGAGTCTCTTTGTTCCTCGCCATTTCTGCTTTTAAGAGCATCCCGTCGACAGGAGCTGGTGCTCCTCCATAGTGCAGAGGGACCAGCTCTGTGAGGGCTGGCATGATTTCTGTGTTGACTTCAAGGTTTCCAGAGGTAGAAGGGCTTTCACTGTGGGAAGGATCTGTCAAACTTTCTTACACTTTGAGATACATGACCATCCACCTGAGCAGTACTGCATCTAGGCTATCTACAGGGGACAGAGGCTTGGTACACCTGGAAATTGCCTTTATAGCTCTGTTTCCTATTTCTGGTAGTCCCAGGAAGGGAAAAATGCTAACCTAGAGGAAAGCCTCTCTGAGGACTGTGCAAGGTTATGTACGAGTAGGGGAAAGCGCAAAAGGACAGAAGTGACAGAGGAACACAGAGGCTAGAGAGCACTGTAAATATCAGTGACATGTTAAATATCAGGTCTGAAAAACAGTAGCCTCACTGTTTTGCAATGTGCCCTTTCTGGACCCGAAGGGATGAATCGAGCTTTCACGTAAAATGCTGAGCTCTCTTCTTTAGCAAAACTTCAGCAATGCATAGATCATTGACGAAGTTATGAGACCTAGTTTAAAGGTGGTTGAGTCTGTCTGTCATGCACTTGTGGCTAAGCCATTTTCATACGGCCACAGTCAGTGTCTGACTCTTATCTGGCACACTAAACCAAGTGAAACAAGAACATGAGCTAGGAATGAGAATGTAAATGTGATTTCATGGCACTGTGATCAAGGAGACACAATTCTTTATTCATATAGGCTTGAGAGAAGGCAATGTCAGAGGAATGAAAACAAAAATACCCTCAGATTTGTTTGCATAACATTGTTTCACCTCTGTCCATCAGAACTACTGTTCCCTATGCCAAACCACATCACTTGATTACTGCAGACAGGCTGTGTCCATGGAAAAGCCATTCCGTGTTCTTGGGTTTTATTTACTCTTCTAAAAATAGAAACCTTTTATTTTTATTTTCCATATAAAGATGGCTATTAGATTTTAAAACTTTATGAACAAAATTCTGCCCTCACAATTCATTCTAGTACTAAATATGTCAGTTTTTTCAAATGTATGATTTAAACATTCAAAGTATTGAAAAGTATATCTGGGCTATTACGGGACCTTTAAAAATCTGTTTGCAACAGAAGCTGATTTTTAAAATATTGCTTTAGTGATGGGAATATTCAATTTCTTTTTAAATTATTGACATTATTTTAGGGGCAGTGAAACTCTTGGCTGTCTAAACTCAGTATGTTAGGTTCAAATGCAGCAAATGTCAATAGTAGACATCGCTACAGCCTCAGTTGCTGAACGTTTGCGTAACAGGCATTTTTAAATAGGCCTCCTTGGTATCAGGAGAAAGGCAAGAGCCACAGGCATCAGAGGAGGTGAGTGTTGGTGTTGGTTTGAGCATGTCTTGCTGGAATGGATTTCTGACGCACAGAAGTCCTGTGTGTTGGCTAGGGCTGTGGCAGGGGCCCTTTTTTGCCAGTAAATGGATTAGCTGGATCAGGACTCAGTGGCATTTGTTTTGGTCATGTTCTTCGCAAATGGAATATTGGAGTATACAAATCTTGGAGATTGTTAGGCTGCTACTTTTCAGTCACGCTAAACTCAAATGGAAAATGGATCTTTTTCAATCCTGTGCAGTCAGGACTCGGAGTGTACCAGCTTCCTAATGTGGAGATGAAACAAGCACTCCAGATTATTCAGAAACAATAGAGACTCCGCTTGTTTAACACATTGATAAGAATGTGTTTAAAAAATAAATTATCTACTAGCTGCTGGGATTGCTTGAAATTCCATTAAACACTAATGAGAGAAGGCATCACAGACAAATTAATAAACACCCTACGCCCTAACCTAGAAAATACCAGCCTAAAACCTTTGATGCTAAACTGATTAAAATGAGAAACATATTTCATGTGAAACCACTCAGCATATTTCAGTGTATTAATTGAGGCATAATGAAAATGGAAGATATGGCATAGAAAAGGAAAAATACACATCATAAAGCAGACAGTAGTCCTGCAAAACAATCCTACGCAAATGCAGCCTTAGTTTCATGCATATAAGTAAATCCATAGCACTAGAAAGAGCATAGAAAAAAAGAATATATCGAGATTTAAGTGCATTTTGTTTGATGAAATCAAAGAGGGGGAATTTTTTTCAGTGAGTTTGTGCACGCATTATAAGATCATCTATTCTTTATACGTATGAAAAATCTCCCAGTTCTGCATCTCCTTTTGGTTCTGAGGTAGGTTTATAAGACAGCTTGCATTGGGATGAGGGGAAGGTTGAATGGAAACAGTGTTGGTTTTAAAAGACAAATCTAATGTATTATAGCTTGCTTAGATAAGCATAAATTTAGAAACAAAAGAAAGAAAATAAAACTGGTTGCAGTAAAGAAAAAGGAAGATTCTGGTGCATCTGTCTAAGGCTTATGTGTGTTCAGTACTTTGCCATTCAACAAAAAGCAGTTACCATAACAACCATCATACCTTGTGGTAGCTAGAGATGACGGAGATATAACACAGCTCCTAAAGAAACTCAGCACCAGCTTGTTGCACAGCACAAAAAATCATTCTGTGTATGAGGATTCCCAGCCCAGATCATATCATCTGAATCCTCATGCAAAGGAGTCCTGGGCACAGGTATTTGTCCCTCTGATGGAGAGGGAGGTGGTGCCTGCATTCATGTCTCTTGCAGGAACGTAGCTGGGGAAGTAGAGATAAGCTGGCAGGCAGGGAAGGGTTATCTTCTCCCGCCTGGAGCAAACAAGACTATGGCTCCAAAGTAAGTGTCTGCTTCCGCAAGATGTTTAGTGTAGCCATGGTTGGAAAATCAGTTAGTCTGGCCTGGCTAAAGAGCTGTGAGAAAGAAGGGAGGCCCTTGGACTAATTCAGAGTCAGAGCTCCCTCTTGGACACTTCTAATGCCAGATGCACTTCTGCACATCTCCTTCACTTCAGTTTGGCCATCGCAACCTTTTCAGCAGAGAGCTCCCTGCCTCTCAGCCCTGTACAAAACCTCATTCGGGCAAGAGCCTTCCATGAGATTTCGTGTGCGTGTGCGATGATCTCAAGCACAGGTGCTTTTGCAGTCGCAGCACTGTAGACCATTTAGAAGGGGTCTTTGGCATTCACATGTCTATTCATCCAACATCTGTCACCTCAAAAAAGTACTGCTTTGTGTTAAACTTCATCCAATGAGATATATGTGCAGAGATAGTGTGTGATTTGGTATGGTCATGCCCTACAAGTAAAAGTGTCATCAGATCGTGATACAGAGCGCATGAAGTCTGACTGAAAATCTTCCACGCCTGCAGTTGTCATTATCTGCGGTGACAATCTTGCTGGCATAGAGAGCCAGTAAGCTGTATGTGGAGAGACTGTTCAGGCACTATATCTATTATGCATCATACCCATTCATCTTCGCTATGTATTTGTGATCTGTGCATAAAACTTGGGCCCTAGACACTAGTAGCTATGAATTGAGCTCTTTCAAATTAGTATTTAAAAAAAGCACAACCCAACCAAAATCCACAACATTTTGTGTGTGTGTGTGTATATATGCATTCCTTTATTTGTGTTCAGTTTCTAATTTTTTAAAAAGTGTTTGGACCTCTCTTTCTGTAGGAACAGTTTGAACTCAATTATATGTGTTTTTAAACAAAAGTGAGTGATCTCAGTTATCTTTTCAATGTCAGCAATAGAGGGCCTCAAAGTCATTGGTTACCACGTGGCAATAAAATCACAATCTTCATTGCAGCCAGGTCCAGATCCAAAGCCTCTTTAAACCAGCAGGAATCTGTGAATTGATTTCACTGGACCTCACAGCAAACTAAATAGCTGTTCCACTTCATCTTCTTTTTGACCATTGTTTCAAAGTTCGTGTTTAAATATATTCTTCTACAAATGAGAAATAATTTGTTGCAGCATTTGGAAAACTGGTGTAAAATGTCTGTTGTTATCTGTATGAATCAAACCTGTATCAGTGAGGTGTGACACAAAGCGCAGAGACTTGTTTCATTTAAATCAGCAGGAGTGGGAACAGCCTGTTACTCATTTTTGATGGAAAGGGAAGAGGAATAAACACTCCACAGTGAAAAAGACAGCAGTAGAAAGTAATAACCTGTACCCCAAACAACAAATGTGTACTTGGAAGTGTCTGAAAGTAGGCTTTTCTTCTGGTATTCATGGATCTTACTTTTTTCCTAGCTACGGAAGGTGATAATATTTGGTGGTGCTAGAAGTTCTGTTTTCGGTTAAGTAACAGACTTCACTTCAGATTTAGCTATTTTAGCAGCAGAATATTATGTATGTTATTTTAATAGATGTGTTAGCCACAAACAAAGGATTTCTGCATCTTTAGTTACATACTGTCATCAAATAGATTGCAGAGTAATCATACTGTATTGACAAGATGTGAATTTGTTTATTCTGCACTGATTCATTTTTTTTCCCATCAAGTCAGTTCAGTTTCTGAAAGACATGGAACTAAGCATGTTTTAATATTTAAAAATAAAGCACGTAAATCTTCTGGCAAGAATGATGTATGCTGTCCTGGTTACTGCATGCTTACCTTCACCAAGCTGTCCGTATGTTAACTGAAAAATCCCAACACTTCTATATTAAAAGATATCATGAATGTCACATATTTTTCTAGGAAAAATTTGCATTTGTGGGTACAATATGGTATAAATGTTGTTAAAATGTTTAATGAAAATCACAGGATATATTGAAACTGAATCCTCTTTATTTCAGCCTAATGGAGCAGAGGGCTTTGAGTAGTAAAGGAACTGAGAGTGTAGTGTAATTGTGGTACAGATTGCTTATCTGTGGTGACCAAAACTTATTATTACCAGTGTTTGTTTCAATAACAGGCTTTTAATTGTGTTAATTGAGTTTATGGAAAATAAAGACTTTTTTTATTAGGCCTGGTTTGCGTCAGTGGTAAAGATAGTTTCTGAGCACAGGCACGTTGATTTAGACAAATGAAAAATTGTTTCCCAGTTTTGCACCTTCACCCAGTTCTGAAGGGACAGTTTCTTTTGGAAAGGTAGTACATCTCTGGTTATAATTTCTGTAGCATTCTTAATGTTTCTGTGTCTCTGTTCTTGATTGGATGAAGCCAGAAGCATAGAAATGCCATGAGACCAGAACCTATGCAATATGTAAAGCTTTGTTTGAAACCGTAACAGTATTATAGCCTTTGTTTTGGATTCATCCTAGTTTGTGCTAAAAAATCTAAGCTAGAGCCAAGCCTGAACCCCTTTTTCAGGCATCTAAAGCAGCACTAAGTAAAGACATGAAGATTTGGTTGCTAATGATACCTTGGCTTGCCAGAGTAATGCAATAAAACCCCACAGCATGGAACTGGCTTAGTGTCTCAGAGTACGTAAGAACCAACATTGCAGGACTCTCTGAAACAAACAGTAATACATTTTTCTTACATCTTTCTCATTAACTTTTTAAAGCCTCTGCTGGCTTTGTGGGCTTATTGCAGTGAAACTGGTCATGGTTAGTGGTTGTCCCAATGCTGTGGTTTTGCTATGTTTTTCCTGCTCCTTTCAGCTGGTAAATTCTGCAGAGGTGGATTTTTCCAAGTTCATACCCACCCCACGAGGTTACACCCATACTGAACTGATACCTTGCAGGGGCCAATGCTTTCCTGCATGACTTTGCTCGAGCTACCTAGGGAAAGAGTAAAACATTACTTGTCAGGAATAGCCCTATTCCAAGGATGGCTTTTGGTTTTTATTCAGTGACTTATCAAGCACAAGGTCTACTTGAGCTGATCATTTACTTTTTAGTTGATTTAGTTGATTTTGTTTCAAGACTGCTTTTTCTTTTAGTTTGACTCTTATCATTCTTCCATCCATTTCCCACACATAAAGGAGAGTAAGAGGACAGCTTTTCTTCCACTATTGTTCTTCTCTGTTGGACTGAAGGACCTCTGAGACATGGTATACACTTTTTTCCAGCTCTTAACACCATTAGTCCTGCATTTTGCTTTGCACTGTAATACTAATAATAGTACTACCTATACATGGCAAACAGTTTTACATGGGGGTATGGATCTTTTTAAATGTCATTCTAAAGAGACAGGTGCAGCCAGCAAAAGAACTAGAAGGAACATTTAGAAATGTACAATAGAAAATGAAGGAAAAGAGTGAATAATATGTCTGTAATCTATTTCTGTCTGGGTCTTATTGATCTATGATGTTAATATAGTTCAGACTCTGTCTGAATTTTAATCAAGCTCATTCATGTGTTTTTGTCATGTTTTTTGAGAGATGTTGATTTAATGTTAATTCAGTTTGATGTGGGAGATGGGAAAGCAGAGTTCTGGTAATGGTGAAAAGTTAACCAAAACACCATTACTTCCAAAACAATGGAGAAGCTGCTGCCTCACAGATATGCAAGTAGCTTTGATGGATGCTACAGCAGTGATTCTACTCTCAAGCTTTATTTGCAGCAAGATAACCCAACTGAATGAATAATAAGCTATGTGGATAATGCACACTCGTGTGGAAGCCACACTGCTTGTGCCCACTCCCTTGCATGCATATGATAGACTAAAGAGTGTGCAGTAACACTGCGTAGGAGACGCACTAATGCACCTAGCACTGAAGATGCTTGGTCCAGCATGACCCAGGAGGTCTGCAAACTTGAAGTGGAAGGGAAATTGTAAAGTTTGGGTTAGAAAGGTAGTAGCACAGCATGAGAGGAGCCTATCCTGCTGTGTAGAGTGGGAGATCTTGTCATTGCTTGTCAGATGAATCCTACATGTCAGTATGTATCATAGACTGGTAGGTTGGAAAAGACCTCTAAGATCATCAAGTCCAACCATCAACCCAACACCACCATGTCTACTAAACCATGTCCCGAAGCGCCACATCTACACATTTTTTGAACCCCTCCAGGGATGGTGATTCCACCAGTGCCCTGGGCAGCCTGTTCCAATGCCTGCCCACTCTTTCAGTAAAGAACATTTTCGTAATATCCAATCTAAACTTCCCCTGATGCAACTTGAGGCCATTGCCTCTCCTCCTATCTCTAGTTAGTTGGGAGACCAACACCTGCCTCACTACACCCTCCTTTCAGGTAATTGTAGAGAGAGAGATCATTGAACAGGAGTCTTTCTTTTATTCTGGTTCCCAGGTAACTGGCATCAAAATTTACATTTTAAATGAAAGGAAATAATTGTGGATAATCCCTTCTAATACAATTTGAGTTTTAAATAATTTTTTTCTCTAGTGATATAGGCTTTATAATAAAGTATGAGTGAAGCTTGTAAAATAAAGAGAAGATGAATATAAACTTTGAAGAAGCCTGATGATCTCCAAAGAATTTTGAATAATAATTTGTAGTAGTCAGATGTGCAGGTTTTAATGCCCATTTACACATATTAAGCCTGCAATTCATGCACAGTTACAAGCAGACTCCAAACATCTTACAAAGTCCAACATGTTTGCCTCCTGGTCCTTTTCATTAGCTATCATCAGGTTGTTACAGCTAGGTTAGGAAAAAATGAATACCTTATTGTTCTTTTCAATCTATAATACTTCTTTCTACTGCATGTCTGTGGTACTTAAGTCAGTTTAGCACAATTTAAAATTTTTATTATAATTGCAGTAGGTGAAAGCAGTCCGTTAGTACTAGCACAATCCGTGTACTTATGTGAGGTGCTGAATTTCTTCAGGAGACTTCTAAAAGGAAAAGACTAAAAATTCACTAAATTACCCAAGATTGGAGGCATTAAGGACTACTCTATGCAGACTGCATCTGCCCAGCCTCAATCCACAGCACAGGGCTTTCCTTTTACCATTATCACCTGCTCTTCTCAACTGTGCTTGTTGGCATGGTAAGCAGCACCATCTGCTTCTCAGAAAATGATGTGTCTAGACATCCTTGAGTACCATTCAGGAGATCATCAGAAGTGCTGTAGATTACAGGTCCCTGTGTAGCTCCGTTGTGGGGAAGAAGCAAAGTAAGCCTTCCCACTGCTGAGTCGGTCAGGCTGCTCCCAGACTTGTTGGGCCACTGTGACAGCACATCCTGCCCAGGTTTGCTGGGAGCAGGCTGCCTGGTGTCCTATGCAAGGAGCACACAGTGCCAAATTGTGCTGCTGCGCATGGCCAGTGCCTTAGTGATGGAGTACAACAGAAAAGATCTTCATAGGAGCTTAAGCAGGCTTTGGTATAGAGTTCATTTTTCTCCCTACCTATTTCAAACAGAAAATGCTCTTTTACTGTTTTCCTGTAATCAGCTAAAACTCAGGAGATCCTCTTGAGTTAAGGTGGTATCGTTAACTGGGTATGAAGAAAGAGGCACTGAATGTGCTTTACTCAAAGGAGTATGGACACGTGCATTTATTTGTAACATAATAGGTAATATAATTAGATGTAACATATGATGTGGAGGCTTTCATTTGTATATCAATAGAAGCTCTATCCAATATAATTGATCAGTAGGTTTGAGGGTTGGCAATCTCTTTTTGGAAAAGCTTTGATACTTTTATTGTGTAAGATCTGTAGAGACTTGGTTTTCTTTTTAATCTTTGGCAATAGTGTCACAATTTTCCATTTGTACCTAGTCTTTATTGCTGAACCCACACGTGTTCTCTAGATGCTTTCCTGCATATCCAAAGTAAGTTAGGGACATAATGCAAGGCCCTGGAATGTCAGAAAGAGGGTTTTTTTTCCTAGCTAGTAGGCATTGGAGTAAGCCTCTGGTGGGCAATTTAGTCAGATGCTTGTTGAGAGGTGCTTCATAGCCTGAACCCATTGCACTGTTGCACTGCTGTCTGCCCTCATGCTGCCTATTAATTTTTAGACAGAGTTTAAGTTGTTGGTTATTGGTCTAATAAAGCTTTTCAAGGTTTGGGATCTGTCCGAGACACTCTCTTGGTGAGTGTGCTGGACCGGTGATCAGCGATGAGGCATGAGAATGAGTGGTGTTTTCCAAGCAAGATACTCAAGATTAAACTCCCTATAGAGTGTTCACATGTTAGGACTCAGCTGGGCCAAAATAGCATGATCTTTTTGAACGTGTTGAACTCAGTGCAGGGGGAATTTATACTTAATAACGGTTTTAGAAAGAATGATGGCACATAAGTGTTTATTACAGAGTGATAGGGAGCTTAGCTGATTCAGACTGTATTTCCAGTTTATTGTGTTTGAATCTGGAACATGCTGAACTGGTCTTAATACTGGTGTAGTGTTTTGACTCATCCTACTTTTAAGTGGACATGCACATATGAGCACTTACAGGTTGACAAACACCTCTTAATAAAAAGTAGCTCTCTCTGGTGTGTGTGTTTCTCTAGGCAGGGCTTTTCTTCTAATGGCTTCTCACAGAAAGAATCATAAATTTCCCTTCTTGATCAAGGCATGAAAATCTCTGCGTTGATTCCCTTGATAAATGCAATTCGCAATCATGATCATTTCTGGTATATTGCCGTGCCTGTACGTTTAAGTTGTGAACCTGTATAATAAAATATAGTTTGATCTTGGTGTTTCTGCCAAATCTAGTTATGTGGATGATTTGCTGACACATTTCAATAGCTGGCTCTCAGGAATGCGTCCCTGTAAATCCTCCTCTGTTGTTTGTTTGGCCAGTGATGCTGTTTGTAAATGGGACGCTACTCCGTGCGATCTTGTGATCGCTCTTCAAACCATGATACGTTTGCTCAGTCTTCAGCTGAAGGAAACAAGCAGCCTGGGAAGTATTTTATAAGGCAAGCTGTATCTCTTCAATATTGAAGACACAAATCCGTAAGGAGTGCAACTATTCTGTCGCTACGATGCCAATTCCCTTTTATGACTCCCTCAGTAATTACTGAGTAATATTTATTATGGAGCAACGCACAAGGGAATAAGTGTTTTTTTTGTAGATGGGGACCAAAGTGAAGCTTAGGTGTTTGATAGCAGTCAGATATTCTTAGTGAGTTCATGAATGTTCCTGATGTAGGACAAATTAAGCAGAGATGGATTTTAAAAGCCTTCTTGTGGAAAAAAATGATAGCCAAAAGTGTTTGCAACTGATGCTAATCTGGGATGCAGAGCACAATTTGTTCTGCCCTGCAAAACTGGCTTCTGTTTCCCCGCTGCTCTACATGCATTTCCTCTGGCATGAGGACATTGCATTAAATGGGCTGAGTTTCCATCAAACTGTTTTGACCTGATGGGACAGTTGATATTGAAAACATGTACGTAGGTGTTAAACTCTTCAGAGTTTGGATACGATGTCTTTGGATAGGTATATCCTAGCACAGTGGGACTCTTATCTCTGGCTCAAGCTTCTAGGCCAAATACAACCAAGAATAATGCCTTCTGTTTTACTGGCACAGGCAGTTCTTAAGGCAGAAGAGACCATTAGGTTATCCAGTAAATGCACTGGGCTGTTACTGCCTTCCAGAGACCCGCATAGATGAGGATGATAGTGCTCGACTGAGGATGGAAGAATCAAACTCAGGTCACACTAGTACAGGCCTAGGTGCAATAAATACTTTTTCTGAGGGATAAAATCCCTTCTGTGTAATTATATTTGCCCGTTGCCGCTGGCCTTGGCTGGGATTTCTAGGTCTTGTGATAATACTGATGTTATTAAAACTGGCTACAATCTTTAGAAATATGTCCTGTGAATGTAAGCAAAACCTAATTGGGTCTCCCTATCGTTTCTACTTTTCCTTTTCAAAGGAAACTGTACGGTGAAAATGCAGAATGTACATACGTGCAAATGTGCGTATTCATTCTATATATAAACTCATATAGTTTATATATATTTTACATTTTTATTCTAAGCACGTATGAATAACTGAGCATATATACATATACATGCATATGCATGCTGTATTTATTTTCCTTTTCTGAAATTCCAGCAATGTGAGTGTTAAAAGCTTTTTTTTTTTAAAGTAAGTTAAGACCTCAGGTAAAACCATTAAAAGCAGTTTAATTGAAAAATAAATGACTAGACTCTTATGCCTAAATGTAGACTACACAATTTTTCATTTTTGTTATTGAATGGCATAAAGTTTGGAGAGGCAGCTGAAAATTTCAGCCTTTGCTCAGAACTTTCTGGCAAGTCTCAAGCCATTAATATATTTTTCACAGTTTAATTATATTTAATGTTTTAGGGCTAAATTAAATGTGTATGATAAGCTTTTAAAATTCATTGATGCTGTCTCATTTTAGTAAATGGAGGGATGGAATAAGGCCCTAAGCTTCAGTCTACGTACTAGTACTTCACTCTGAATATCCATGCATAGAGACAGCAGTCTCATTCCCCTCCTTCTGTAGTATATGAATATTTTATGAAGCAGAACAACACAGAGTCAATAGACAATTTCATATTATGATCATAGTGACATAAAGCCTGGTACTTGGCATGCTTTTAATTTCCAAAACCTCAAAAGCCTCCTGCCTGCACATGATTCAGGTGAGATCTTGCAGCTACGTTCTTATTATCTCCAGCCATTCAGCTATCTCAGAGTGAGTTTCTGCAGGGAAGTGGCGGAAGCATGTCTGGCTACCTGCAAACCAACCTGTGCGCTCAAGTATGCACGGTCCAAAGTGCTCTGGCAGATAAATCCCAGCCAGACATGAAGGTCTATGCCACCAGCCACCTGCAGTGCTTTGTGTGGTGGAATGACTGCTAGACGAAAGGGAAGAACTTGCTTATCTGGGCTACTGATATCAACATGTTGTGAAATGCACCGGGCTACATGGCTGTGTTTATAAACATCATTAACAATGCTTAATTAAGGGTATTTAAGGAGAGGATTAATTACTCTGAGCTTTGAAGTGCCAGGTAGTTTGCAGAATGAAGTTCAGCATTTGAATCAACAGGGCTGGAAATGAATTGGGCTCTACAACGCGCTATATAATTGCTACAGATGTCTGCGTGACCTGACAAGCCAGTCTTCCCCTCTCCTCCTCAGACACCTCCGAGTAGTCTGCAAGTTGCAATGTTGAGAGAAGAGATTCTTCTCTTTCCCGACTTGAAAGGAAAAGCGTGTTGAAGCAGAGGACCCAATACAGTGCCACTGCCCTGCTTAACCTGTAGTTAATGCTTGTTTTGAGAAATCGAGCAGGGCATAGGCTGTCTACTAGTTCTTTTCACCAGGATGAAATTTCAGCTAATGTGTTTAACTTCCATCCCTCTTTATCTGATCGATGATATGTTAGAACATAGGAGCTATGCTTGGGTCAGAGCAGGAGTTTCAGTATGTCAGGTATTCAACCTTTGACAGAGACCACTAGCAGACACTTTGGAAAGAAATACAGGATTCAGGTAAGCAGGGAGAGAACACCGCGTGGTATATACCCTCACAGGTTTTTTCCATGGCACAACACTCTGTTCAGGTGAATTCAGTTATTTGACTAATATATTTTTAGCTCTTGAAGACAAAAATGGCATGGAGAAATGAAAAGTGTTTCCTGTGCTCAGAGAAGGATGCTTACTGCAGGCAGCATTAGAGAGCTCAATTTCTCTGCCCCACCTTTCATCCTGGCTTTCTGCCTAAAGCACACAGCTCAGTAAACTGTCACAAAGACAGCAGCACTTTTAGTTTGCAAAACAATCCACAGTTGTTGGTTTCAATTTGATATTTGTTTTGCTTTGGTCTTTTCATCCAATATTTCTGCTCTGCCGCTGTTGGAGGCTTCTTTTCCGCAGGGCTGCAGCATGTCTTAACATTTTGGCCTTGGTTGTGACATGTGTGTACTGTGATTGATTGTGTTCATTAGGAAGGTTGACTGTTGTTTGTTTCTCTATCAATAGATACATTAGCAAACAAGATAAGTGAGGACCAGTAGACTTGCTATAGTAATTACTGTAGGTTCAGATAAAGCATGTAGCTTTGGAGCCTCACTGTAATGAATCCTTGTTGATATGAAACAGGAGATTCATTATATATCAGATGTTGAAATCTCTCCACAGCCAAATGGGAAGAATCGCAAAAGAATAAAACACCTAGTTCTTTAGGGCAGTATGTGTAGCACTTCAAATAATGAGAGCACAGTTAGTGCACGGCACCAACTTTTAGCTGAAGCACACTTTTTTTTTGGATCCAGGGACATCAAACTGTCTCACAAAATTGGATCAATTTTGATGAAATCCTCTTATTGGAAAGAACAGCTGCAGCAAAATTTATTTTACACCAGCACAAAATATTTGGACAGTGTTTCTTAGGCCTTCCCCTTTTTGAGATGTTCTCTTCTTTTACTTAAAATACAGTTAAGTCCTTGAAATTAAAACAAATTTTTTTCCAGATGCTTTTAATGTGCTTCACTATTCCTCCCATGCTCTATGTTTAAATTTTTTCCCCCAAGCCTGGCTCAGCATTCCTCATGCCTGTTTCTTCATCTCAAGCTGTTTCTTTCCACTGGCTCCCTTGTCCTCTCCTGCTGAACGGGAAAGAGCAATTGCAGAGGAAGTGCTGCTGATCCCAGCACGCTCAGAGAATGTCTTTGCCAATCTGACAGCTTTGGACTTAGCTGTGCTAACCAAGCACTCTCACAGTCTTGGGTCAGCCAAATGGGAGCAAGAGTTTTGTTTTGTGTTAACAAAAACAAGCAAAGGACACATCTCCACCCCTCCCCCCCCCGCCCCCCCCCGGAGACTGACCCCTCATATCAGTTGCCAAGTCTTTTTCTCAAGCATGAAGGCTGCTGCTTTTTTTTTTTTTTTTTTTTTTTTTTTGTATGGTTAAGATTTTGATATTGCCTCCTTCCTGGAAACAACTGAACCATTTTGTGGAAACTCCAAATATTTAAATCTTGAGCTCAGGACACGTTCTGTTCAGTACAGGTGCACTTTCTTAGAGATATGATTTTGGTAGACTCTGGTTTTACAGACAAAGGACTAAAGAAAGGAGAGACATGCAGACAAGAAATAAAATGACCCTGATACTGAGATTTCTTAAGCAGGAGAATGTATGTGAAAACACAAATCTGAACATGGTAATTTCACCACAAGAAGAAAAAGCCAAGAACTCTGTGCCATAAACAGGTTAGCTCTGAAAATCTAAGGTGAGCCTCCCATTCTGCATCATTTTTTTCCTTCAGTCTCTCATCTGTAATATCCAAAAGCTCTAGGAAAGGATTAGGATTAGGACCTTTCTCGGGGAATATGAGGAAACGGGGGTCCCCCACCCAGTCTTACACTGTGAGGATCAGAGAACCTTTTAGATGTGATGAACTGAGCGAAAAGCTCTTCTAACAATCACACAGTGGCTACTCATAGCTGGTGGTTCTGTATTGTTTCAATCAGTCATGTTCCCAAAGACTCTTTATACCCCAGAAGAAACCAAGCAGCAAGTTGCTGCAAGGTATAATTTGATGAAGCATAAAACATTTGTCACAATTTTAATTAAGCAACAGTTGCTCAGTATCTGCCAAACCTACCCTCTAGTCAATGTTTAACTAGTAGTGCAGGGGATGTTTATACCTGCAGCAGGTGATGTAGCTGTCTGTTCCTGCATCTTTTTAACAATTCTTAATGTACTTGATGAAGATTTGCAATGGCGCTGATGCTTTAAAAAGCTGTTCCGGAAAGTATGCAGCACAAATTTGCAGTCCTACATGTTATGTGTGCCACAGGAAGTTTTTAAACCCAGCAGGCAGAAGAGAAAGTACCTTAAAATAAGTTATTTCAACACCAAAGAGGCTCTTGGAAGCTATTTGTGATCGTTATCCAGCTATCTTATCTCAAGCATCAATTTCTGCAATGAGGTGCAAAGAACAGATGAACAAGATGAATTTTAGCTACCTTCAAAGGGTGGGGAAAGTTTCAGAGAGAGGATTAAATATAAGACAAATGAGAGAGCTTGCTGAGAAGAGATTTACAAGCATTCAGTACCCACATCAGAGGTGATAGGTGAAGTGGTGGAAGTTATTTTGTTTTAATTGAGACTCCCTGATGCCACCGCAGACTCATTTAGATCACTCACCCTCTCATACTGCTCATGTAGGAGTGATTCTGTGGGACTGTACATTGGTACAAAGGGTATTCTGAAAAGCCAGAATGAAAGATGCCTTAAAGCTACATTATAACTTTAAAGGTAGTCACCTTGAATGCATTCACACCTTATTCATGGCATTATTTGCTGCTGTCGTTACTTCTGAGCCCCAGGCATGCATATGATATCAGCTTTGTCTCAAAAGTGTTGCAGAAGTATGTGGCACGAGCCCGTAAGTTGAGATGAATGAATGAATCTTAATGACCCCTGAATGATCACTTATACCTACATACATGTGGAGTAAGAGCATATAAATCAGAGTTGTCCTTCTGGATTTCCTTGCATTACAAATCAAATCAGTATGTCCTGGAACAGAGGTAAGAGCTATGCTGTGGTGCAAGACAGAGCAGGAAGATTTAAACAGAATCAGTTGAAGGGACACCTGGGCAATAGTCAAGAAAAATCTGTAGTTACATTGTAACCTAGTCTTAAACTTGAAGTTCAGTGGGGCTGTCATGCTGCTGTGGTTTATCTGGAATCAGGTAGCTGGAGGGCGGTGGGTAAAGTTTCAGTCACCATTTTTGTGGATCACCATGACAAACTGAAGCTGCTGAATATCTACTTGTGGAGACTGTACTTGAATTACGGGCTTTATACAGGAGAGAGTTTGATGTCCTGTCATCCTTTTCTTAGTTTTACTTAATATTTATCTAAAAATCACTTTTTCAGAGCAAAAAAATAGTCATATTAATATAAACCTAAAAATTGTTGACTGTTTTAACTTCAGCTCTAAGAATTTAAATAAGTAAATTCACAGGAGAATCTTGTAAGAAGTTTGTATCCTTTGTTTTATGATATAACATGGGTAAAACATTTGTTATGACTGCAAAGGAACTACTGTGGCACCTTTCGCAGCATAAAAGATTGACTCAGGAGAAAAAGTTGCCCAGAAAAGCAATTGCATAGCAAGTCACCCGTCACTGTAAGCTTGCAAAGAGAATGTGGTCGACCTCACATTCATAGCAACATGGGATTCTTAAGTAAGAGAGAGGAGCAGTGTCCCAGTTATCCCAAGGTGACCCATTGCACTGAAAAGTCGGCACACAATTCAGTAGTGAATGAGGGCTGCTTTGAAAGTGGAAGCACCTGTAAAAATAGGTGCGTCTGGATGGATTGATTCCTTCTGCATGGAAAACCCTTGTGTGACAGTAAGTCAATTAAATGCCATTAGTATTCACCTTGGGTCTTCAGCAGAAGCACGGTGGTTGCAACAACGAGGCTGGATCTGGGAAGTACCCATGTGCGCAGTGGCCTCCAAATTAAGAGGATGCCATTCTTCAGTTTTTCGTGTGTATCAGGTATTTGGATGACTGATGGACAAGAAAGGGCACAGCAACACCTCCATTGACTCTGTGTACCTGTCTTAAGATGGCTCTTCCTTTCTCTGAATTTCTGAAGTTTGTTTAACTGTGGATTTGAGCTCTGTAGGACTATACTACTTCAATTATCTTCAGCTCTGGCTTGAGGGAATGAAGCTCTGAAGGAATAGCTCTGTATTGTAAAAAGATGATCTTAAACTGTAGTACATGGCATAATTTCTGCAGCAATTTCAAAATTATGTATCATCAAATGCAATATCACGTCCCTCATAATGGTCATTAGCAATTGTGTCACACTGTGTCACAGAAAACATAGTGTATTTGGTACTAACAGAGCAGAACAAAGTCTTTGCTGGCTTATGACTCTTGTTTTTTAATCTCGACAACTGGACGTTTCAGTGTAGTACTGGCAGGGAAACTTGTTTCTCTGTAGCTGTGTGCTTGCTTTTAGTTTTAAAAAGATGTGGTAACTATTGTAGGACAGGCATGTTATCTATCGAGGCCAGCACTCTTCTGCCTTGTGTTCACAGTGCTTGTAAAATCAAGACAGCAAAAGCCCTGGTGTGCGGCCACAAGTAACCATTGACTAGTCTAGCGTGGCTTTGCTGCTGCAGGAAAAACTGCTATACTGTGAAGCAGAGGAAGAGGTGCCAAGTCTCATCGGCTTGAGATTTTTCTAGAGCAATGATTATGTCCTTGCATTGGCAAGAACTAGCCTGGCGAGCAGACGAGTTTGTCCTATCAGCACTCCTTTATTGCCAACTCATGGAATACTTTTGCAGATGCCAAGGAAATAAATACGAACTGTCTGTTGAAGTATTCAGGTAGAAGCTAGCAGACTGTCTCTTCTGTGCTACAGTGACATTGTTAGGGAGGGAAGAATCATATTTAATGGAAATTCTGAGAATGGCTCAGAAATTAGAACAGGGAGGAGAGTGAAGCATTGGCACAGAATGGTCACTTCTTCGGAAAAGCATTACATGACAGAAAGGACAATGAGAGGAATGAGCAATAAGAAAGACCAGAAAACCAGATTGCCACATCCATGCTCATCATGTCATAATCATGGGGAAAAAAATTGAACCTTTTGTTTGTTAAAGTCCCACCAGTCCTTTGATTAATAAGGGTACAAAAGACAAATAGCAACACAATCTAAATACCACCCCAGAGACAGAGGAACATTTCTTTTTGCTTTTAAGTGTCCAGGGATCTCACCAGACGTTGGTGTCAATTCTTCGTGTCTCAGTTTTCAAAGCTCGATTTACAACTGGATGAAATCAAAGTTTAACATTTGTGGGTGCCTTTAATTGTACGCTTTGTAAACAGTCTGTCTGACAAGTTTGATCTGTTGAGGGACGAGACTGATCTTGTGTACATGTTCTGCCTACAGGCCAGGGCTCTAATGATGTTTAATTATCATATATAGGGAAAATAAATGCAAACTATTCTAGTAACAGTTTGTTACCACCAAGCTCTAACTGGTGACGTTGGATATCAATCTGGCTGCATGGGAGTTCGCGTCCTCATGAGACAAACCTCGTTTAGGTTGTTAAGTGGATGATCCAATAAGCAACAGATGTCCTATGAGTCTGTTAAATCTCACAGAAGAGTGGTCAGTTGAGCTCGTCTAGTTGAAATTGGAATGAACCCTCTCTCCCTTTAATTTGTTTGGATTTTCTAAGAATTTTATCTGATATGGAACCACTGTGAAATTAGAAGTTTTGTAAAACTAATGATATATCTACTATTTTAAACAGTCGCATGGACAACTTTTAGCCACACTGTTTATTATGAGCTTGGCTTCCTGTTTTCTGTGATTTAAGAGCACCTCTGTATCCAATAGAGCACTCTCTATGAAAAACCCAGCATGACAAAAAGGACTTCTAATTTTAGGCCCCCCAAACTGGTAACACACCCTCAAAATAGTAGTTGTTGATTGGCATGTATCCTTAAAGTAATATAATACACATTGTGTTCTTCAAAGAACTTCTTAGCCTACTTTCTGGTAATGTTGCTGCTGTGTTTTTCTATAGCTATTTTTCTTTCTTTGTGTTGCTTCTAATGATCTCATGTAAAGCTTGTCATTTTGCTTTACCTTGAATATAAATTATTTTAAAATGGTGATGATTCTGAATAAGAGTCATACTGAGCTCCATAAAGTATCTCTTTTTCATTAAACCCCAGTCTGCAGCTATTCTTTTGTATAGGCTGTGCTTCATGGAGGTAAAAGATAAATGTGAAATTTTGTCAAATGACTTAAAAAATAAAAAATGCCAATACATCGTTAGAATGACTCTAATGTCTTTACAAATTCGAAACACTCTTCTGTCGTGACCTTTCTCATCTTGTTAACTTATTTCTCAAAACTGTTCTGACCTTAATATAATGTATTTGCTAAAATGTTTTCTCTAGATTGTCAAACTACTGCTGTACTCAATTCTGTCTTAATGGGTCTCTACAACATCAGGCAGCACCTTTTTTAATACCATCATTACAGTGTGTTATTGCACAAGCATCTTCAGGTTTTTTACTAAAGCTCTGTCATTTGCTATTTTTCTTCAGCACTGTATCATTATGATATTGTTCCTTGTTAAGATCCTGTGCTACTTCTGAAACAACTTTATTTTTCTCTTCTTCATTTTTATGAAAGTGGCTCATAAATTTCACATTCCTCTTTCAGCAAACCATATCTGCACTCACATCTGCCTTTTTCCTTTTCTGAAATGGAAGAAGTTGTGCAATTGTTATATATTTTTCATTTCCAGATTCCTTCTAATTAAAAATTAAAGAAGTAAACAAAAATCAGAATCTGCCCTGAGAATAATTCCGGTTTTGCTTGTGCTGGTTTTACTGCAGTGTCATTCAGCTGATGTTGGCGGAGTTATTTCTGATTCATACAAGTGTAAATTTATAATCAGAACCACACTTTGAGGCCTCAGTCCAGCTAAGCATTTAATTCCCTTATTCTCCATAACAAGTTTATGCAAATAGTTTCCTGGTTAGCTGGTTGGTTTTGTTAATGAATATGCTGCAGGTCCTGTGTGTTAACAGGGAGCTGTTTGTTGTAGGGTAGCTTCAAAAGCCATTGTTAGGGGATCTGAACTGAAAGAGTGATCTAAAAAAGCTGCATTCAGCAGGCATAAATACAATAGCCACAAACCAGGGTACCTTGTTATCTGCCACGAAGCTAAGGAGTTTCGCCAAAACTGATAAGAAAGAGCTGGAAAGACATTCACTTATTAAAGCATGTGATTGCTGAGCAAGAGGAGGGGACCTCTGTCAGAGGGGACAGCATGGGAGAAGATTCAGAAATGTAGGATGTTCTAGAGATGGAGTTGAGGGAAATTCTTGAAAGATTTTGAAGATACAGTGGAGGTATAAAAATACTTTCTGTATTATATATTTATTATATATAGTACTTTTGTTTATCCTTTGCTCAGTGTGGTGTTTACCTCTGGACAAAATAATTCAGGATTCTTGGGTGAGTAGTATTTTACAGTCATTTTAATCAGAACCATCACAGGTGCTCAGGGGGATGGTCTGGGTAAAAAGCTCAGGTGGGACTACCCAGTTACAGCAGTTGGCAGAAGAACTGTGGACTGGTAGTGATAGGATGGCGTGGCTTTTCCCAGACAACCATACAGAAAGCTAAAACCATCCCCTTGGCTTTAGCCATGGCCATGGACAGGCCATGTAAGTAAGGCTGAAAGGTTTCCAAGGCACAGTTTGGTTTGTAGTTTTGACACGTGTGCTTATTTTTAATTAACTAATTATTTCTTGCATCTAATACCTGTTAAAATTAGTGTGAATATTTGTACTTAAATCTGGCATTTGTTGCAGGAGTCTGTGAGGCTGGGGCTGGAGTCTCTCTGTGGCATTCATCTCCAGCTCAGGGTCACCTCCCATTTCCCCCAGCTCTAATAGTTCCTTCTCTGTTCAAAACGTAATAGCAGAGATAGACATCATCTCCCAGCACCTACTGGTGTCACAGAACGCCTCACCAAGCCCAGAAGTAAGCTACCATACCACCCCAATAAGGCAGAAAATTACATTACAGTGCTTAGCCTGAATTTAGCCAATATTGAAGGCTGATCCCTTGAACAGCGCACTAATCCGCTGGTTGATGTGGTTACCGGTATAATTTTATTCCTCAGTCAAGGCTTGTTTCTGTTATTTGCTGACTTGATTCAGTGTGCTTTTAAATCCACTGTGGGATGAGCTAAAATAATATTATAAACATGCACTCTAAACTGATGCTGTACTTAAGTTCTAGAACAACAGCCAGATAAACCATTCATGCAAGGCACAGATGCTCTAGTTTCAAAGTAATTTTTCTTTGCATCCTGAAGCAATGGCTAAAGCAAGGATTACAGCCATGCACAGCATGCAGCTCTCTTTTAAAATGATTTAAATCTGGGTTGCACTGTCATTGATTTTTGTACAGAAGTCGCTTACATGTTTAAAAATCACTTTCCAACTAATAATAAGCTGCCCTAGGTGACCACGAACTAAATTATTCAGTGCAAAAATTAACAAATAAGAGAGGTCTTTGATGACATTGTTAGAAGATCAACGTTTGTTACCAGTGAGCCCTCCCCAGCTCTGCATGCTTCAGATAAAAGCAGAGGAATGGTTACAGCCTTCTGGGAATGAGTGAGGAAGGAGCTGCATTGCCACCATCAAAATGCCTCTGTGGTTGACAGGTTCTGGAATCTAAAGAGGATGACGTATTTGGGGGGACTTTGTGGTATCTAGTTTAAATATCTGGATATGAAACTAAAGCCTGACAGCCGCAAATTCGCGATTGTGGTCGTGGTTGTAGCTTCCTTTTCTGTATTGAATTTTTCTATAAATTAGAAGGTCATTTGATGCAAGCTGTATTTATTATTCATCTGCTTCTCACAGGCTTCTCTTTTTAGTGACGTACTCTTGGGCCTCAAGTTAAATGTCTAAAATAACAGGGACCTGTTGCTGGGGTGTTTTATTTGAAGGTCTAAAGCTTTTGAAATCCATTCCCAAATTAGTAAAACCTACTGAAATACTATGAAGTTGTAGGGTGGAGGGGTGTTTTTCCTCTCTTGAATTTATGTTGCATTTCTTCATGAAGACTGGATGCTGCAAAGGTGCTGTGAAGCCTTGGAGGAGGGGGGGGTGTTTTGGGCAACAGCTTCCAAATCTGGCCAGGGACTGGCTCATCTGGCACAGATACTACTGCCCGTGCGAGGCTGCAGAGATGGGGTAACCTGGGTAAGTGGCTTCTGAGAAATAAAGGTTTTGGAGGCATCTCTGGGGACTCAAGGAATTTTGGAGTTAGGTTGGAAGTTCCTTTAAAAATTTCTTGCTTTAGTCCATACTCATTCAGAAGGGAAACTTAAGCTTGCCAGAAAAGTGAAGTTCAAATCATATCGGACCTAAGGCACCGCCTGAGGTGGGAACCCGAGGCAGGATCTGACTGTCATGATCCTTCCCAGCTACTGCACTGAATTCCCCTGTTTTTACTGTACGTAGGGAGTTCTGTTGCATGGGCAGCTTTCCTTGTCAGCCTTTCTGTTGCTGCTGCTGCTGTGAGAGGCAGGTAAAGTGGGGACAAGGAGGAGCCGTAAGTGGTCGATGCACTGAGTGATGTCATTACTTACAATAACGATGGATATCTCATGCCAGAACTAAGGAAAGGTTTTCAAGTTCTGTTTACATTTAAATACATGGAAATATGTATTTACCATACATTTATGCTACCAGGACCAAACACTGTATTCATTTCCTTGGTTCTCTAAATCCTCTGATCTGCTTTTTGTCAAAACCTGTTATTAAATGATGTACGTATTCATGTATTATCTGACTTTCTGACTAGCTACAGCAGGAGCTTTAACAATGTTGGCAGCACGAAGCTAAGACTAAAACTAATACCATATGACATGAATATGTACAAAGATGTTAAATTCAGTTCTGATAGGGATTTTTTTTGTGCTTTGTTGAAAACTGCAGTGTTGTGGAATAAAGATTTTCTTGCAGCAACTTTTCAATTGATATTTAATTGACTTTCGGAAAAATAATCTGCATTTTCATATGATTTTTTCTCTAAAAAGCAATTTGCGCGTTTTCTGCATTTTTCTAATAATACAATGAACAGTGTGTGTAAAATGAACAAATACAAAAATGAGATAGATAGGAGCATCTATTCTTAGAAATGAGCTACTTCCAATTTGCTTCATTTTGTTTCTTTTTTATCAGGTCTGGTTCTTCAGGTTAGTTTGCTTAAAAATTGGCAGAGTGTGGAAATAGGTGACAGTATAATTGTTTCCTACTTATTAAAGAACAGGCTAATTAAATATAATATGAAAAGTTAAATAATAAGGATTTTACTGCTGCTTTGACCAATCAGTCTGCAACAGAGGCTAGATTTCTGTTCAAATGGGATAAATCTGGAGTAATTTCAGTACCAAAGATGAATGAATAACGGACTGCTATCTAGGGGAGCGGGAATAAATCCCCAGTGGCATTGCCCACACGTGTTCACATGTGGTTACACACCTGAGCCATCCAACCATGTGCACTTAGCAGCACATCTGCATGTGTGCTTAGGCAGCCTGGCCAGACGAATACAGCTTCCCTACCCAATATATTCATCAGCTTTGTATCAGTTTAGTCCTCAAGGATCCTTTTATCTCTTGAAGTCATGTAAATAAACAGAAGTCTCTTTGGTTTCTTTATTCAGCAGAGCTTTAGTTTGAGCTCGGAGTATCAGCAATGGAGAAAATTTGGCTGGAATAAAAATAGATATCTCTCTTGAATTCATGAAACCTTCCCTTGATGAAATTTGTTCCAAATTCCTGACAGTCACAGGCTGTAGTTGCTTACTGGTAGAAAAGGCTGCTGCCCTCAGGAAGCTTTTATTTTCATGATCTGTTGCAGTGAGCTTTAAGCTTTTTGCTTCTGCACTTATGCTGGAACCAGGATGGTTAGAAAGCACGACAGAGAGCTGGTGAGATCCTTAAAGCATTCCTGCTCCTGGCCAGCCCCACAGAGGCTGCAGCATCTGAGCACGGCAAATGTAGTGGTAGGATTTTGAAGGAAAGCAGTAGTTGATTCCTGCGTAAGAGAAAACAGTTCCTTTTTGTAGTCCTGTATGACTGGTATCACTGCAGGAGGGCAAAAGTGACCCTCAGCAACTTTGTTGTTTGTTGGTTTTTTTTTTTTAAATAAAATGTCTGCAACAAAGCTTCAGCTTCTCCTCTGGTGAAGCCTAAACTACTTTTCTACCAGGAGCTTCCTCCTGCTCCCTGATAAGTGCTATCTGTTCCATAAGGCATGTGCACATTCCCACTCCCACTGCCCTCCTTTGAGCTTCTCCTAGCACAAACACAGAGCATCTTATTCAGATGGTGAGTAAAAATATGAATATTGCATCAGGTGCCTACAAAATGAGTAAGTAATAAAAGAATCTGTGTACACACAGAGGTAGCTCATTTGGCATTTACCTGCGTGTTCTAGAGTTTCTGCGGCTGCTTCGTACGCATCTGTAATAGTAAGAGGGGGGGAAGGAAGCAGGAGAGGATAGGGGTGAAGACTCGAAATAGGCTTCAGTTGCGATCGACAGCACAGGGAGGCAGTTCAGTGAGATGGTACTCCAGCCTGAAGTAAAAACCTCAGTGACACATAAAAAAAAAGCAGTTTTCCTACCGTGAAAGAAATTTTTTCAATATACTCTATGAACATCTTCCTGTTTGCTGTGGATAATATCTCTGAGATGTTAATCAAAAGAGATTTTACTAAAACTGAGCTTTCTGAAGTGTTTACTTCTCTTGTATATTCTGCTTTATTAACTAACCAAAGAGAAAACAGAGGAAGCATGTCACCCTGCAGGGTCATATGTACGTATTATGTTATAAAAAGGTTTGTTATAAAGAGGTTAGAAAACTTTTGTTTCTGATTGTCAGTTATTTGGAAACTATATGTAGTACCTCTAGAAATAAAGGGGATGATTACATTTTATAGGCAAGAAGGGATTAATAAAACTCGTAATGCTCAAAGAAACAGCTGTTTCTCTGTTCTATAGTGCTTCTAAACCCTCATCTAATGTCGAGTGAGTCAGCTGGGAGACGCCACTAGTGTTAAAAAAGAATTAAATGGAAAAGTAGTGGTTATTATTTGAAAATAATTATTCTCTAATTGTGCTTTGAGGGGGGGGGGAGAAGAAAGAAAACTGCGGTTAAAATAATTTATAATTGGAACAAAGTATAGAGTAGGAAGAAAAGATCTTTAAAAATAAAGACTTCCTAATCCATAAGCAGAAATGAAGTGACAGCAATAAGGTTTTTATTAGTCTGTTTTGAAAAGGCTGTATTATTTGTAAGTGGTTTTGATGCAAGTGAGTGGAGTCAGGCTTCCTTCTGGAGCTGCCGGCTCAGCACAGGGCTGGGAGGGCAGAAGACTCCAGCTGCCTTCCCAGCCATGTCGTTCCTCCGCGCCGTAACCTTGGAGCAAGGCACTGCATCTCTTCAAGCCTTCTTCTCCTTTTATCCTTCACACTGTTTTTTCTTTTGGTTGGGGTGGGTTGAACTGTCAAGGATTCAAAGCAGTCTTTCGATACGTACATATATAATGTGTAGCTTCAACTTCAGTTGTTGAGTATGGTAGAAAAAAGTTATGGGCATTTCTATGCCTTTTTTTTTTTTTGTGTTGATGTTATTGCCTGGAACATTTATGTGGTTTTGCTGGGTGACTGGCAGAGGGAGAGAAAAGAGTTTCTATCTCCATTACGCACTTTCCATTAGAAGCACATATATTTAATAGCTATGGCTTGCAGTGATCTTAAGCCACATGATGTAATCCTTATTCAATTTTTAATAAAGGCAGAATTCCCATCAAGTTTGGGGGCTGTCAGTGTGAAATAGATGTCAAGATTTACCCCATTAGATTATAACATATTCTTACCTGGTGCTTTATGTTCTTTCAATAATGTATTTTAATGGCATCTCTGCAAACGCAGGAATACTCTTTGATGATTTGATAAACTAATGGACTTTTCTATTAGTCTTTGAAAATAACTGTGATCCCATAAATACCTCTAGATTTATAAATGGTATCTTCATAATGTGTATGCAGCCTTCATAACTTGCGTGCAGCATGACTACTTTTACTCCTTGTCGTTTTGTTTAGTTTTTGTTTCATTGATTTTACTTTTCCAAGATACCATTCTGTTTTTTTTTCTTACTGAACAGCCAAATCTAAAGCATGGCAGTAAAGGTGAACAAATCTCTATTCTAAGTTTTCTAGGGATTTTGCATTCAGAAACTCTCAGGTTACTCTTGTGAGAAACAGAAGTGAGAAAGAAACCAATAAAAGACACAAACAGCAGTTTGATCAATAGCTTAAGCACCAGAGGAAGCACTGCTAAAGAAAGGACTGCTTAATTCCTTCTGTTTTCTAGCTTCTTCCCTTTTCAGTTGCCTAGAAAAACTTGCCAGAAACTAGATTCCCTGTATGTATGAAGAACCATGCCATGTTTTGTGTAATTGCAGACTGTGTTAAATGTGTGATGAGGTTAGAAGAGACTGGTATATTCAGAGAGATATTGGGTTTTCCTCTTTCCCCTGGTAGTCACTGTCTCCATCTATTTATTCCTATTTTCTAGATAGTGCTGCAGCATGGTACACTTCTTAAAGTTCACTCCCAAGGAGGCTGAAAATAAATGAAGAAGACCTTCTTGAGGCCGAAGAAAATAATTTATTAGTCCTTAGGGCTGACGTATATGAATTTGGAAGGCCTTCGTGGGGCTAAAGAAAATAAATTAAACCTAAAAAGATGCTATTTCAGGGACAAAGATTTATCATGTGGAGGCACATGAGGACTATACTCATATTCCAAAGTTTCATAAAGGAGACTTTGTTTCTTCTCTGTAAAATCCATTAGGTTCAGAAATACCGAGCCCACTCTGAATTTCAAACTACCTGCTGTTTCCTCACTCCATCTCTCTCCCGGAATAAATTACTGTCCTCTTTTTCTGTGAAATTAGGCTGCTGTGCCATTTCCTTTGCAGTATGTTTTGTGTAGAAAAAGTAAATTGTGCTATTCCAGCTCTAAGGCCGCATGGCAGAAAGATGTGCTGATTTGTCATTCACTCTCTCTAGCACACTATAGGACTGTTCTGGTGCATATGATTCAGATTTTCCTGTGTCACCAGAAAAACAGAGAGTTTATTTAATTTTCTAGCAGTCATAAATGGCTCCTTGTCAGTTGTGGAGTCTCCTCCTCTGGAGATATTCAAGACCTGCCTGGACAAGGTCCTCTACAGCCTACTGTAGGTGACCCTGCTTCGGCAGGAGGGTTGGACTAGATGACCCACAGAGGTCCCTTCCAACCCCTACCATTCTGTGATTCTGTGATTTGTCTTGGAGCAGAATATGCTGGAAACGGATCATTGGAGCCGGCAGTTCTGCTTGTGCACCTCAGCTGGGCAGGCAGCAGAGAAAGCACAGATCTGGTGGGGTGCGGAGAACTTCGTGTCTGACTTTCGCTGTTATTCTTCTTTCAAACACAGTATGGAGACAGGGGCTAGAGGGGTTATGCAGACCATAGACATTTTTGTGTTATCTCTGTCCTGTAGCTTTTACGTTCTCTGAAACTGCTAGAGTAGTAGCAATAGATGTGCTGCTTCTAGCAGAGAGTTTTATTGGCTGACTTGGGATATTTTATCATCCTTCCCATGGTTTGATAGGAGAGAATTTTCTGTTGAATTTTCTGTTTTCCTAAAGAAAATTTAATTTCTGTGGTATTTAGTTTCTTCATGGGTTCATTTAAGCGTTGCTGATCTTTTCCTCTTTTTTTAATCTATTTTCTGGCAAAAAGTACCATCAGCCTCTGCTCATCTGCCAAATTGCAGAAAATTCTGTAGTCCACAGGATGCTCCACCTAGCGCAAAGGAGAGAGAAGGTCATGAGGCTCATGCTGGATTTGCAAAGTGTCCCCAGTTCCTTCCTATTCACTGTGGGAAGCTGCATTGCCTTCTGTTTGATGTGCGGAGGAGCTCCAGCCCTAAGAGGTGGGCCTAACTGCACTGGTATTTCTGACAGTTATTCCAAAGGAGAGGCAAAAGCGAGTTATAACGTACAAGCCCTGGATCAAACAGTTCAGTGCTTACTTTATTTGACCTTCCAGAGTGTGAGCTGTGTTAAATCAGCTCTGCGAGACACGGCAGCCCCAAGAACATGCCTGGAGGGAAGTCAGAACTCAGTTTTGCAATTTTGCCTCTGGCTGACAGCTGTAAAAAGTGTTAACTAATGAAGTATTCTAAATGGGTAAATAAGAAAGAAAAAAAAACAAGAAAGCTATAGAAAGATGCCTATCAAGCACAGAGTGAATTAAACCTTTCTACCTGCAAAATTCAGTTTCTTCTCATACTTTGGCATTGATTCTCTGGTCAGCATATAAACCAGCCTGTGAGTTCAGAGCACTAGGCAGCAAAATCCTCATTAAGTCTTTCATGTTCGTGTTATTTTTGTTCTGATCGCAAGTTTTTTTCCTCTCCCACATTGATGCATGCTGCCAGTACCTGGAGGGTACTGCATTGAGGATGCTATATTCAGAGATTTACCTTTGCTAATGTACAGATCATGTCTTCTATAGCCGCTAAAAATCAGAGAGGGAAGCCATATCCACGGAATGAGCCCCAGCTGGTTTTCCGTAGGCTGAATCTGTAATCCAAGTGGTGGTTGTCCAACAACTGGGGACCATCCTGCACCAAGGCATGACCTCCTCCAGAGCCTAGTTTTCTCTCTCACCTATCTTCAGAGACCAGAGCCAAAGCTCCTGTTGCGTTTGCGTCCAGTTATTGGTTGACTCCTACTGTCTGTTCCTCTTCGAGTAGCCTGCAGAGGCTCAGTGAGCCTCATGCCTTCAGAGCTGAGTATTTTCACTACTGTCTCGCTGAGGGCTGGAGCCCTGTCCCTCTCCACCTGAGAAGGTGATCACCTCAGCTACCCATCACCACCCCACTGCAGGAGGTGACCACCTCTCCCAGGTCAGTGGGTCACCTGTGCTCCTTAGGGGTCCTCATGGCTCAACAGATACTCCCTAAACTATCCTGTTAGTGAGCTTGCTGGCACAGACATATTATTCAAGCTTCTTCAGTCACCGAAGCAGCTGAGCTGGCAGTTTATAGAGAGGAGCTCTCCCACGGACGGCTGGGACAGGTAGTGGAGGCTGGGCTGGGCTCTCACCTCTTGAGCCAGCATAGCCGCAGCCAGCAAAGCTATGAACCAGCCCTGAAGACCCTGAGCAGAAAAGACCTCTCCCCATCCCCTCCCCGGCATCTAATATGAAGTGCCAGAAATACTGCAGGTGACTGAAACAATTGCAGTAAATTACAGCTTTGGGGGTTGTGGACCTTGTTTGCTAAGCTCTGACATTGTATTTGGTGCAGTGTGAGAAAGAGAAGAAATGTTCTTGTGACCAGGGATGTACCGCTCACATAGGTGTCAGAGGCCTGGGAAGACTCAGGGAGGTTCTGCCCTAGTGCTGAAAGGATCAGAGGCAACAGAGAAATCCAGAAAAGCGCTATTTTCCCTCACTATAGCGTCCAGAAAAATTGTGTCGCTATAGCGATGAATAATTAAGCAAAGCTGTCTGCCCTCAAATATGTCGCTTTCTTGCCCGAAGGAATTATGTACTATTTTTCAGGTGATATCAGTTAGATTAAGCTTGAGTGATGAAATGTTATATTACTGAGATGTCTATATTTCCTACTGTAATGATACACCAGAGTTTGGTTTCTTCAAACATTTAATATCAATTGACCTTTGGGGCAATTCAGGAATACTGCAGGCCAGACAACAGTTTGGTTTTGTGAGTTATCAGCAAGAGAAAACATGTTTATGGTGAAAGAAATGTTGTAGCCTAACAATGGGATTTTACTGTATTCCACATATATATATATATATATATACAGAAATGTAATGGGTGAAGTATTCACACTTAATAATTTGCATGTAGTCACAGAAAGGCAAGCGGTCTCCACACGGCCATTCCTCTTCTTGTTTGCAGATATGGAGGGTACAGCTGGAGTTTTAACTCTGTCTTTGATTAAAAAGCCAGCGTTGCGTAAACCACGCAGAAGGGAAGCAGAACGCACCGGTTGCGCGGCTGGTGCAGCTCTTCCGATCAGCCCTCTAACCGGCCTGAGCCGCCAGCTGCAGCTTTTTGCTCCCAGGGAATTCAGAGTTTCTGAAAAAGATATCATCAAGTACCATGACATGTGGCTTGAAACAGCTGCCATGTCCATTTCTGACATTTGCTGAAATAAGAAGATAAGTTGCCATTTTCTCGTTTTCCTGACTCTACGTTCATCCTGGGATGTGAAAGTCAAGCTGAATTTTTCCTGGTTTGCAAACCGTTGCTGTTAGTAAAGATTAATTGTTCAGTGGCAGCTAAATAAAGAAGCCTATTGATGAGTGCAAATCAGAAAAGAGTTTATTTCACCTTCTAGGAGCTTTACTGCCCTGAGGAATTGTTTGATATGGAATAGAACTGGCCAAAAACTGTTGTGTTAAGGGCACTGCGTATTTTTCAAATACGGTTTTGAGCAAAATTTTCTAGTGGATAACACATTTTTGCCTGGTTCTGTTTCTGAAAACATTTACAATATGAGATAAGTATCTCTTGCTGTAAAAATCATTAATTTCTCATTCAACTTACGGAATATAGTTGTACTGGAGAGCAGTAATTCAGCAACAGCGTTTGACTCATTAAAAGTGACGACCATTGCAGCCAGTTGGAGCTTGAGTCCTGTGATTTGCTTTGACTATCCAGAGTCCCACTGGAACCAGTGTCTGTGCACATTGGTATAATCCACTGCACAAGGTTTTGGATTTCCAGAAAGAGCAAGTGATGTTGCAGCAATAAAGTTACAGTAGTCCAAATATAATTTGGCCAGAGCAGCAGGTTGTTCCTGTTGTGAAGAGTGCCCAGAGCTTTCCACTACATCTCCTTACAGTGACAAACAGCTATTAAACATTCAGTGCCACGTTTCAGAAATCAGTGATAACACTTCCATCTGAAATTCCACAAATACTAACTAGGTGATTTAAAACCCAGTGTTTTTCTCTGTCTTGCAAACTCTTGCTAATGCTGACTTTTCCCTGTGCGCACAGTTGATTTATATGCATTGACACTGACAGATACATAGAAAGGAAACAATTTTTTTTTTTCAAATGAAAAGACTAAAGACCTTCTTTCTGGTTTTCTAACACAACTATTAGCAGAAGTTACGGCTCAGGAAGAAGACTTTCCTAGGTTTTCTTCCATGGCTCATGCCATCCCACTTGTCAGATCTGCACGCAGATTTACGAATTAGGACACCTGTAGTCAGACCCCATGTTTTTACTATTCTAAGTCATTAAGAGGTTTTTTGCTGTATTTTTCTGCCTGAAAAAAAATGTGCAAATATCTTCATCTGCTCTTGTTTGTGCATTGAACACAAATAGTTTGGCTTCCCCCTAGCCTTGTATTTATTACAAAAAGCATTTAGCCAGAAATCACAAAAATGCATTTAAAATTCATTTGCTCTCCAAAAAAGCAGATGTACATTTCGCTATACAGTTATGAACTAGTAACCTATAGGGCAAAATGAACTTTTGCCTTGTAAGACAGGATTCCTGATGTCATTCCTCCCTCTTTCCCTTTCTGTGTTCAATGCTTTCCGGATACACAGATCATAAAACCTACAGAAGATCAAATCTCTCCCGGATTTGGTTTTATTATATAAAGGCAGCGCATTCAAATAATTTGTGTCATGCTGCTACCCTGCACTTACTTGGCATAATCTGCTCCAGAAGACGTTAACGACGGCACAAGCGTGACATCTGCTGACAGCACAGGGCCCGGAGCCGGCTGGCAGGGCGAGTGCCAGGTCTGCAAGAGCGCACGCCACTGTGGGGCTCGTCTCGTGCTGATACCAGAGCAGAGGTTTACAGCAAAAGGGTAATGTTGGTTTTGAGTCACATGTGTTTTTCATGTTCAATTTACCTTAGGTCTTGCACAAATTTCTGGATGAATAATCCACCAGGGACTATGAGACAGAAAAGATACTGGATCTGTCTCTGAAAATCCTTGAGCTACAGCCTCTGCTGCAGGAGTGCAGCAGGGAAGTAATGGTTTATGCTTCTGCTGTCCGTTTGCTCTTCCCTAGGCATCTGCTGTTGGCTAGTGATTAATGCATCAGTCCCTGGAGGCCAGTGCTTATCAGCGTATGTTAGCTCTAGAAATACCATGGTTATCCAACTTGGAGCAACCTAAGGAACATAATGGCGGTAATGAGCCACCTGCAGTTTTGCTGCCTGTTGGTCACCGGCAGAATGAGGATACTGGGCAAGACAGACCTTTCTTCTAACCTGGTTGAGCTGGTCTCATGTTTAAGCTGAGCTGTAGGAATGAACATTCTTTACAGTGTTACAGCACTTACAGACTCTGTGTAGCTGATATTTTGCCTTTTGATGTGGCTAGAGGAGGCTGGTTAGAACTGTCCAAGTGCCTAACTTCATGACCTTCACTCCCTGTACTGTGCCCAGAGAACTTCTTGAAGTCATCTTTTGAAATTTCCTTAAGTCATATTGCCCTTTTTCTAGTAGGACCCAGGTTTTCTGGCAGTTCTCTTAATTTCTGACAAAGCTAAGAGGTCTTCTTAGAGTCTTTATGACAGGCAGAGAGGTGGTCTTCTCCTCATGGTGACCTTAAGCATGAGCCTTGGATTTAAAGTTTTCTACGCGTCACTGAAGTTCAACTCTTGCAATTCCACTTCCATTGTAGGCAGCCTACTCTTACTGTAGGCAGCCCTTGCTCATGACCTGACAGCTTCTGGATGACAATAACATAAGTCTGCCCAGGGAAAGGTTTTTCTTCAAAAGCATTAAAGATCTGTAAGCAATCCTCTGGGAATTAATTGCCAAAGATTAAAGCTCACTGACACATCTCGTGGACTTTGAAAATGTCTTGTATGCCTTTAATAATTTGAATATTTCCAAGAGTAAATCATGTTTCAAACCGTATTCTGATCTGAGTTTTCTAATGTGTAAATTCCATTGACTGTAGTGGGGTGACATACACTTTGTGTTGATATAAGAAAGATTACCATCAGACTTCTTATCTCCAGCACAACCTATTTTTGCTGAACCTTTGGAAAGGATTCTTCAAGTGGATTCCCAGTGTTTTCAGTGGAGATAGCTTTGAGATCAAGATATGAATCTGGATGGATGTAGAGATTTTACACCTCATTCCCTATTACATTCCTATCATCAGAGGGGATTGGATCCGAGCTTAAACTTTGACTCTTAATTTAACTAAATTAAACTATTGTTATTAAATATTATATTTCACTTAAAAATTTGATACATTTAAATTTATTAAATAATAAAAAGAAAAATGAGCCCAGCCTGGTCACCAGATTCTTCAGTAGTCTGAGAAAAGATTCAGAAGACAACAACATCCCGGTTTATTTTAGCCTACGTGTCTGTGATGTACCTTCATGCACTCCTCACACTCTGAGTGCCAAAAAAATTCTGTGCTGAGACAGTGGGCTGTTATCTTTCCCTTGAAGATCTATGGACAAAGATACCGCCCTGTCCACGCTGAGGTCTCCCTTTGCACTGGGGCTATGCAAGGAAGTATTTGAGTGCATTCTAAAAGGCAAGAAACAAAAGATTTGTTTTGATCACCATGAGCAAGGTCTGCTGCAATTTCCTTTGCAAAATCTTCTTTGTCATTTGACAGTTTCACCTGGGCTTCTCTTGCAAGAGCTTTCCTGGGTTACCTTGTACCCATGTGTTCCTGAAAGGAGGGGAACACGTCGCAGTAGTTTTTGTGTATCCTCTACTTTCACCCATCGCAGGGATTTCACCCATCAGCCGGGACTGCTACCTTCTACAAACTTATGCGCAGGAGTCATTCCTTCCTCTTCAAGTCCAATGGATATCTGCAAGGATAAAATGTCTTCTGTTCTTTCTTTTTCTTCTGTGTTGCTGATTCTTAAGAAAAGGAACATAGTCATTCAGTAAATTAATAGAAGATGGAAATTTACATGAGAGAACGGAGATAAAATACGTGTATTTTCTAAATTTGCCAGTTTTCTGAGCCCCATATGTTTAGTACCAAAATAAAATTACAACACAGGGGAAATTGGATGATAGATCCAGGACATGGGGGGAAATATATGCCTATTAATTTGTAATTTTGTTTTGCTAACTGTGAGACAAGAAGGCTTTCTGCACACTAAATAATGATGGTATTTGGAGGGATAAATCTGAGCATCCTTGTGTTGTATCCTGCTGCTGAATAAATCTGTTGGTCTGTTACAGGCTAACAGTTCTGTTGATGATTTTAACTCGGCTGTTTCACAGAAAACCAGACTCTTTCCCCTTAGGTCCACTGAGATCCTTGGTGAAGCAGGAATGGATCCCTGCCTGTACAACAGCAGTGGAGTTAGACTGTCAGGGTGGTTCTGCCTGATGCTTCCTCAGTCCTCCTGTGCTTGGGAGATTCATCTCTAAGTTCCCTGCTCTGCACTACAGCTGAGCAGATCACGTTAGCTCCTGCTTGTCATTGTATCACTAGTTAGACATACCCTTCTCTCACATGAGAAAACTCTGAGCAATAGCACTCATTAACTGCTTACATTAAAGCCTTGACAAGAGCCAGGCTGGAGTGGGAAAACTCATTTACACCTGATATAAGGGGATCATTAGGTAGCTGAATGATTACAAGAAATGTAAGGCCACAGCACACCAGTGAAGAAACTACAGGCTGGCAGGAGGATTCCTGTAAGTCTGGGAATCATTAGCTCTTTATGTTGCTGTATGCACAGAGGATGAGAATTTTTGTTTGTTTGTTGTTGTTGTTTTGGCTTTTTTCTCTCTTAAGCTCCATTTTGTACTTCCTAGCAACTGTTGTAATATGCAAGTGTGTGAGTTAAAGGACTGGCACAAAAGTTGCACAGGTGCATAAAGTGGATAATTGCAAAATAATCTTGTGCTGCCATTGTTATCTGCTTTTTTGCAGCCTAAAGTGAAGCTTTTAACAAAAGGAATTCAGGACCGAAGAGTGACCACGTGTTCAGTTCCTTCAGGAGGAAGCAGCAGTGGCCATAGCTGGTGCTAGAGGTCTCAGGTAGGCAGTGTAGGAAATGTCAGAACTTGCATTCAAATAACACATTTTAAAGAGGCGATCACACATGCTATCTGCCAGTAAAACATTTGTTCGGGGGTTTAGTTATGGTTTTCACAGAGAAAATCTGTTCAGATTGCTCATAGATAGGTAAATAGGATTTCACAGCTGTTATTTTGGCACATTAAAGATTGGTGGCATTTGGTTAATTTGTTGTCAGATGTAACTTGTGGGAAGGCGATATGGTGATATGATGGTAAAGATCATTATGAATCTTTCCAGGTGTGACCTTGGTTGCATGATCCACTATAGTGGCAGGGACTGGGCTTATAACCTGCTAATACTTCTTTTGCAAAATTGCTCCTCTGTTGACAAACGCTTAAAATATCATGTAGTATATTGTTGTGTATTCATATGCATAGTATTTGTCATGACAGCTTCTTTCACAGCATGGATGTCCTCATCTTTAGGCTATTAAAGGTACCTGCCCATGTTTTAAAGCACAGAGCACTTTCCCACTTCTTTAGAGAAGTGGTTGCAGCATTGTAGGTGTGGATCCCAAGGGAAATGGCAAGCTCTCAACTGGAGGTGCCAAAATCCTAGGGAAGGGTCAGGACTTTGGTCTATCACTCATCTTTGACTTGTCATTACATAGCTTCTTTCTGAGCATGATAAGTTGGTACATGATGAATTTGATCACCCACCTACCTTTGGACAGTCATCCAGGGTGACCATAGTCTTCTAAGACAAGTCATAGGCAAGCAAATGAAAGTGCTCGGTTGTATACAGATATTCTGGTGATACAGCCTTGTGCCTCAGATGTTGAATTCTTGGTTATTTTAGTTTTATGGTCAAATGTTTGAACCCAGTTGAAAGTGAAGGATGTAAATTGAAACCATCCAAAACAACAAGGGGAACGGTTGTAATAAAAATGAGCTGATCATTTGAAAACATGCCAAAAATACACTCTATTGTCTGGAATTCATTTGCTAAGATTTTACCATAATTAGAGCTTGAACATTCATTAATTATACTGAGTTTATTCAGAGTAAGTCAGGTAATTGCTGCTTTTTCACAATTACTCCTGAAGGATTGTAATTAAAGAGCCCTTGCCATTCTCAGTCAGGCACTATTAAAGTGACTTGCCCTGCATTGAGAATCCCCTGCTTGGTTTTGCTACCACCTCCCTTCCGGCAGTGCTGCTCAGAGCTGTTAAAAAGTTCCTGTGTTTGAGGGAAGACTGATTGTGGTATTGAACCCCTGTTTGTGGTATTTTTACCTTGTTTTGAGGTCTTTATTATGCAAGTGTTAGATGGGAGTTGCTCTAGAATTAGTATGTTATGGTGGATGGGGAGAACAAGCCTAGCAGTGCATTTGTATTGTGTAAATCCCCTATGTTTAGAACTTAATAAATATATTTTATAAAATCTGTATCTGTCCTATGGATTTGGGAGAACTCAGTAGTGCTATGTGAGATTAGGCAACTCAGACATCTGGAAAACTATTAAACCTTTTTTCGTGATGACCATGCTATCTGTAATAGAAGAAATTTGGAAGAAGTCACATAGGGAAATTATTATAGAATTCTACTCTGATGAGCTGACTTGTGTCTTCCTCTGCAGCATCTGGATGCTGAAGAAAATAGTACGTCGGACCATGTTTTTTATCTCTGTGACAGTTCCTTCTTTTCTGAAGTTACTGGCTCAAATTGTAAATTGATATTTTTGAACTGAAAACATGTCTGAGGTCTGTCTCGAGCATGCTCACTAATTTTCCGTGTGATTTTTATGATCTTACTGAAGATGAACACTTTAGTGTTAACCATTGGAAAAGGAGGCATATGCTCTGAGTTTGATACATAGGCTCACTCTGTTGTCAGCAGAGACAGGCAGGCAACTCCAAAGGAACTGGTGAAATTCATTTCTTTTTAAAAGGGCACAGGAAAGAGCAGAGAAAATGAAAAAGAATCCAGGGCACCATCCCTGTTTTTGAATTAACTCTGATATGCCAGTGATACAGTGTGCTCTTTTCTTAAGTTCACACCCCTGCTAATTCTCTCCCTATCTGTATTACTTTAAAGAAGACATTACGGTCCATCATACCAATAGTTCACTGGCTGGAACTCCTGAAGTACAGATTTGCATTGTGCTTATTGCAATGAGTTCTAAGGGAGATGTTATGGTTCAACATGCCTGATAACATTTAATCAACAAACCATAGATAAAAATCTCTGAACGCTATGAAATTGGATGAAAGACCATAATCATTCCAGGTTTTTTGATTAAATTATTCTTAAGGTAACAGGTCGCTTTAGGCTCAAACCTAACAGCACAGAGGATCAGAACAGTGCTGAGGCATGAAGAGAATTGCTGAGGATCATACAATTTAATTATTTTGAGGAAACTGAACAGTAAATGAGCAAAATGGTAATGTTATAATGTGCTCTGCAACAGGAAACGATTGCAAGAGACTTCACCTAACAATTTCCAGCAGTGTTGCAAGTGGTTCTACATTCATCCTGTGTTCTGAGTGTAGATCTTTCTGAATTCACATTACTTCTGGTAGGGACCAAATATACCGGGACAATCGGTGGAGAATGATGCTATCAAGTGTAGCAAAAGTGGCCAGATCTAGCTGTATCTTGTTATCCTGTAGCTACTTCAGAGTAGTGTGTTTTGGTATTGCTTTCTCTGAACTCGTAAGGTACAAGACTGTTTATGGTTAGTTACACACACTTTTAGAACGGTATGCTGTATAAATTAGGCTTGATGGTATTATTTGAATTAAAAGTTGAGATGCGTATATTATTATAATTAAGGTGATGGTTAAAACTTGCAACCACCTAATATTCTTTTAGTTTTCTTTTGTCGTTGGGGAACCAAACAGAACCTTGAAATGCAAAGGGGAGATGATGAGTCAGCCCAAGAAATGTCCCATGATACTACCAGATCAATTTGACAAACCCCAGAGCTTATTATATCACTTGGACAAGTGTTGTCTGAATATTTGATTTTCTGAGAGAACTCCCTCGGGCAGATGAATGAGATTCAGCCATTACTACCGCTGAGTCTGATTTGCTGTCATTCTGGCTAGAAGGAATAGATAAGTCCACTAGAAATAACAGCCACAGCATTGTAGGACCAGGGATGGATTAGAAAGGAGTTATTGCTGGCACTTTCTATTCTCTCTTGGCCCACACAGCTATTTATTATTCACTTTCCTCTGTGTCTGGATTTATCTGATGACTGACATTCCAATACAAATTGAAATCTAAGCTGTAGATATATGTACATAGTTGCCTCTTCAAGCTGAGGCAGTGTGAGTTAATGGTTAGTCCCTCAATGTCAAACAGAAGAGGAGCCAGACTGTGAGGGAAGAAAGTGGTATTATATTTGGCAGATGTTCTCAGTCTTCACAGCAAAGACATGACACTTACAGTAAGTAGAATTTCCCACAAATTAATGAAATGTTCTGCAAACTTGCCTGTCTGTCCTTTTAAGTCCTTGAGGTTTTTACACGCTGAAAATGATAACAAGCACTGGAAAGTTGGAGGCCAGTTCATGTTGTCACAGGAGAATAATATACAATGATTTCTGTCTAAATGAGCACCTGATATAAAAGACGTACAATGATAAGACTAAGAAATCCATATTCTCTATCCACTGCGCTACTCTCCAGTGGTAATGTTTATATGCAGATAGCCACGTAAATGAGTATCTTATGAATAACTCAAAGTCAGAGAGAAAACCAAATCCTTCTGTAATTAGATAAAACAAATTATGAGATGTCTTTTAGGATGAACTTCTTTGAATGCATTGTACTTGAGTGGCAAAGGGGGAGCTCAGCATTTAGCATCTGTTCTAGAAGTGAATGGAGAGACACCTTCCCCTTTCCCATTCTCATACTGAATTTTTTGTTTCATATGACATGGAAGGGGATTTGTTACAACTTTAAAGTCAAAAGCATAGTATTTAACCTGCTGTGTCATCCCCATCCACTATCCTAACGACCATAAAATAAATGCTGCTTGTCCTCATTGTGGCTGTGGAAATCAGAGGTTCTATGGTAGTTTTCAGGTTTTCTCTAGGTTTGTAGAGAAAGGAAAGAAAAGCACTTGGTCCTATGGATAGTGAATTTAATGAAGACCTTTCCTACTGTCTTATTAAGGACAAAGGGCCAAATTCACTGGTATCCAAAGATTAATCAAGGGAATACCAAGTTTAAATTGGTTCATTGCTTTTGCACAGAATGTATTGTCAGCTTTCATGCTTCTGTTTAGCTACAGACAGCAGTTGCATGGATGATTTTGTTTTAAATAGAACGAAGTTTAAAACAGTTCTTTAGGTTGTAAAGTCAAGCACACAAAAATGCACCAGATTGAACTTCATATACACAACTTGAGTTGTGCCTACTGGTTACTCCCTCCTCTTCCCTGAATGAAGAGGTGTCCCGGAGGGGGAGAGGGAGTTACTGTATTATTCAGGTAAAAGCTGCAAGTGGGAAAATGAATGTTTTTCTCACAAATTTGCTTGTCTTTTTTTCATGATTTTCATACCCAACAATAGTACTGCGTCAGCAGGTAAAAAGTCCCCTGATATGCCCTTGCCACAAGTCAGCATTTAGATGAAAATGTCCTTGTCATGAAAACATCATTCTGCTTGGCCTTCTCTTAAGGAGTGGTCAGAGAGCAATGCTGAGACACGCTAGCTGTGAAGTGGAGCTAACGCTCCAGTGGTACCTGTTATACAGACCAGTTAATTATTTGAGCCACTTCTCCCATCCTCTCTCACCTGGATTCCCCTTAGTTCAGTAAAATCTGAGCGAGTCATCCAATATACACTCTCCCAGTAGGTTTCAGATCTGGGGACCACATTTACCTTTTGAGCTCCACCAAAGAAACATTTATCTAGATTTAAAATTAATTAATATCACACAGCTAAATCTGAACCCTGTGGATTAGATTAAAGTTTATCCAATAAGAGCAGAAAGTCTGATCCTCTGAATATAAATGACTGCATCATCTGCATGAGATTTAATTGAGAAAACTGCATTGAAAAGGCAAATTAAATACGAAGAACGCAACAGATTTTCCACAGCAAAACACCGTGGGAAGTGAAAAACCATCTGTACAGAGAAGAACAGAATGACATTTTTGCATCATGTCAGCCAGATAATATTTTCTTTCATGCATTATCTGTGTTAAACATTTTGATAAAACAGATAAATTCATGTACTTTTGTGTATCACCTGATGTTAGTTAAGACGATGAAAAGTTTATTGCAAACTCAAAATGACACATGAATTTTAAATAGTTTCAAATTTACACTATTTGTCTAATCTTGTCTGTTCTGAGACAGACAAAAATGCAGATTGTTAGGAGTGCTATTTAGAATTTCTATCAAACTTTTAGTCTGAAAAGAATTCTGGAGCCATAGGTTTGCACAACTCCAAGCTTTCATACCACTTGTTTCCTAAAAAATGTACTAATATAGTTTCATCAGGACTTCCAGTAAAATTAACCCCACTGTTTATAAATATGTATTAAAATTATGTTTCACAGTGTATGTTTCAAAACCTCAGAAATGCTGTCATCTGGTTTTGCCTGGATTCTGAAATAGCCACAGTCAAGTGATACTGTCAAATCCCTGTAGCATCCATATGCTTTTAAATGAACAGGCGAGTTTGAACCAGGATTCCAACGCCATATGGACCAACATTATTTTCTCATTATTTCAAACAAATCCAGCACTTTGGGGGCGTGTGTTCTGGTTCCAGGTTTGCAGGTGGTTCAACAGAGAAATCCCAGCACTCCAGTCACTGCTAGTCATACCTGAGGATTTCCAAGGTTAAAGAGCAGCAGAGGCAGGAAACGTGATAGGTACAGGAGCTCAACAGGCTATGAGTGTGTTGCTAGAGTTTAAGAACTTTTTCTCTAATACAGTGTGGTATGAAGTGTTTTTTACTTCAAGAGAAGCTACGTTTTGGAATTGATGTTCCCAGGATTATCTGGGCTCCATTTAAAAGGATCTAGACAAGGCACTGCTGGTTTTGAAGAGCCATTAATTTCTATGTAACACAGTGTAATACACACCACACAGGGAAACTGGTTAGTGAAAATAGTTCTGTGTCTATAAGCTGTCAGCGTGCCTCTGGAATCTGCAAAGACTCTGCAGAGTTAAAAATAATGAACTGAGGTATCCACACAATTATTTATTTTCAAATTGGTGAAGTGCCATTTTCTTCTCAGTTCAGGAAATTAACCTCCCCGAAAGCCAGCTTGCTTTACACAAAATTAATAAAGCAGAGCATGCTGGTAATAACTTGCACATGTTTATTTATGTGTGATGTCTCCAGCTAGAAAGGCTAAGATGAAAAATTGACTCAAAAGGCTGCACTCAGAGGGTATTTACTCCTGGGCTTGGCCCATTTTCGTGTTGTTTAAACTCAGAATTGATGGAACATGAATCTCCTCTGCAGCCTATAAAAATTAAGCTCTTTTATTATCACCTTTCCTTTTTTTATCCCACCACACACACTTAGCATTTTCTTTTAGAAAATAAGGTGAAGAGATTGGCTCTCTAGTTCTGAAGAAGCAGCAAGGGGAAAAAGGTGATGAGGGTTGCAAGAGAAGCTGTTGGTACTGAGCCCAAGAAATAATTTTCTTCATGTTTTTTCACGGAAGCTTTACATAGTTAAAACTGAAGTTGTATTTATGTTAAGTGCCGATGAAATTTTGTCGTAGCATATTTACTTGTATGGACTGCTGATCTGAGCTTTGTAAGACACCTCTAGAGTCTGTAGCACTGCAGTGTCTAACAAAAACTCCTACAAGGCGGGTCTTACCCGAAAGTTAAGCCACAGCCTGGAGAGCTTGATGAAGACAAGTGGTGTAACAGGGCTGAGGTACTCTAAAAATAACTCTCTTTATCATCCTGATTTAAATTTAATATGAAGATTGAGGGTGATAGAATATTTCCCCAGGATACTTTTTCTGCTTTGATGTGTTTCCCCTCGCCCTGTTTTCCTCCCGAGGGAACATATGTTAACAACAATCCCAGTCTGTATTTATAACAGGTCTGTATTCCTGTTTCTTCACTGATGGCTTTTCACGGTTGGCACCATTCAGAATACAGGATTGAGCAAAATTTTAGCTTCAAACTTGGCTTTGAAGAAGGCGTATCCCCACAGTCTTGACACGCCTCTGCTGGGTGCTGCACGCGTTGAGCCATCTGGCGAGCTTGACTGCAGCGTGGTGCTGCCCGGGCTGTGCCAACACAGGCAGGCTCTGAGGCTTTCAGGGGGCAGAAAACTATCTTCAGAGGTAGAGAAGTGAAGGGATTATGTTTGATAGCATCTTCAGTGTAAGAAGCTGGCAATTGTACCTTACTCCCATCTGCCCTGGGCAGGTGTGGTCTTACAGGTGAGATAGCCACGTAGGAACTGATGTCCTGGGCACCAGCAGTTCTCTGCTCTTTGATGCCGGGAAGGGAGAAACTGGCAAAGAGTGAATGTGAGTGCTGCAAAAGGCATAATGGTATTAATTTGGGGTCACACTGGACCTTTTGGGGACCACTGCAGTCCTATTCAAAATGAGAAGTGCAAGCGCTATCCTATGTGTAACTTCTCACTTTCTTCTTTGAATCGTATCATTTAGCATCAGACATCAAGAGGAATGTCAGCCCATACAGAAAGTGTATTTCAGGGTGAAGACAGACAGACAGCATTTCGTAAATCTTGAGAGTGCCATCCTCTTCTACTCGTGCCTTCCTTAATTACACTGAGGACTTGAGTCTTTTATCCAAAATTATCCCAGCTGACTGCTCTCTCAGAATTAATCCAGTTCATCCAGAATTACCACCCTGTCAAAGTTCCTAAGTGTAATAAAATTGTAGGGATTTCATAAGCCTGGGGAGATGGAGTACTGCATGTACCAGGTCTGACCCCTTTTGGCTTTGAAACGTGTCCTTTTGAAGGCCTATTAGAGGCTGCTGTCAGAAATACAGCTTCTGTGCAACAGAAATCGCTCCTGCTTTGCCTGTAGCTATGTAGATGGAGATGTTCAGAGGCAACATTCACATGTGAATCGGGAACCGAATATCCATCCACCTCTCCAGCTCAGATTGCTGTGGCTGGCTTTAAGTTCAGTGCATTCTGGAAAGCACAGCTCATTTCTCCTCTTCTTTGCTGGCATGTACTGTCGGGTTTGTCTGTTTGTTGGCAGGAGCTTTATTCTTTTACTTTCAGTAAACCCAAGAAGTACCGCAGGTGTCAGGTCGGGTTGCAGGATTTGCCAGGGCATATGTGGCCAGGAGTTAAAGGATGAGAAGCAAAGCTGGTGGGAATTAATGTGCGGCTGAGCCGCCAGAGCAGAGATGGGCTTGGAAAAATCGTGCATGTTTTCTCGCTGGCTGCTGGGTGGCTGCAAGCCTCTGCCCGATTCCATTCTCCTCTTGTTTGAGGAAAACTCAGGAAGCTTTTTGTTCTGTTTCATCAAATCAGAGTTGCACAAATGTTACTTTTAATAACTCTTCTCTGCGTGGATGTTTTTATTTTTGTGCCAAAGGTGCCTAGCAGAGCCTTAGCAAAAGTTACTATCTCGTTATTTCTGCATAATGGGGTGAACAGTAATTCCTTTGTCTGGTCTCATGCACTCTAAATAGAAGACAGCCCCTTCTGCCCCTTTTCTGAAAGAGGGGATGGGCACAGGGAGAGTGAGATTAGCCTGAGCCTACGAAAAAGCGAAAAGTCCAGTACAGATAAGTCTGAGACCAAAGCCTTGGCAGTGGATCTCATAGCTGTCTAAGGCTGAAAAGGATATAAATACCTAATCATTCAATTGTGTTTTTTCCTGGGCCTGCCTGAAACCAGGATGTGCAAACAACACATGCATATATCAGGATTTTCATTTAATTAGTTTTACCTCAGAAATTCGGACTAGATTTTGGGCAGAGGCTTTGATTTCTTTTTGAATTCAATTCATGCGATTGCCAGGAAAAGCAATTCAATTTCATTTTCCTTGAAGTCAACAGAACTACAAACTTCAAAAGCAGAAGCAGGCCCCAAATTAACAGAAGTCATGCAACTCATTTGCTACGTCCCTGACCAAAATTACCATTGTTAATTTACTTCCATTGAGGGCCTGGACCGCCGTTATTGCTTAGTTTCCAGGGTTCAGTCCGATTAGCAGGATAACTTAACACCAATTATTTGATGGCAAGTAAAATGAAAGTCTAATTTTCAAAAATCTTGAGTCATTTCTGACATAGTTTTCAACTCTTCCCTTATTAGTAATACTGTCTTTCATGTAGTTTCCTTTATAATGATTTAATCTGCAGAGGAATTTAATGTAGTCTCTTTGATACCCTCCCTGCAAGACTCAGACAGAATGCTCTCACAAGCAAACTTAGACTTCAGTCCTTAAAAATCCTTCAAGTCTTCAATACTGTCAAAGTGCTGAAGATAGGTTTCTTGGTTTCATACAGATAATGCGTCACTGAATTGTGAGCTTTATGGGTGCATTTTATTTTGTGCTTTCAAATGGAAGCGATTCCTGTTCTTGCAATTCTAGGGCCAAATTTCAAGCATTGTGAAACCTGGAGGCACCAAGACTTAAAGGAGTTACAGATTCTTTTGTTTTGTTAAGAGAAGTGAATGGAAAATCAGACTGAAATCAGATGGGACACCCCATCCTGAGGGATGGTAGGGAAAATCCTACATTTTTTAGAGTGTGTCCAGTTTAGCAACACAGTTCAGTTCTGTGATAGATGCAATAATTTCAAAGTACTAAGAACGATGGGGAAGGTGCTGATTTTCACTTGCCTTCTTTAATGTGGCATCCTTCAGAGCTACCCTGACCTTCTGCAGTTCTTCGCAGATAATTGAATCATGAATATTTTGGTCCTGTGATATGCCTGAGCTTAACAAATGAGCTTCTTCAAAAGCCTCTATTGTTAATGGATTAAGGGAACAAATTCAGCGTAATATCTGTAATTCTCTTAGTGATATGAAGTGCAGAAGTACTGGCCAACCTACACCTCACTATGCAAGACTTTATAATAGTATTGATTGCCTTTTTTCCCCTGGAAAACTAGGCAACTGTTGGATAAAAAACAGACTGATGTGTGTTCTAGTTGGTAAAAATGTTGATTACATATTTCACTGTACACGTTTCCCTATTTTTCTAAATAGATACTGAATTATTGCCAGATTTTCTCATGTTGATACAACATAATTACAATGATATTCTGAAGTTGTTCCTGTTCTTATAATTTGGGGTCTTTTCTACTCTTTCCCTAGTTTTCCCTATCTGATTTTCCTCCTTCAGTCTTCAGGCGAAGCTATGGGTAAACCTTTTCGTTATGTTGGGCATGATTCTTCTCCTTTCTGTTCCCAGGAGTTTGGGATGAGATTCATTTATCCTAACATTTTTACATAAAATGAGATGTCTGCATTTTAGAGAGCCAGACTAGACCAGACTCTTTTTATAGTCTGTGGAGAGAAATAGATACGTAAAATTTTGCATAGTCCCACTGTGTCCAGGAGTATGCTTTAGACTGTAATGTAGACATTCAGGGAGATTTAATTGCCAATCCTGGAATATGGCCAGAGTGAGCAATTGATGGCCGTACTTACATTAAATGTGCTGTGGAGCATTAAAGATAACATGTGATTATGGCTTTCCCTTTTCACTCAACTGTTCCTTTTGTAGAAGCCTGACTTCCCCAGGCAGATGTTGCAGGCCAGACTTTGTTTCAGAGGTGAGAGTGTTGTCTTCTGTAAAACTAATATTAAGCACCTCTCAGAGGCAGGAGCTTCAACTAGAACATGTTCTCCAGCAGCACGGACCAACTAGAGTGGTAGGGTAAACTGCTTTTCTATTTCAGCAAATACACCAGAATCAGATTTTCCAGTCTGTTTTATACTTTGCTGTTGTATATTCTGCTGGAGCAGTTCTTCTCAAGACCATCCACAGTTCTGTTATGTGGCACAGCTGCTCGCTTGGTCCCTTTTCATGAGCATTAAAATAGCCTAAATTTAAAAAAAGAATTGAGTGCTTGAAGGAGAAATCAACATTTGATCAGTTCTACCCCATTCACCAGTATTCTGTCCAAGATGTTAAAATGTCACTTCGTAGGTGGCTCTTCTGACAGCCTTAAAGAGGACTGTGCACAACTGCTTTGAAGAACATAGATTATGAACTTAGATGACAAGCTCACTTTGCATTTTTAGTAAGAATCCTTCTGAAAAAAGAAATGTTGAGTGGAGTAAGAATTTGCTACTCACTGTGTTCATACTGGTATTTTCAGATGCATTTGCAGAATTACAGTGGTGTTGAGCACAAGTGGGCAGATGGACTCTTATTCCTGCATTTCATTGACTTTTAAATCTCTCTGAATGCATTCTGATTTGTAGTACCTGGCTTCCACCTGATATCTCTGTGAGTCAGAAAAGAACAAGGAAATCTTGTTTGCCAACAGATGCGATTATAAGTATTTGTAAAGAAATTAAAATAAATCAAGTTCTGTATTGTTAGTGGGCCCAAAAAACTGAAGAAGTAGGAAAACATTCTTGATTTTGACAGGCACGTGCACAGGAAGTTTACATATTTTAGATATTGCTGACCTTGGATCTGAACTGTGTGGTTCTTGACAAAGACTATAAGTGTGTATTTTATGTACACTTGTTTTTCAGTTCAATAGCTGGATAGTTAAAAACAATGAAAGATAAGAGTAAGATATTGCATAATGACAGTGTATACTGTATACACATAAAAAAATCAACTCCTCTAAGATTTTATTTTGTCACTGCCATTTGGATGCTTAAAAAGTTTTGAAAATTCACACTCTTTTAATTAGTGTGTGGAGCAAAAAAAGTCATATTTTTCCCCCTTTCGTCCTAACCTCTGAAGATGAGATTCGGAATCAAACTTTCAAAAAATTGTGGGATCAGGAGTTTGTTTCATGTTCATCTGTTTTAAAAAGCCTTAATGTTCTATACTTTGCTATTGTTCCTATATAATATATTCATGTTTCTTTGCTGCAGTTACAATAAGTTTTTTATTCTCTATTCCAAATACACATGTGAGCCTTGGTGCGATTGTTGTAAATTTTTCTGGTTTAGCGTTTGTATTTGGCTTGATAAGGACACATTTGTGTGGCTTCTTCCAGCAACCTGGCAAAAAGGAGTTTACACCATTTCAAATAAATGCAAAGGCCAAAGTTTCTTCAGGGAGCATTGCCTTTTTATTCTTCTTGTTATTCTAAGTTGCCCAAGCCAGCATATTTTGGCATTTCACGTAGGAAACTTATGTACATCTTAGAGCACATAAATCCTGAGACCAGATCTAGTGTCAATATGGCTGCATTGGAGTCATCAGAAAAGGACCTGTTTTCCAGTCTTCAAACTGTATAAATTTTAACGGGTTTGCAGATCATTTTTCTGATAATCCTTCCCAAAAGAGACCTCTTTAAAATTGCTTTATATTGCTCTACATTCCTTGTGGTAGTCTTGAGTATGAACCGTCCTGCTTCATTTTCCCTGTCAAGAAAATTGAGTAAAAGAAGGGTGATGGAAAAGCATCCAAGAAACACTTCTGGTAGGAAAATCTCCGTGGAGACACTGGAAACCCAAATCCAGATTTGGCAGCTGTTCCTGGTTTGCATGTCCAGATACAGGGTGAATAATTCCTCCAAGGCAAGTAGACAGCATCTGATCATTCCATGTATATGAAGCCTTAGAAATGCTTCTGTCATTCAAATTTTCACAAAGGAAATATAATTTGTGGTTATTCGTGCACTGCATAGACAGATGGAAGCACAGCAGGCAGATAAATACTGACATTCTCTTCTGTGAATACCTTCAAAAGAAAGGTCAAAGGTAAGACAGTGAGTAAAGTGAATGTAGATTAGGCAGAACATCTGTTGAAGGGGGATAGTAGGGAAAATATTCATTGCTTTTCAAATAGAAGTTCTGCTTAAAAAAATGTTGATGGGCATCTACTTACTTATAAATTCTTTGCCATCCTTAATGTTAGTCTTTCAATAAAACAAAAAAAAGAAAAGAAGTACAATTAACCCCAAAAGATAATTCACTCCTGTTTCCGTAATATAATACCAGAACTTGCTTGGACTAGAAATACGAGAGGGTGGCTTAGCAAGCGTCTAGGTTACGAGGGGTGGGGATGAAGGGCACTTTGGACAATGTCACCACCTTCCTCATTGTCCCATTTAGTAAAACCATAGAGTGGAATAAAATCCTGACTCTGGGTAGAACTGGCTGTTGGCGGTTGCCTTGCTATGATGCTCCCAGCAGGGCACTGCCCTTCTGCAGCAGCAGGACAGACCTGACTGAATTCATTTCACACCGAAAAGAAAAACAGTGAGTTGCAATTCCCTCCTACAACTGCCCTGATCTCCGTGAGCTTCAGAGGAGGAGTGAATATAGGTTATTTTCCATAATTCTATATGAACAAAAGTCCCACTAACCAAACTGAGTGTGCACATGAAAGACAATAAATCACGGCCTCCTCTTGGACTCTTCATTGATATTGTAGTTCTCAGGATTGATTAAATATGGTCAAAATAATCATTTCACATCACGTGGGTGTTCCATTTTTCACTGTTCTCAGCTATTGATGTATCATGTTCCCCATTCTGTATTTTTATTGGACCAATTGTTTGTAATGGGTGAGTAAACAGATGTCAACACAATTTAAAGACAGTGGGGAGAGGCATGAATGGTACTTGCAAATCAATAGAGAGAATTAGAAAATAGCCATTTGTGCCATGGAAATTCTTCCCACAAATCATTCCTGCATCCAGATCAGTTTGCTCCCATTGGGAGACAATACTGTTAGAACTAATGCCACCTCAGTCAAAAATGGTCCCTGTTGGTTGGGCAGTCAAATTAAAATTCTGTAAAAACAAAAAGTGTGCAAAATCTTTTGAAAATGCAGCTCTTCAAACTGTTTCTTGCACTGAGCAAGCAAGTCCTGATACTGGTCTCCTAATGAGCTGAAAAGACAGAAAAGTATGCCCAAATGAACTTTCGGGTGAACTGATATGCATATTTATTCCAGGGATTTATTTGCATATAATGTTACATACATATTTTGTATGTGTTGAACATCATTTAAAATCTTGAGAGAGTCTTGTAAGGCATAATACCCCCATCTCACTTCCATTGCTGCAAGCGCAAGCTCCTAGGAGAATAACGCTTCTTTTAGATTGCTGTCTTTATGCACAGCTAATGCAGGCATTATTTACACTGCTTCAGGTACAGTCAGAGCTATGCAATCCTTCTCCTGACCTTTTGGCCAGAAAAATCTCATTTGATATGAATAAGAAAATGACTGCTAATATTATAATGACATACGCTAATAAGGTGCCTGTCAACCTACAGCAACCTTTACATCATTCCATGTACGACTGCAGCTGTCTGAAGAAGTTAAAGAGCAGGAAAGAGACTGGGGGATATAAACAGGCAGGTGACGACTTCTGTAATACTGATGTCCTGCGTTTTTCTTCTTGTTCCTTTTGCTAAGCACCTAATGACTCTTGTCTATCGCGAATTAAACAGAAAGGATTTTCCATGCATACATGTGCGCTTGTGCACATACACACACATGCACACAGACAAAACCATAATTTTTAGTTTGATACTGAACTATGACCATTGCTTTCAGTGGTCTGTTGATTGGGACCTTCATGATGCCGTTAATGCAGAGTTATATCCTATTTTCCTTATATTTCTAATGTTGTAGCTAATACTTCTCCATATATTTAGCATTTGTAACACGACCTTTGAGGGGCTAGGGGAGGACATATTTGGATTTCACTGTATCCTGCAACTGGCCGTTTCCCCCTGGAATCTACAAGCACCCTGTCCCATAACCAGGGGTGATGTATGCGGGTGGAAAGGCTGTCTGGTGGTGCAGGTTGACCCCAGGAGGAGGGAGGCGCTTTCCATGAAGCTATGCAGTACAAAAGTATTGATTGCATGGTATCAATAGCATCCTGCTGCTTTTAAGAACAGCTGATGTTTCCACAGGGCTAAGGCACTGTACCTTCCCTGCTCCATTTCCTATCTGCTGTTCTTTTCAGAAACTTTCCCACTTTTTCCCCAAAGATAGAATGTCTAAGAATTCTCCAACTTAAAGAGTTCTTCTCTTTAAATTACTGTCTCATATCGAGGACCTGATATCACTGGGGAAAAGCTTTGCTGTTAAACACTTCACATACCTGAAGGGTTCCTCGTTCAAGGACTTGCCATCAATTGCCTTCCCTTTTAAAGCACTTGGTTTTGCTGGAGGTGGTGTCCAGCTTCAAAGTCTCTGGGTTCTTGTCCCAGGCAAGGGCCCTGCCTTCAAAGGGCTGCGCTTGCTATGGCCAAAGGAGCTGCAAGAATGAGTGGAGAGAAGTGCTTAAACATGGCTTTAAAATTTGATGCTGCTATCAGAGATTTTATTTCTTTTTTCAATCAAAGCTTCTGTCACATAAGCATGTCTTAAGAAAACCTGTTTCTACACTATGCTAAAGAAGGGACACAGCATGGTATTTTTTTTCTTCTCTTTCTCTCTAAATATCTGATTCAAAACTCATGAGACATCTCCATTTGCTATATCATGTATACAAATATTTAACACTAACCATATGTTTCTGTGTTTTCTTGAAGCCTAAAATCATTTCTTAAATCATCCTTCCTTTTCAACTTTTATGTTAAAGTGCCTTTTTGGCAGCCTAAATTGCTCAGTGTTTAAGTGAAATTTGTTTCATGGGAGAGACTTTATATCTATGAATATTTGCTGTTTAAGCTTCTGAACTCATTAAAAAATAGTGTAGTGTTCAGTACGATGACTTGTGGAGTCTAGGACTTTCTGTGTAGTCCAGAAATGATCTGAAACAGCCAAGCATGCTGGGACGGACAAGCAGATAAGTTTAGCTTCCACTCAGGAGTATAAAAGGATGAGCATTAAAAATTAAGGCAAGTTAGAGAGGGGTGCTAGATTCCATAGGAAAAAAACAGCAGAGGAACAGCTTACTTGATGAAAAGTCAGGTTCAGTTTATAGTTGTTATAAAATTTGCTAGGAAAGGACCCCTCAGGGTGAACACTAGACAATAACCCATTGTGTAATGAGTGGGGTCAGGGCCTCACCTTTTAACAATTACCTGCAAAGACCAAAGCCTTCTTGCGTTGAATAACAATCATAAATTTTGCCAGTCTTGAGCTGCACAGGCAAGTTGCCAGGAGTTGTAGGGCTGAACCTGTTTTACATAGAGATGCGGTATTCAGAGATGAATGTGCAAATGGGAAGGTGAACAGCCTTGTTTTGATGCAATTTTAAAGCTGTGTTTCTAGCTGCTGAAGGAAGACTGCAAGAGCTGCAAGGAAGAAAAAAGATCCAGGCAAATAAAAGCCATAAGGGGAGTATCAAACAAATATGAATAGAAGATGGGTGGAAAACTCTCAGAAAACTACGACCTCATTCTTCTAAACATAATAAGCCTCTGACCCTAAAACACTGTAACAACTGTTCAGCTCTGAGGAAGGACACTAGCAGGCCCTGGATTTGGCCAATGATCCCTAACTTAGATTTGCAACCATTTCAATACCTTTACTTTTTCAAACCACTCCTTAATTGAACAGAAAGTTGTCTTATTTTCTGAGATCAATGTGACACATCAGCAGCTTGAAATGAATTGCACAGTTGCGTGTGGAAAGAAGACTCTTGTCTGAAGGTAACAAATTTAGGTGCAACCTTGTTGGCATTATCGGCTCATGGGAGAATCCAAATTTTAAACTTGCATCAGTGTTGGAGCACCTTGCAGTAGTTTCTCTCAGGCAATCATATTAGGATGCATAATGGGAACCATAATGATATAAATATTTAATTCTTATAACTAGGTTCTAAACAGTATAGAAATGTTGGCATAATTAATTTTTAGCCCCTATCTTTTTTCTTCCCCTTTCTAATTAGTAGAGTACAGATGAGATGCTATTGCATAATTGATAAAAACTATGTTTTTAATTGTGTATATATGATCATTCTTATATAGTTATATCATATTAATTAAGTGTCATTGCCTTCTTTAACACAGCTCAAGGGCTAGAGAGGATATAGCAGTAATTTTGTGCTGGCAGTGGATTCATATTAATGTTTATTGCTCTTTGTCTGAAGACATCAAAGACCTTTGCAAACCTGCATGGATTATTCTGCTTCTATATATGGGGGACTGGAGGCTCAGAAAGATTAGAACTCACATTTTTTAATCATGAGATCATTCAATCATGAGATCGATGTGAGTAGTGTTAAAATTCTCAGTCTAAAAGGTTTGCACATATATGCATCAAGCATAGAGCTCTGAACCATGCCTTATGCCATATAAATCAAAACACACCTTATTCGTTGGTCATGTCAGATGGCCAGGCAGATAGTATAACCGATAGACACTGGTAATAGCTTTGCTCTGGTGGAAGAGCGACTTGCCCAGCCAGGCCTTCCCAGCTGTCCAGAGCTGGGAGAGTGACAAACACCTTAACCTGAACTGGAAAAGCAATATTGACTACAACACGCAGGTATTTATTGAAATTTACTAAAGAAAAAATAGTTGGAAAATTAGAAAACATCAAAACCGGTCTTTCCAAGTGAAGGATTTCAGAATCCACACCAGCTTTTTTGGATGTGGCTTGGCACATAAAAAGAATGATTTCTTAATTCATCCACCAGGTTGAAAAATCAATTATTGCACTCCTCAGCTCTAGTGAACTGTTTGTTCCTTAATGTAATGACAATCGTCTTCCACGCAAATTAAGTCCAGCACTACAGAAAATAAAATATTCATTAGAAAAGTTATTAGAAAAATACATCAAATTATATTGAGGCAGTTTATTTTCTGTGTTCCTACAAGGTACGTGTAATACCGTGTTGCCTGATTTTAGCTAACATCAAGACAGTCTTTTGCTGTTCGAGGATAGAATGTTTCCAATACAATATCTGGGAAATCCCATACCGAAAGTAAACGCATACACAATGGAATTTATCCTGAATGACCTTAGCTTCTATTGAGTACAAGAATTTAAGTGGAGCAGGATGTAGCAGCTGTGTCTTGGGAAATAAGGGCTGTAGTGTCATGACAGATGTGAAGAGAGGACTGAAAGTTGAATTTTAGTCCTGCAGTGTATTCTGACCAAAAAGCAACACAAACATTCTTTGCCTCCTGAAGAAACTACAGAGCTGCATATTGTTCTGAAGGATGGAGGAATTGCTCAGTACAGAAGGAAATGTAATCAAACCTCTTGCTTTTCTCTTTTGCACAAGCTTGTGGCTGTTTGGGTTTTTTTTTTTCCCCCGACTGGGAAAGAACCCCACAATCCATAGTACAACAAGCAGTATCTCCCACCCTGCCAGTACCGGCAGCTGGCACAAGGAACCTTAGGCTCTTAAACTGTAATTCACACCTCCCATCCCGGAGATGTCAATGGAAAGTTAGGGCCCTGAGTAGAGCTTAGGTGCCTGCATCCATTTTGGGAACTCTTGTATGGGAATACGGACATGCTAAAATTCTGGGAAGTTTTCCCCTTTCTGAAGATCCAATTGTCTTTAAACCTAAATGGAAATCAAACCAGACTCCTCATCTGAAAGTCAAACTTACAATGAATCTTGACTATAACCTCTTCTACTCAGAAGTCAACTTCCTATTCAGAGCACGGCTGCCCTGACACTCCTAGACAATTTTCACTCATCCAAATAATCCCTTAGATTAATGTTAAAGCAGCAGCACAGAGTTGATTCTTGGAAGCAAAACTGGATTTATTTGACAGAATTTAAAAAATAGCTATAATTGTTCTCTGTGATCTCTCTAAAGTGCAGGGAGAAAAGGGGGGGGAACAATTACCTTATTTGCGTGTGTGTTCATATATGACGACTGTTCTTTCCTTCTTTACATCTGGGAATCTGTAAAGCAGCTGACAGTGATTTAGGATTTTTTAAGTGTCGGATATAATCTCTGCTTTCCTGAGAATTTTAAGATATATGTTACCCCTGTGTTCACTGACCTAGCTAGCTAATGGTAAAGAACAAATATTTTCTTTATTATTTGGAGTAATAATGGGCAGCATCTGAGTAACTGTTAATTACTGCAGACAAGCTTAGCTAATGTGATGAATATAAACATTGTCTTGAATATGAACTTGCATTTATCACAAAGCAGAAAATAATATGCACCTGACCTGAGAATAAATATTTTTAGATTAATTAGTGACCTACTTGCAGATACATAGAGCAATCAGCCAAGTTCTAATTTTTTGTAAGAAGTATTTTGTGTGTGTACCAGTTCAGCAGCAGATCTCAGTGCATTCTGCAGGCTTGCTTATGAGTAGAAGAAAAAGGTACTAATTCGGTCTTTAGATAAACAAAACAGGTGGAGGAAATTCTTTGCAAAGATGAGACAGCCCTTGATGTTAATGAAGTAGGCAATACCCTTCTGTGGTTTTGCAAGCTGGGACATATCAACAACCACTCTCTGTGCATCGTGGTTTTAACAAGAGGGTTATACACTTCTGGCACCGCTGGCAATAACCATCTTCTCTTATTAGTTCCTTTTAAATGTGCTTCAGGACACACGGAAGGGGCTGTAGCTCAACGTTCCAGTTCAAGGAAGCATCCCTGTTAAGAAGGGTTCTTGAATGCATGCTTAAGTTTAAACACGTATTCAAATGCTTCTCGGGGTTGTTTATAGTACATAGTAACTGTTTTCCTGCCTCAGGGCTTTAATTAGGAAATGATAGTGAGCATCTGTGCTTGCTGGCTGGTGTAGAAGACTGGAGAGAGGGTAGCAAAGCATCATAAAATAACCAGAGATACAGTTTGGCAGGTTTAAAGGGTTGAAGATTTCATCCTCCAAAGATGTGTCTGTCTTTCTGATGTATTCTTCCTCTTCTCATGAAACAACGTACTGAAAATTTGTAAGGTATATTTGATCAGAAATCTTTAACTTTAAGACTAGTTTAAACAAGTATCTATAGAAAGGAGACTGCTGCTAAGAGCCAGTGACTTTAATTGTAAGACAAGGCAAGGCCTGATTTGTGGGTCCATAGGATGGCTAGGCCAAACAGCTCATTCCACATGAGACGGAGACAGGCCTGGCATGTGTGAAAGCAAAACTGTTGTTTCCTAGCTTATTTGTAAGAAAACCCTTAAAATTTGTGAGGGCGAGGCAGAAGTTTAAGTGCTGCAGTCTTGGAGATAGTACCTGTGCTAAATCCATGCGCCCTTTTAGGGTACCCACATTTGGCTTCCATGTGATCTGTGAAACATTCTGCCTCGCTATGTCATGCTGTGGAAGATACTGTGCAGTGTTGCTGAAATTGTAAAAATGGGAGAGAGATAAGCACCCCACATTTTTCTGTCATAAGGCACTTAAGGTCACTGACAGAGGATCTGCTTTGTTCCTTATGAAGTATTGAACGTACATTTTGCTATAATTTTTGCTCTCAGATTTGAAAACAGGTAGCAGTGTTATCTGCCAGAGTGTGATTCCCTTTCTGTCTCCTGTATCTGAGATTGCATCTATACAAAGTAAAATACTTGGTGCATTTCCGCTTGAACTGGTATGGAATCTTTCTTCACATAATTGATAGACACGGATATTGCCAAGACTGGTTGAACAGCAATGGTAAATGATATTGGTGAAATTCGAATAGATCTTTCCACAGCTTTAGCCAGTTAACAAGAATAAGCTCTGTTAGCAGAGAGGTGAAAAGAGGTGCAATGCATGCCTTGTATCAAAGGAGCTTTATCATCTCCAGAATTTCAATAGAAGACATTTCACTGCTTATATAGTGTACAGAGAGTTTTATCTCTCCCTAAAAAAAAATAAGCAAAGAGCCAGAGATCTTTCCAAAAGAAATGGTACAATATTTTCTTATTGACAACAAAAGCTAGTTTGTGCATTCGTTCATCAATGGAGTACAACGACGAGTGATTCTTCTTCCTTCCCTCTTGTCAATAAGGGGGGGAAAAAGGTTCAATAAGAGCAGCATTATAAAAGTCAGCAAAATCAAAATGTTGATTATTCCCCGCACCCCCAGCGTTGAACTGCTGCTTGTTATTGCTCAGGATTTAAACAACTTTATTTGTGCTCATGGAGTTCTCATCAGCATCTTCACCATCGTTACCTGCAGCCTCAGGGGCAAGGCAAGGAGAAAATGCTGGAGGAAATTCCCCTTTCTTCTTCTTTCCCTTCAGTTCTTGAGCTTAGAAGTGCATTTCTAGAAACAAAGCTGAAGATTGTCTGGGCATGAACTCCATGTTCTTCCATTATTACTCTGATTTAGCGTCATAATATGGGGACACTTACAGAGCTCAGTCAGGTTATCAGCCATCATTTGAGGCATTAAAAGGCAGCCCCCATCCTAGAGAGTTTACAAGACTAAAAGTCACATGAATTTTAAAACATATATTTAGATGCAATTTTTAAAAAGAAAGAGAAAAGAGATTTAGTAACTAAAATAAAAGTTGTTTACACCCAAGCCAATTTGACAGAGAGGTACAAGGCATGATAAGACCTTCTGCAGAAACTGGCACGTGGAGAGAGCAGCAGATACTGCTTGACATCAGAAGATACCAGCCGCCCCTTCAACCCGCACCCACGGCAGAGCAGAGCACCCAGTTGGTCTGTGGGAGCACCCAGGGGTACTGCACTGCCCAGCCAGTCATGGTGGCCGTGGCAGGGACTCAGGGACAATGCAGGTAGAGGAGGAGTCACAGAATACAAAGCCAAAATGGATTTCATTAATTGCATTGCTCATGAAAAAATTTTTTGAAAGATTTTTTTTTTATAGTTCTGGCAGCCACTTTTTAAGATACTGTTCATTATTACTTTCATTTATGCGTCTGCTTGCAATTTTCAGCTGACCAGATTATATATGACCTTACAGTTTTCTCTCTTCTCCTGTCTAATATAAAGTATTTGGCCTTTCGTCCTGGACTTTTTCTTGCCTTCATTACATTCTTCCATTAATCTATTTCAGTACTGTTTTTTTCCTCCCTTAAGTGCAACATTTTCTCTTTCTTGAGTGATGGACTAAACCTTTCTTTTTAACAAGTTGTTTTTTACAACTTTGTGACTTTTTGGAAGTTTTTAAGGAACTCTCAGGTAAAAAAAAGAGAATTTGGAAGAGACCAAGAGCAAGTTTCAGCCATCTCTAGGTTAAGTGAGACAAGAGATGACGGAAATACTTGAAAGAGCTATTGCAGTAACAACTACAACCTGAAGCGTAATTGTCTTTTTGGAGGCAAAATTGATCCTAAAGTGTTGTTATTGAACTGGCTCGCTAGAAAGTATAACAGAAGATCTGGCTTTCAATGTAGTTGAGATTGTCCTGTCTCCTCAAGCAAATTTTCAGCTTCTTTTTCAGCTATGTTTTTATTACTTAATTAATTGTCTATTCTCATTAGTACCGCTGTCCTTTCATCTCTTGAAAGCTTCTTTAAGGTTGTTTGGTTTCAGCAGGATGACAAGAGCTTCCTGAGAATAAACTTGAGTGTGAAGCTGCATGTTTATGTATCAGCTGGCCTCGCCTCCATTTCCAGTCCTTCTCTGCAGTAGCAGGGCTTTTCTGAGCAGGCTTTGACTAGGCTGAAGCACACAGCATGTTGGTAGTTTCCACTCCCCAAGGCCTTGTGGGAGCGTAAGAAGCAGTGCGTGAGCAAAGCCTGGGGAAATCGGGTAAGTTGCAGATGCCCAAAGTACAGAATTGCAAAGGAGCTTAAAACTTCCTTCCCTGCTCCTTCTTTATCGCTCTCCCCGAAGGCAGTAACAGGAGAAATTAGAATCAAGATTAACAACCTTAAAGGGCACAGTTAGTGTATATGCCAGCTGATGAAATGAAATAGAAGTTGCTTTTAAGGTGATCAGCAAGGCAGCTGCTCGAAGCCCTAGTAAGACAAATTAGTTCATGGAACAAGTTATCCACTGGGCAGCAAGGAGGTAGCTGCAGCGCTGGACATTTAAGGCTGGTTTATCTGTTTGGTAGCTTCTTCTGCAGCATTTGGATTATCAACTAAAGCTTTCACCTCTCCCTTGCGCTTGTCAGTGTCGGCTGTAGGTTGAATGTGTTCAAATCTTTTCATGTTTTAATACTTTTGATCTCTTCCAAAATGCTTGCTGTGATCCAAGTTGGTCAGTGCTGGCTGTAGTAGACCTGCCAGATTTTTCTCGTTCCCTGAGCAGTTGTGTTCTGTCCTTTTCAGCCTGCTCACTTCTTTTGGAATTTGTGTGGTCAGAAAAGAGCAGGCTCAGAAGAGGAGTAACTTCCACTTTGACATTTTTAAGGCCTAGTTTATAGATAAGTGATAAGGAACTTGCAAATCAATCAGGATACTATATACATACCATCCCAGAAAATATATCAACTGAACTGAAAGAAGTCCAAACCTAGGTATGTTCTGTAATTAGCATTCTACATTCATTATTCAATAAAGTAAATAAAGGATGCCTTACACAGAATAAGAGAGTTAATAGCAAATAGCTAGTACTGAATTCATTGGAGTCTTCCTTCCTGCCTAGGATTTCAATTTCTATGTCTGAGTCATTCCTTTTATCCTGCGTAAGGAGCTGCTTGACTGACAGCACAGAAATGTATATTCTAAACAGTTAAAAGCTGTTCTCGTTGCCAGTATCTGCAGAGCATTAACAATGAATATCCAGAGCCCTGCTAGGCAGGATGGGGGGCTTCCCTGTTTCAGGAGCTCTTCTAAGGCTGGTAACCATAGAGGATAATTAAGGCTGAAGTCTGCTGGCTGCTGCTGTAGCCCAGCCCTGCGTGTCACACACTGCCCTACGTGACAGGTGGAATGTTCACGGCTCAAAACTATACATCACCGCAGGTACTGCATCAATAAGGGCTAAGGCACAAGATCACCTAGAGGGAAGAACGAAGTCTGGAAACAAACAAGCAAAGACTTGAAGGTTTAGAAGCCCCTTGAGTAAATGAATCACCTTTTCTGAAGTGTGATTAGCAATCAAAAGAAGACAACCTGAATTGTTGTCCCTAACCAAATGGACTGTCACATCATTTAACTTGCTGCTTGCTGGCAGCAGGCACTCTGTCAGAGACTGCAGCCCCAAGAAACACGAAAAGGGAAAGACTGACAACTGAAATGATGCTTGCTGTATTGCCATTGTCCCTGAATTTTGAAAGGCCAACATCAAAATATTGACTCCCAAAATGTCATAATTATTGTATCTTAGTTCACACTTGTCTTCATTCTGTGCCTCAGACCTTATGTTTAATGTACTATAATTACGTTTTCAGTATGAGTCAATTATCTCAGAATAGGGAAACAAATTACCATCATTATCTCCAATTATTCTTTACATTTTCTTTTATACTTTTTTGTTTTCTGGATTTCTTTACTAGTGACAAAAATGTAGTTCGCATTCGTGCTCCTTTGTTGTTCTTTGCCTGAATATATATTTGGCAGTAAATCATCTGTCAAGCAAGGAATTGTCCTTCCCTTTGCTGTTATTCCCCAGTTCTCCTTGTTGGGCAACTCAGTACTCTCTGCATATTCAAACTGTTCTCAAATAAGACCAAAGATTGGGAGCAGATAGACTCTTTTTAATTTCTCAGGTTCCTCACTAAAGTACTTCAAATTAACATAGACTGTATCCACAAGAATAACATTGGTATCTGCAGGAGTGGAGTTTATTGTGACAGTAATTCACAGGTCAAAGCTCACTTCATCTGCACTGATGTGACAGCTAATGGTTCCTATTACGTGAGTGATCCATGAATTATAGAGCAACTTGTTACCATTCCACTACAACTATAAATAAATCTAATGAAATTAGTGATTTGAAAAAAATGCATTATGCTACAGTTATAGTTAGACTACAATCCACTAAAGCAGAGAAACTCAATTTTTAATTTCAGCTGCATCTTGTGATTTGATCATTGGAGAAAAGTCACTATAACACCGTGTACGGTGCTTCTGTATTCTGTACTCCCAAAAGGAAAACCCATTCTTAAAACTCAGTCTTGGTAGCCCTTTTCACCTAAATTATTAACTTTGATCTCCAGGCCAGTTTATCTGAATAAGATAAATTAGATTATGTATGTTGCTTGGAATACCGTGAGAAAATTATTTCTTGTGTGATACTGGTATATTATCTGTTTGGGTCTCAGCTGGAATCTGTGAATGAAGCCAAGGTATCCCAGCCTTGCAAAATTCTAAGTTAGGATATTTTTTAAGGTGATGGTTTTGCCGTAGGGATCATGTCTTATTTCTTCTCAATTGGCCAAGCTTACTTCCAAAATGCTGCCCTGAAAATCATGTTTCATACAAGAGGAGTTTCTACTAAGAAAGGTACTTATAGTGGTAACTCTCTTCGAAAACAAATCATATCTTCCTGCCCTCCTCTCTCCATTTTATGAGGTACCTTTTCCCTTCTTCTTGCTTTCTTTACTGTTTCTCACTGTCTCTGCTGCACATCAAGGCAATAAACTACTGAGGTGCATAAGATAAAGGCAAGTACTTACTTAGTTCAGAATTGCATCCAAACCTGGCTGCTGCTTGAAAATAATAATTTTTATCAACTGTATTTCAAATTAAAATGCTGAAGTGCTGGAGAAATGGGGTGTGGAAAAACTTAATTTGATAGCAAATTACATTTATGGGTTGAGAAAATGATGTCTTTTAAAAATGGGTCCCAATGTTTAATGCATACCTGTTTTAATTACCCAGGTGTGAAAAATAAAAAAATTATGCTTTGTTGGGAACATTTCAAGGACTGCTGATGTCAACAAATGGCCAGGCAGCAGCGTAAGCCCAGATGGTTAGCAGTAGACTCTTCTCAACCGTCTAAACAGATTTACTCAAAACCCCTACAAATCCAGAATCCAGTACAAAGATTAAAGCTACGCTTTCTCATGCAATGCTTTATTAGCTAGTGTCACAAGGCATGTTTTTAAAACTAAGGCAAAGTGTAAAATTTGGGGAAATTATGAACAGCATTTCTGTTCTTCATGTTTCTCTGCTGATCTGTACTCCTCTGGGTGACTCGCAGGAGAATTTGATATCCAAAAAGACAACAAAGTTAATGATGAGCACACTGCCTGGGTTTAGGCTGTAATGCAGGCACCAAAAGCTGTAGTGATGTGTCAGCTCTTCACTTCCAAAAGTCAACTTCCTACCATTAGTGGTCTGAGCTGCAGCAGAACCCATGAATTCTCAGCAGAACCAGGGCCACTCTGCAATGGAGGCTACACCAGAGAAACAGGGTGGGGGTTTGCTTCTTTTATAAAGCTTATAACTTCTGGTCTAGAATGTTCTTCAGTGATTTATTTCTTATGATAGGCAGGAATCTGACAGACCAATAATCTCTGTGATGTCCTGTTGTGCAGTTTCTCTGCCGTCGCATTTGGCTGTGCCCACAGAGAGGTATGGCTGATCTGCAGCAGGGAGCAGAGGTGGTGTGAGCCCACTGCATCTGTCTCGCACGGGCAGCCGGTACGCTTCAGGGAACAATTTTAATTTGATGATTATACAGGAAGCCTGTAAATTTGGTATCTGGTGGGCTCAGGAACTCTGGTGTCTGGCTCCCACCGCAGTGGTGATTCTCCAGGGTGCTCAAGAGCAGCTTCCCCTGAAAGTGCAGGAGGATGGAGCTCAGCCTGTTCCACTAGACCCTGCACCTGGGTACAGGAGAGGGCACCAAATGCTACTTTCCATGGCTTTCTGGACAGGAAGTCTTCTCTAAGGCAAGTGACTACTCTGCTGTGGGGTGGACTTTGGCCTATGTTATCTGAAGTATAGTATTACCATGTCTTTATAAATCACCATCCACTTGCTGCAATAAATTCCTTGCAGTTAGACTAAGCTTCTGAACACAGTAGTGTACTTACGGCAATCTGTACGACAGCTAGCAGAGATGATATTCTGAAGCTTTTCCAGTGTTTCTGAAGAGTATTTTGCCCTCAACCTGCAGCTGAAGCAGCAAAAGCTTCAGGGTTGTTTTGAGATCAGTAAATAGTATCTGCAGTAACCCGTTACGGGAATGAGCAATGCCAAGGGGACTCCACCAAATCTCTCTGATGAGCAGTGCACCAAAAGGAAACTGCTGGAATTGGCTTTTCAGGAACGTGAACTGCTTCATGGCTCCAGAATGAGGGCAAACTGGTGATATTTTTAAATGTTTTTTTTGCATTCATTACCTTCTCCAGTCAGAAGGGTAGTTACCAGCATTAAAATAACTGTCATATATTAGGGTCATGGAGAACAACCACATTAGGGAACTGAGAGAGAGACAAGACAGCGAAACCCAGGTTTAAGCTGACAAATCTCTCTGTAATGAGCTCCTCGTACTTCAGGAATGAATCCAGGTGAAGGCACTGATGTTCACACAAGTTTTCATTAATAACAAGCAAAATATTATTATTAATAATTGTATGTGTTAATGTATTTGAGCTGCCTTTGTTTTCTAGTGCTTGGTAATAAGGACTGCCAGCCTTTCCGAGGAGGCTGAGGGTTAAGTGTTTGTCTTGGGGAAGTTTCCTGAGAGTAGTTATCCAATAAACACTCTGTGCTGGAGGGGAAAACAAGTGATATATACTTTGCTGTGCAGCAATATAATGAATTAGTTAAAAGCAAACAACCCCCAAAACAGTAGATTGCCAGGGCAGGTCTGTGTCTGCCAAACAATATTTCTGTGCCAACTTTCCAAACGAAGCACAGGCAAAAACAGGAGTGCAATAACTCATCATGAAGGAAGAAAGCTATTACAAGGGGGATGAAGAAACAGCAGCAGTCTCTCACCAGCGACCCTAGATTACAGGTCTGATTTTCAGTCCTTTAGCTTGTGCAGTAACTTACACCAGTCCTGCAAACCATCTGAGATGCTAATGAGTCAGAACGATCTCATGCCTCTCTGCATAAGTGCAGAGTTGGGACAAGTGGTCAAGAAAGAGCTGAACTTGGTGCTTATTTGGCCAGCAGTAATGCTGTCATCAGTGGAGCCTGCAGAAGTAATGGGAATGTCTTCCCTGTGCTTACAGGTTCAGTGCCTTTGCTTAGCGGGGATACAGCACTGGCACCATTCCAGTGACATTAGGAATACCTGACGCGTTTTACACCACGGGGGATGAAGTTGTCTACGGCAAAATAGGGCAAGTGCAAAGGGTGACTTCTGCACTCTGCTTTCCTGTTCTGAGTCTGCAAGCGTTGCTGGATCTAGTGTCAGCAAATTAAGGTGAAACAGGAGAGACATCGGCCAAGCGCAGCTCATTTTAGTCACCCTGCCAAAGCCAGATGTCTCCATTCACTTTTTAACAAAGAAATGCCCTGTCATACCAAACAACTGAAATAAGATTCATCAGCAAGATGAAATTCAACTTATTACATGCCCGAGTACCCATTAGAATAGGAGAAGGCGATGCATGATTGCTGCTTGCAGCACGTGGTTAGTGAGGAAGAAATGCTGGTACCTCAATAGTGGGCAATAATGGCAAACGTCTGCTCCATTTGCAGTTTCACAGACACGCAGGAGATGTCTTCTGACATCCACACTCAGAACCAGCTTGCTCTTCTCATTGGCCTCCTTTGCACTGTCTGGATTTGCTGAGAAATGACTTTGCAAGGAAAAGAAACTGTGTGTGCGTAGGACCGTTATTGAGTTCTCCCTGGTGGCCAATACCCACCCACACGCGTGCTGGAAAGGTCACAGAAACTGAAGTATTAAGGGTCTGCTACCACGTGATACCCACAGCCAGGCTTCTTGGTCCTCATCTGAAGTTTCATGGTCCTTGCTAGACCTACTGAAATTGAAAACTATTACATATATGTGGAAATAGAGGTTACCTGGGGAATTTTAACTAATAATAATATACTGGAGTTCAAATGAACTTAGATTGCATTTCTTTCTTCTTCCTTTCTTTTCTTTCTTTTCAGAGCGTTATTCTCCCTTACTCGCGAAGTCGCTACTGTTGAGCGTTTCACAGACAGCCCCTGCTTCAGGAGCGAACTGCGAGGAGAGGCCTCAGGAGGGAGACAGGGGCGCTCCTTAATGTGGGGAGGCACTTAGAATCCTCCCTTCAAGATAGGCTTCGCCACCACAGAGTGACAGAATTTCAGAAAATTTTCATTTTCCTTTTTTTCTTTTTCCCCCGTCTGTATCTCTGCTGTTTAGCAAGAAATGGTAGTTAGTCACTAAAATTAAACCTCCATTTACTTAGCAGTTGCTGAAACACAAAGGTGTTCTTAGCTGGCCTTGGAAATGCACCCAAGGTATTCGGTAAGCACTGCAAATTCGGTGTAAATGGAATGAGAGAAGCAGCTGTCACCTCTGTTGCTAACTGATTTTTTTCTGAGTCATAACGGTTACATTTCAGCACGTTACGCCCACCAGAGCCTTCAGACACCGACTGCAGTGGTTGCCGCTCCTGCTTGCCGATGGGGGGGGGCAGCTCCTCGGCTCCTCGGGAGTTCGGACGGAGCTCAACCCGCTCGGCGCAGCCTCCCCTCACAGCCCGCGGCGCTCCTCCAGCGGGCGCCCCCTGCCGCACGCCGCAGTCACGGAGCGCCCAGACGCGCGCGGGCAGCTCTTTACTGAGGCGGGGCCCGGCCGCCCCCCGCGGGGCTCTCGCCTCCGCGAGCGCGGTTCCGGGCGCGCGTCTGGGCAGCGGCGCTCCCGCGGGAGCTGCTTCCCGCCGCCCCTCCCCGCGCGGCAGGCTTCGCGCGCCTCCCGCGCCCCTCCGCGCCGCCCCTCCCGCAGCGGTGCGCGGGCCGCGGGGCTGCTGCGCGGTTCCCTGGCTGAGGCGGCGGGTGCGCCCCGGCAGCGGGCCAGCGCCTGCCGTCCGCCGCGGGGCAGCGGGGTGTGCGTGCCCCGGGCATGATCTCTGGGCGAGCGCAGGTCTCGGCGGGGGCGCTGAGGTGGGCTCTAACGGGCTGGTTTCGTGCCTCGCCCGGAGGCCGGCGGAGCTGCCGCGGGAGCTCGGCAGCCGGGGGGCGCGGGAGCAGGGACCGCGCTTCGGGTGGTGTCTGCCGGCTGCCGCTTGTGAAGCGCTGTGGGGCATCAGCGGGAGAAGGTGCTTGCCGATATAAAATATTGACTAGCCTCTGTTGTTGATAAGCCTGGTTACTCGAAGGGAATGGATAGTGTTCGTCAGAATGCGGCTACGTTTGTCCTATTTCCTGAATTCGTCTTATGGGTAGGTCTTATTCCTCACCTGCGTTATGAGACTAGCTGAATATTTTATAAAATCAGTATTTCTGTAATATTAAAATTACTGTATCAGTATTCCTAGAGATGGTGCAATATATCACACAGTGAGTAATTCTCAGAAAGCCGTGTATTCAACAAACCTAAGCCCAAATTCCACAGAGACTTAGGTGTACACTTCACATTTCCCAGGGGAGTAATCCTACTGGATTCAATGTCAATATTTGCGTGGATGAATGTTAACAAGTTTAGGGGTTTCTGCTTTCCTGATACCTATTTACATAGTACTACAACCTTGAATTAATTAGATGACTGATCGTTTGAAAACTTGATGTATTTCCTCCTTTGAGCTGTGACCAGCCGAGCTGTGGCTGGGGTTGGTCGGCTGCGACAGCTTAGCTGGGATCTCACTGGTTTGTACCGGGATAAACACACAGACACTGCTAACAAAAATGCTTGCAGGAGAGGGGTTTTTGTTTGGATTTGGTCGGTTGGCTTTTTTGTAAAGGCTCACATGGAAAGGAAGGGAAGCCGTTAATTTGCCTTTTGTTGAACAAAGGATAAGGTGTTCTTCTCCCATCCCTTAGCTGGCTTTCCTAGCCTACAGGCTCTGCAGTGGAGACGTTCTCTCCTCATATAGGTTTTGTATCCTACCTTAAGCCTTTATTATAGAATTTATCCTATAGCAATAATGAAATTTTGATATTGGTTGTCTGTCTCTGAAATTCCTTTTCTTGAGTATTGGCAAGAAGTGAGATACAGCAGGGTGACTGGTGGAGACAGTTTTAAGGATACAGTGATAAAATTGATCATGGCAGTAAAAAAAGCAGGATATCATCAGACTTCCAGCACCTGAGGGTGCAGGTGCAGCCTAACTGCTTTAGGCTGATCTAAACACAGGCTGGTACTGAGCCGTCGCTGGCACCTGGGTGTCTGTGTGGGCAAATGGGCCTAGGAGCCATCCCAGATGAAAAGCAATTAAAAATGAAAAATCATTTAAAAAGTAGAAACATGGAGGTTGGCTTACAACAGGTGTGAAAATACACCCCAATTCAGGTGTCCTCAGTCACTGAAGTGGCCTGAAGGCCACAGCTGATGTAGGACCCAGACTCCCACCTTTGCGTGCTCTGAATCGTGCCCAAGTCAAATAACCGAAGTAGATGGTTTGAGGCCCCTGTTCACTGCAGTTAATGTACCTGGGCTCCCATTACAGTTAATGAAGACGGGATCCTGCACCTCAGAGGCTACTCAGAGCAAGAGCTTAATTTAGCTGCTCAGACTTATCATCTGGGGGGGGCCTATCTTTCTTTATTAACTGTAAAGAGGAGCCTAGGGAGTTTAACCTCAGCAGACTAGCAGTAGCCCTCATGAATCCCCACTATTTCTGCATTGCCTCAACTGATTTTTTTTTTTTAATTATTTTTTCTGTGTCTTGCTACAGTGCAGTCACTATTTATAATGGAAATAATGCCCCTGGGAACCGCAACAAGTGCTTGCAAGACTGAACACCGGGGATGTAATGAAGATACGCAGCCGCAGTACATGAACAGGTACAAGAAAGGAAAAAAACTAGCCATGCTACTATGACCATGCTATTTACTCTCCTGCATTGGTGTTTGGATGCGAATATGAAAGATATTTACTATGCCTTTCAGCAAATATTATTCTCGTCAATATTTACGAGTGTATCAGCTATGGAATAGCACTATTTATTCTCTCTGGAATAACGTTTTCTGTTCTCACTGGAGAGCCTTCATAAAGAAGATCTTTAACCTTTGCAAGCAGTTTTTCTACCCTTTTGACTCCCATGAGAGAAAAACAGCATCTGAGATTTGATTAAACCCAGAGGGAGGGGAACTCGGGGGCAGCCAAAACACCATGCGTCTGCTAGAACAGATTAATTTCTGGTGTAAATCCACAGTTCTGAAAACGACCTGTTAGCAGAATCTTGCCACGGAAGTCCTTCACTATCCTGTAGAAGCTGTTTCCTTTATATAACTGTAGGTCTTTAAAATGTGCAATAGAATTGGACTGTTGGTATCTGACCCACCCCACGATATGGTGGTCCTCAGTGGCATGACCCCCATGCACTAAGGAACGGTGTCTGTCTGAAGTGTCTATGGTTATGCTTAACATCAGCCTCCAAAATTAACGCTGTCTTGAAAACAAGAAGAGAAAAACACAGAATCTCCAGTGTTAACTGCAGACCAGTGTCTTTAGATTTCTTTCTTGTTTGCACTTTCAATGCCGCATTTCAAGGGGAATTAAATATAAACTATATCTTGTTATTTAGCTAATCTTTAGTATGCCAGTGTTGACAGCAAAATACTGCTCCGGGAAGCGCTTGTCTGGATGAGTGTGTGTGAGCTTTTGTGTAACCTGTACAGATGTTGAGATACTTTAGGAGAAATAATAGTAATTTCTCTCACAGTTTCATTCCAGTGGTTTATTTCTGCAAGTTATGCCATAAGCTTCTTCAGGGGGATCTGAAGAGCCAGATTTATAAAGGGAATGGATAATTTCATTGCAAAAAGACAAAACTAGCATTATGCATGTTAAGTTAAGGGTAAACAAATCTCACGCTTCAAGGCACAAAATGATTTCCTATTGGGCTCAGGAATAGATGTTTTTCTCCATGTAAAGCAGTGTACGGTTGGCTAGACACATTACTGAGGGGTTTATTTATTGTTTTGCTGCCCTCTGAAGCATCAGTTTAGGAAGCTTCGTTTTAGGTTATGCTAGAGGCAGGATGCCAGATGTTGTTACAACTTTACTTAGCATCAAGAACATGCACTACAAACTTCCTGCTCCAGCGGAGCTGCGATGCCTGCAGATGCATAATGGAGTCCCCCAAAAGCAGGCCAGACTCTCCAACCACGTAATCCAGTATTGGTGGGTCCATACAAAGCCAGAGCTGCTGCTTCTTCATACTCAGGAAGGCAGGTGTATGATTCATCTAACCCGTTTTCCTGCTGGACTGCTACTCTTCTTATCTCCTGCTTCTAGCATGCAAGCAGTTACTGCAGATGCATAAGATTCCCAAGATGTATTATCAGGAGAGTGACATTCGTCATGGTGTTCAGCCATGCCACGGTGTCTGCCTGCCAGGCACACCTTAGTGCCCCAAACCAGTTCCCACAGATGGAGCATGCAGAGTTTTTGGGTCAGTCTTTTCGGCTGAGGGCTGGGAGCATCGTGCCTGCTCTGTGCAGGGAAGGTGCCTGTAGCTGCTACACAAGAATGCTTACACACTACCTGGACTCACGCTCTGCCCGTCCTTCCGTGCCAGCAGTAATTCAGCCTGCAACTTTAGCACAACGATGGGCGGATGTGAAAGCAACTTTGAAAGTTCCTACAAGAACTACCTTTGTGTGTGATGCCTGGAGTCAGTTTCCTTTAAGGCAATGGAAAGAGAGAAAGAACTCTAACAGCCTTGGTAGTTTTTGCTTCTAAGTGGGCAGCCTACATCATTTGGTAGAAACAGAAGGAATACGAATCTGTGAATGCAGCGAAAGCCACAGGAATTCAGATGTACACAGTCAGGAAATCCACTGACAGGAAAGGGAAAGCTTTCAGTTAAAACTTCCCATATACCATCTGAGCTCAAACTCAGTTCATGTGTTTGTCATGCTTGTTTTGTAGAACTCGCCTCTTCTCTCCATGCCTGTATTTTGCACCTGTAAAATGAGGGTGACAGCATCACCTTTGTCCAATTTAGGATGCAAGCTGCTATGGCCTGGGGCAGTTGTATACAGAGCTTAACACGATATTTAGTATAAATAGCCTCAGTGCTTTCCAGACTGAAATGATCTTGCTGAGAATAAGGCTGAAACATTTTTTCCCTATTGAAAATGTCTGGGGTTTTGTTGTTGTCTGTCATTTCCTCTTCTCTCTAGCCTGCCTGTTATGTTTTTGAAGCCTCTGACAGTTCCATGAGTTCATCACAACCATCAGATGGGGTACATTATCATTTGATAATGATTTGAATTAATCTTCTGGGGGAGAGGGGGTCTGCCTGTAGATCACTCACGTTTTGTTTGTGTGATGGATGACAAGTTTGACAGCTTCATGTCGCAGGGTCTGTCATGGTGCGGATCAATCGCATTCAGCTGTGATTGCAGCCTTTAGGATAAAACTGTCTTTCATGAGGGGGCCGGGGATGCCTCCATTACTGCAGTCCTGCTGCTGCTGTTCTGCGACTCGGCCAAGACTGTCTCTTCTCTGCACAGGTTCCTGTAAATGGGGTCACTCAGGTTATGGCCATGTGACAACTGGAGTAGGGAACACAGATCTTGTAGGCATGGCTGAGCTACTTTGGGTGAAAAACAGGTTATGCCAACTCGAACTTTACTGCTAGTTTTCCAAGTTTGCGTAGGAGCTGGGGTGGTGATGGGACATCAGTCCATACTGAAATCCATGCTGGCACATTTTTATGCAGACCAGGCTCATGCTTTTGGATGTTCACCCCTTATAGCCTGATGTAAATTTTTTTGTTCTCAGCATCTCCATTACCACTATAGGAGTCTTCCTAGGGCCATGTAGACATATTTGGCTTATGCAGGGATCAGGAAGAGAGTCTGTTTGTTCTGGACCCCTGGCAGAGGAGGAGAGGATGTCCTTTGGCACGAGGATGTTGTGGGGTAATGAGAAGATGTTTCCTCATGCAGATGATGTCTGGGGGATTTAATACTGTCTGTTTCCAAATGTTTGCCTTGTAGTTATCCCCACGTTCCACTTGCTGCACAGCAGAACTAGGATGATCTGGAACTGGAAAGGATTTGGCTTGAGAATGGGAAATACAGCTACATGTAACAGGATTTGCATGCTACGGAGCAGGGTAGCCATGAAATAAGATCAACAGCTGCTTTATTGTGAGGCTGCTAGCAGCTGGAAGAGACATCTTGTTTGAAGGTTAAATGGGTTACCTTTTTTATTTGAAATACATGCATATTCTTCTTGAGGCATATTTGTTATCATAAAACTACATATATATTTTTTAGAGAACGTAGAAAGCTATAATTTCCTGAAATTTAAAACTTGTGAAGACCAGTAGATTGTAATTTCAGGGGCACCTTGTCCTTAATAGATACAAATATTGCATCTCCATTGAGAATTGCTTTTCAAATTAGAAATTCAACCCTTAATCTTTCAATCAAACAGCACTAAATAAAAACAGCATTTAACTTTTGCTGTCACTGTTCCTTGAAGTAGAAGATAAAAAGGAGAAACTGTGTTGCTGGAGCCTACTCCAGAAAATCCATGTTACTTTCTCAAAGCCTTTTAATGTTGTAACAGGAGCTTCTGAATTGCAAATAGCTGGCCTTAGAAGTAATTAAAGAATTCCTACAAAGCTTCAACCAAGGACCTCAACACCCTGCACAAATGTTGCTTTATAACAGCTGAGTTAAGTAGGAAATTGAGGAATAGGAGACAAGGTCATCCTTGGAGGAGTTGTATTGTGACTTGCAGTGCAGCTGAGGCCACAGAGCCCACCGAGACTGGAGCATCCTAGAGCACAGCATGATAAAAGCACCAACTGAAAAATAGTTCCTGCCTTAAGGACCTTGCAGCCCACGCTGACAGCAGGACACAGGGGAATTCCAGTCGCCAGTTTGTAGGTGGGAAAGTGAGGCACACGGTAAAAATCAGGACATGAATCTATAGCAGGAATTGTGCTTTCCTCATGAAATTACTGATGTGTTGATCACAAAATCTTGTTTGTTCCTTCTGCTTGTGGTACAACTCTTCTGTATGAAAATGGGGAACTTGTGGCCTCCAGAAAATCAGCTCCTTTTGTACAGGGTTAAAAGTATCCCTCAGTAGATGCCTACATGTCAGCTAGCTGTCTAGGCAAACTTTACAATCAATAGTGGGAACTGGGGACTTGTAAATTTGTCATCTTGCCCTTTGCTACTAGGCTGGACTACATAGCAAAAAGTTAGAAGTGAATTTCCCTTCACAACTGCTGTAAGCCGATTAGAGGTCAGGTTTTCCAGTTGCCGTTCATTTCTGTGCACGGCCCCTCTCTTTTTGAGGCCATGCATTTTGCCGTTACTAGCACTGAGAGATCCTTGCAGTTCTTGGCACGAACCAGAGGGCTTTCACTGCTTCCCTTAGCAGTTCTTGTTCAGGTGTACGAGGTAATGTCTTCTCCACAGTGGTAGAATGAGGCCATAAATGCAGCAGATGTGCCTATCATGAAATAACTTCAATGCATGGAAATACCAGAAATAGTGATGTGTAACGGCAGTTACAGTTAGAGCTCTGCAACTCCAGCTGCTGCAACTGCTCTTGTGGCTTTGCCACAGCAAAGAAAGTTAAATCAGCTCTGACTTGGAGCTACTTTATGCCAAAATCAGTGAGAAACTTGGAAAGGTGCAGAGGCAAGAGTCTCTGTGAGCTTGTCTGCCTTCAGCATAGCTTGGACAGAGGAGAAAATCGGCTGAATGCATTTTATCCTTTATCATGTAATACTTTGCTGGATTTTTTGCATGGAGTTAGTTCAGTATATAAGAAAAATAAGCTCTAAGATGCAAGTATCTCCCAATGTAAGAATTTACCTGAAGGGGGAGGGAAGCCATTAGATCAGAAATAACTCCTGTCTTTTTCTTCTGCCAGATTTTAACGGTAAAGGATTTTTGCAGGACACATCAAACCAAATCTGTATTTGACTTCATTTTGCAAACATATGGAGAATGCTCGGTGCATGATAGGAGTTGTCTGGAAAATGCTATTCCAGGCGGATTAGGAAGCAGTGAGCAGTCGTGCCAGGTGGCACGCGCAGAAGACATTTGCTACCTGCTAATGTAATTGCTTGAGGAGCCCGTCGCAGGCAGGCAGGATGGCCTCTGGGGGGGCGGGTGGCTTTGCAGCCCAGCACTGGGCTCTGTGAGAGTGTAGAAAGATTTGTGTCTTGGTTGTTTTTTTCCACATATTTCCACCCAGTTAAAATAACAACGAACAAAGCAAGCGGTTTTGAAATATTTAATACAGGATCAGCATTGTAAGAAGCAGTGCAGGCAGCTTTTTATTGTTAAACGCTGTCGCAAGTGAGCGTGACTGATGCAGGGTAAAGACCCACTCCCCAGACTTCCAGTCAAGAGCAATGCGAGTTCTCAAAACCCGTACACGCAGTCACAACAGGGAGCATGCAATTTTTATTTATTTGTTTTAAGATGACTTCACTGGTGAGTTACAAAAACTGCCATTAGAAGCCAGCCTGGTCCCTGCAGTCTGGGCTGCCATACACAAGAGGTCTCCAGGAAAGGTCAGGCACAGTCATGCTCCCTGGCTCTCTACAAACCTCACTGTATTTCTGTGGTCTGAGTCCTTGGGCCCATCTTTAAGCTCCCTGCGGCAGGACTGGGCTCAGCAGGGCCATAGCTTCTGGCTTACTCCTCTGATGAGCGTATTTATTGATTTCTCCTTTTCCTTCGCATGGTTTTTAAAAGTTAAGACCCTCCAGGGCAGCAGCTGTTGAGTTCTTCCCACTGAAGGAACTCTTTCTTCTAAGTTTGTAAGTACCCACAGTAATAGCTGTTCCTTGTTAGCACAGAGAGATCTTTAATTAGTGTGGTCTGGATCCTTCTGGGGCTCGCACATTGTCAAAAGCATTTCTTCTGTGGTCTGATTTTTCCTTCTTGAGTATCAGTACCAAGAAGAGATGGCATAACTGCAGGCCATGTAACGGACTCTGTGGGCAGACAGATGTAGCATCTTTTGTTTTGTTATTGGCAAGGAGAATCAAGTGGAGATTTGATTTCCAAAATTGAAAAGTTGTTGGCTTGTCTGCAAATTTATGAAACAAAATACCCAAAAGAAAAATTAGATGGCTTCTTTGCTTATATCTTCCTGACTGCTCATCCAGTTCATTCTTGCTGAAGAACCTCCTTTCGAAGCCCCCTGTTATCTCCACGGGTGTCTGCAGAAAGTCCTGGTGCTGCTCACGAGAGCCCTGAGGGTGTTTGTGGGGAATGGGGTTGTTACGCCGGCTTCTTCCCTGTGCCAGCAGCTGCCAAACAAACTTCCCACAAAGAGTTTTTACAAAATCAGGAGGAATTCTTTGTCATTCAGTGGCAATGAATTGAAGAAAACTAGCCCCAAAAAGAACTTTTTATCTGAACTCTCTCTGCTGGTTTGGGGCAGAGAAACCAGTGCTTGGATGTTCTGGCTAGAGGCATGGAAATTTATTGCAGCTGCTGTGTACTGCAAGTGCAATTTTCTAGGAGTCTGCTGCGTGCTGAAAACAGCTCCATCTTGGTTTTGCTCCAAATGTGTTGAGAGACACCCACTGTGCTTTGTCATTGTACTTGCTTCTGCATCGCACCATCTAAAAATAATTTAAGCTGAAAGGATATGAATTTTGTTTGTGCATGGAAAAAACCATAATGGTTTCAACTACTGTGATTTTTGGGAAACAAAGATGAAAATAACTTACAAAGTCAGTCTCCCTGTGTTACCTGTGGATTCAAGAAATGTTTAAAGCAATGAAATTTAGAGCCATTTTCCCTATCACTTACACCTAAACAAGTGAATTCAAAGGCAAGTATAAATCAGTGCAAAATCGTAGTAGTAGCAAGTAGTTTAAGAAAACAGAAGAGACTGGCAATTGTCTCAAAGAGAAAATTGCTTTAGATTTAAATTCAGTAACAGAAGTTGGTGGAAGTCATGGTGGGAAGCTTGTAGTTTTGCTTTAAGCCTCTATTCTTTTTTCTTTTTTGTCACCGCTGTAGTAACTCTTTAGGAAGCAATATATACTGTAGATAAAGCTTGCTGAACTGGAGAATGGAGTATTTCCCTGGTGTCTCTGAAAAACTGTGGAACAAATTGGACTGGGTATGACAAGCTGCACAGTGTTATTTTAGTTGTGGTAGATAACTGGATGTCTCCTCCTAGGCATTAAGTGTCACTAGTTCATGTATTAAGTCAGCTCCTGCTGGCAGCCACAGAAGTGTGAGTGTGGAGGATCTCCAGTGGAGACTCAGCAGTAACTGGAGAAACTTGGGATTTATTGCTGTGCCATCCCGAGCAGGGGCTGCTTCTCAGGGCTCTCATATGAGCAAACGTGGCAGTTTGTAGTCAAGTAAAAACTTCATTTACTCTTCAAGATTGTGTGAATTCTCCACCATTTAATACAGATGCAATTAGTTTGTACAGGTCCATCACAGTGATAGGGGCAAAGAGCCAGGTTTTCCAATGGCCTGGATCAAAACCATTTGTTGGTTAAGTGAGACTCCTGTGATTTAGCTTTACTTGTGCTGCTTTTTCTCTACAAATGCTATGGGTTGTGCAGCTTCTCTAATATTTGCCTGTGTACTAGAAAAAGAGGGTTATTGTGCTTGGGAAGGAGAGATCCTAGTGACTTTGAGGCAGGGCTGATATTAAAGACATCTGGGCTCTTCTGCTGCTGCTGCCGTTGATTCCTGGTGCGACCTTGAGTAAGTAATTTTGCACATTGGTCTGAGCAAGCCTACGGGGATGCTGCAAGCCAGCTCTAAAAACAGCAGCAAGATAGCCTTGCAAGGGTAATGGGACTGATTAGCCCTGGTTTTCTGGACCTGAGTAGTGCCTTGACATAGTAGCATGCAGTGGGCAAAACTGCTTGCGGCAGCTATTAGATACGAGCACGTATTCCCTAAAACTGTTTTCACCATGCTCCATTGCCCAGTGCAGACATGTCCTTAATCTCTTTGTAGCTCAATCGCAGGTTGTTCTGCTCGTCTTCTGGTTTGTTATGAGGCGGGAAGTAAAAGAGTAGTTAAGTGTCTCACAAGCAAGGGTGAGGGGGATGTACCAGAGAGTAACTCCCTGCCCCACTGTTTAAACTGGGCTCTCTGAAGACAAAAGGCTCAAGGACCATACTGGAAACAAACCAGGACATACGTGAGCAGTACTTTGAAAATTAACTAAAATAATTCACAGAAAGCCCCTTGGCCATATTTATAGTCATACCATTGGTCTGTTATAGCAGCAACAGTTTTTAAAAGGCAACACATGTTTACTTGTGCTTAATAGTTGCCTCCAGCAATTTACATCTGCTAATGCAAAAATAGATAAACTCTTCTCTCAAATACTGGTGACAAAACCTGGCATCAACTTCTTCTTTAGTATCTAAACACATGCAAGATTTTATGAATCGAGAACAGTGCATGCCATTTCCAAACACAGACTGCAGTGAGAGTGTAGCCAAATTTTTTCTTTATTGCACCTTGAAGTACTATTTCATTAGTGGAGGACAGAACAAATTTGCTTTTTATCTCTTCTTTTACATTGAATTAAATCAGGTACTTTTAAATTATGGACCTGAAATTACCAACATTTTGGACTCATGCAGTGTCCCATTAAATGTGCTAATACTGAATTATGTAACGTGTATTAATTCAGGTGGATTAATACATCAAATCTGTCTGCATTCATTTTGTATCTCCTCAACAGTGTAAATGTATTTGATCTGGGAGGAGATTTATATATTTTATATATAATGGTGAGATGGCAAAATTTCCTGGATCTTTCACATACATTTGTATCTCTCAGAATGATTAAGGTCAAATAGAAGTTACTGCCACATCTCTCACCAAATACAACTGAGTGCAAAATTAAGTATTTGCTACCAGAACCTACCACAGAAGTTAGCTCCGTGTGCAGTGTTCAGATAGGACTGTTTGCTCTGCTCTTGGATTTGTTTTAAGGGTGGGCTGTTGTTTGAGTTCTTTTTATCCACTGCACTGTGAGAATTTCAGTTCATAGTTAATAAGAATACTTGTTCTCTAATTAATTGTAATTTTTGTGATCTATGTATTAGGCTAAAAATAGCTTCTAATTTAAAATTCAGAGAAGGCCTTAATAATATACAAAGTGCAGTCCTGACTAACTTCATCTGCAAGTACTATAGAAAGCTCACGTATAAGCAAGAGCTTGCTTTCTGGATGTACACTGATTTAAGCACAAGCATGGGCACACAGAGTCCGTTCCTTTTTTGAGTGATCATCTTATTTTCCTGAACTACCTCCAAATGTGAGTGTCTGGTTTTGTACAAGACCACGATGAACATGGCCCACAGGCATTAAAGCACATGCACGCCCTGGGACAGCCCTGGGACCCATGTATTGCATCACGTTGGTGAATGCACGCTCTGTGAGGAAGGTGCAGGGGCTCTCATGTTCCATGGGCTTAGAAAATATCAGTTTTACGCGAAGGTTAGATGCGAATGCCAGAAAACAGGAGAGAAGCAAAACAGGAATGAGTTTTGCAAAGGTTTATACTTTGCTTGTCTTCATTAACTGTGGCTGTTGAAACTTTCAACAGCCGCTCTGGAAATTGGGTGGACAACAGGGAAAACTGGCAAGGATCATAATCTTCTGAAGGACGCCATAAAGATGAAACTTAAACTCCCACTGAATTACCTTTCTCATATACGCACACATTATAATAGAATTAGTAATTCTCATGATTCACCAAAATGACAGCTTCTTGCCCAGCGTGATTTAATGGGGTGGTTGTTCTCTGCCAAGGGCTGCCACCTAAAATACTGAATTTATGAGTTAGCTCACTAACTGAAACTCTGTAAGCTCCCATTTTTTAAAACCAAGATCCTTGAATAATCTAGGCTGTTTCTCTCACATTTGGGAGGAGTGGTGGAGAGGTAAAACGAGTTGCATAGAGTAAACCTGCAGAAATGTTTCTGACATGAATATCCTTCTAATAACCAGTACAGCCATCACTACGATATCCAGGCATGGGGGAACTGTATTATTTTTCATTTCTGTCTATAAGAATTTAATCAAAAAGCCACTGGAACTTATTTCTTTCCTCTGAAGGACTTCCACCAGGTGCTGTTAGCCCAGCTCTATCTCCAGAAGTTCTGTTACAGTGTTATAAAAGACTGATGAGAAGAGGGAATTTTCCTACTAAAATGAGAATAAATCATCATTTTTCATTCTGTAAGACCTGCTCATACAAATGGCATACTGCTATAATACAAAGAATAATTTCTTCATGTTACTGCTTTAGTCACCGAGTCCAAATTGCCTCGGGAAGTTGCAGATTGAGGCCCCTCCTCCAGGTGCTTTCTCGGGCCGAGTGTGCGAGCTCAGCGTGTCGGATAGAGAACAAAGACATCTCCTTTTCGCAGTCACAGGACTCTAAGGGCTGTTAATGGAATAAGCAGTATAATGGCCAGGGCTGTAAAACCCAAACATTGTAGGAAAGACTGAAATTGGTAACGCAAGTGCTCACGCTCTCCACCGTTAAGCAGTGAAACAGGGTAGAGGATTGGGCTGTTGGGAAGGCAAAGGGTGCTGGGCTGGAGCCGGCTCCTTCCCAGGAGCCCGGGGAGGCTCCCCTGGGAACCTGCACCCCTGGGGTTTGAGCAGGGGCAGGGGCACTCAAGGGTTAATTAAAGGAATTTTGCAGCAATGTTTGTATAATAACAGGGAAATGGATTCAGTGGCTCAGGAGGCTCCATCTCCTGTCTCTGTGATTGCTAAAGGGACCAAGTAAAGTTAACATCTTGCCCTTGGTTCTGGCCCAGCTGCAGACATTGAGACATCCTGAATACAGAATTTCAGCCCAGACTGTCAGAGGTATTTCAGCAACGCAACAAACTGTTGAGATTCTCAGTATAATGAAGTTTGTCACTGTAATGGCCACACCATAAAATGAGAACAGATTCAACAGCATTTCTTCCAGTGAAGACAGATCTTAGATTTAGAGGAGATCATCATCTGGTTGACAAAGAGCTCCTTTAAAATATCTGTTAGATCACTGAAGATTCAGGTACAGTTGTGCAGGGAAAATCTGGCAAACTATCTTTTTCAAGAAGCAGAGCCATTTCTTACTTCTTATGAGTTTGTTTTCTGGCCTTTTTGTATTCCCTCCGCTGCTGGAGCATATCCCCCTATTGCTGAATATATAAGCACACTACATACTGTACTTTCACACAAAGAACACAATGTTAATCCAGGAACTGAGAATACAGCTGTGGTCTTTGTAACAATGTCTTAATTTTTATTTTGCAGTAAATATGCATCCTAGAAATTGATTCAATTTTAAAGCAGATTCTTTTATATTCCACATACGTACAGCCAACATAAAATCTAATTGTGCTAACACTGCATCTATTATGACACAATAAATCCCTTACACTATGTATTGCATTTGGAATTGTATGTGGGACTTGACTGAACTCAAGGTTTAGTGAAATCATTAACCGTGAAGGAAAGGAAAAAGGAAATGAAAGGCACGGGTTGTCCTTCCCGCATGCCAGATGCCGGTCAGTCTGCTTTTCTGTACCATGGCATCCCCTTCAGGAAAATGGTACAAGCTATCTGACTTCATATGAGTGTATGGTAAAAGTACAAAATACTGACATAAAAGTACTGCTTACCAGCAGTGTTATATCTAAAAGAGACTGTGAATTCACTGTGATTTATGTCCGTATTATGTTTTATAGCTTGCCATGTCATATGGACACTTTGCTGTTGGTGATGAGTAGAGGGAGATCACAATATATGAGAAAGCTGTATCTCAATATCTTTTGCACATTAAGTGGAAGGCCAAAATAGTATATGTCCTGATGCTTGCTTTTTGAAATACCAGCTCATTTCTTATTCTAGAGTAGCAATGACAGCTTTGCAGTGTCCTCCAGCTGAATCTGAGACACAGGGCAAGACCCATTCTGTCAGTGGGATGCAGTATGTGGAATTCCCCCTTGTCCTCCAAAGAATTATAGGCTGTGTTTATGTCCCTTGGAAAGTCCCACTGAGACACTGCAGGGTCCAAGAACCTGGCATGAAGCTCCTTTACTGTACTGCTGTTGCTGAGCTGTAGCATAAAATTTGACATAGGATAATCTTTCTATAACGATCTTAGCTGCAGGAGATGTTGGGGAAGGTTACATTGACGTGCTGAACTAATATGGAGTCAAGAGACAAATGACATGGGCACCAACTCTTACCATCGTTATTTTAAAATAATTGAACTAGGAACTTTCTGCTTGTTGTCTTTTATCTGCATATACAGCAAGGGTATTAGCGAGGCAAAGGAATTCCTCTGATCGTGCGGTAGAACAGACTCTCATGTATGCTCAGTGGCGATGGCTCCAGCGAGCAGACGACGCTGTGCAGCTGGGATGCACAGAGATGGATAAACTCCCTCCTCGCAGAGCAAATAGCTAATCTGCTGCAAGCACACTGAGAAGCACGCAAATATAAAGCTGCTGTTGTCAGCTTTATGTTGTCTCACATAAAGTCTTTTGTTCCAGAAATGTTAGATAAAGGCCAGAGCATAAATTTATAGCTGCCCAAAAGCTACTCTGCCCAGGGAAGAGCCATACCCAAGAAATTTTATGTTCAATCAAAGAAATGAAAGCTACTTACCATAGCAACCCTGGCATCAGTGATAGCTCTCGGGTGCGGAATGTTTCTTCAAAGCAAGAAACATGCTTTAAAATGTATTTTATATACCCACATGTCAGCTTCTGTCCTATAAACGGGTTTGTAGACACCTTTGAAGTGTGTGAACGTGAGACTTGGTTTCTCTTGGCCTCCATCTCATACTTCCAGACAGCAGAGCTGTGGGCATGATGTTTTGGTCTGTCTCGCTCTTTAGCACCCTGCACGTTTTGGGGACAGTTGATCAGCAGTGTCTGCTGCAAGCCGGGCAGAGCGGAGACAAGCAGGCGTGAAGCCACATGCCGCCTCCTGAAGTGAGGGTCTCTGCTCTTAAGAGTGCAAAAGGTACCAATATGGATTCATACTGGCATCCAGGATATCACTATAGACTTTCTTCTCTCCCTGAAAGTACTGAATTATTTTATAGCATAATATATCCACATATGGTAATTAAGAAATGTATCTTCCAGACTTTTGCCCTTATTCCTGGTTACTGAGTTTTAAGCATTCTGTTCATACTATTTCAAGGACGATATTAACATGCAGCTTATTTCACTACAGAGCTGTCTGCAAGTGTTTTCAGATGTGCACAGTTGTAAGGAGCTTCAGCTCAAAATTGTGCAGTTTTCTGGTCTCATTATTTGTTTTAGTTAGGGTTTTTTTTTCCCCTGAGGTGAACTGAGAATATTTCATATTTGAATTTCTCCCATTCTTTTTGTTGAAGATTACAAACTGGGGAAAGGAGGAGGCATGAATCCAAGACTGGTCCCTTGTGGTATAAAAACTCATTCCTCCCTCCAGTAATCTTCCAGGCAGCTGCTGTCTAAAATGCTCAAAGAAGCATCTTTAAAATAGGTAACGAGAGCTGCCCGCTGTGCTGGTTGTGCTCCTCAGTGCGTGGCAGCTGCTGGAAGCCACCCCGGACATGCTGGGAAATGGGGAAAGCGGGGGAGAATTGTCATTCTGCTGTCTGCTCTCCGTCTGGCTGTGCATGTTCAGCGGTGGACCGATGACGCTGGCATCAGTGTCCTACACACAAATGGCACCGGCAAAAGCAATAGTGGAGAATCCTTGGCATTGCAGAACAGGAACGGGGCTGGTGAGGTCTCCCTGACAGAGGTCAAAGTTGTCAGGACTGGGACTGGTGGCATGTGACTCCTCTTCCTCATGCTCCTTCAACCTCTCTGCATCCCTGAGAAGCCATTTCATCCCCCATGCCTCCTTCAAGGGGCTAGTGGCGCTTACCTTTTTGTAAAGCCCTTTGGGATCTTCTTTAGCAGGAACTTGTATTATTCTGAGAAGTTCCCGAGGGTCAGTTATATTTTTAATTATTTGTATGTGTCAGGTCTTGTCTTCTTCAGTAAGCACTTGGAGGCAAATCTGACATAACGTGCTTCCCTCAGATTGCTTAACCGAGCACCGCAGTGAGCTGAGCCTCTCCGCAGGGCCAGCGACGTGTGCCACAGTCTGCAAGCATGGGGCATCACCTCCAGCTTCCGGAGCTCTTGTTTTCCTGGGATGGAAACAAATGGGGGGTGGTGGCCACAGCAGCTGATGACATTGCTGGGGTGTTCTATTTTTCTCTGCTTGGCTTGAATAAGTGAATCTGAGCAAGAGCAGACCAGGCTAAAGCATGGACCAGTCCCAGGTGACTTGAGAGTTCTCACTTTCCTTAGGAATGACAAAGAAATCTAGAGGGGTGACATTGATGGCTTTTAACACAGGAGGGAATTAAGGATTGCAGTGCCTTGGCTCTGTCATGACTTGCTGTGTAACCCTGGACAGACATTGCCATAAAAAGTAACAGTGCTTTCATTCCATTTTTCTTCCCTGTAATGTGCAGCGTTCTTCGTTACTTCTAGGTGTTGCAAGTCATTATTAATATTTATAAACGGCTTTGTTGTTTTCTGAGAGAGACTAAATTCCAGTGCAGTAGTCACCTGCAACTGTCTTCCAGTTGTGCCTTCTGTAATTAGTGTTACCGTGCTATTCCCTAGACCTACCCGATACCATGGCAACATTATTTAATTGCAGAGTCAACTGGCCCACTCTTGAAGATAACTGCTGTGCAGTGTAGTATGGCTTGACTCCTGTGTTGATTCTGGTCTCAGTGCTATCAGGGGTAATTTCATGTTTTATTCTAAATCTGTAATAATTATAATTGCAAATTATCAAGCAAAAAGTACTGAAAAAGGAAAATAAGAATAATTAACTTCTTATCAATGTCATGGCTGAAAACTAGGCTTTCAAATAGTAAATAGCATAAGTGGGTTGTAATTCATGGTGCCTTAAGAGATGTCACAGGAGGACACAATTCTAAAGAAACATACAAACAAGAGGCTTTGAGACTCCATAAATTTAATGGAAAAGTACCATTAGTTTCAACAGGAGAAAGAAAATGATTGTGTGTCAGAATATTATTAAATTAATATTAACTGGGGTTAGAGTATTACCTATGTATATTGCTGACATTGGCTGGAGGTAAGCAGTTTTGCATCAGCATCAGATAGTTTTCTCAGTAGCAACCACCTTGCACATAGTGGGTTTTCCTCTTCTTCTGGCAGGAGAGATGCCTCAATGATTATTATAACATTGGTTATCCTTTCTGGGCTGCCAAGTTGTTGAAGGGGTTATTTTAGAAGGTTGCTTTTTCTTACTCCGGAACAGAATCGGCCATCTCAATTAGGTATAAAGGTACATACATGCAAACATTGCAGCCAAACTCAGCTTGAGACAAAGTCAGCAAGGGGAATTTCAGTCCAAATGGTTTAAGTCTGGCAAAGTTGCTAACAACAGAAAATAGGGTCTTGTAATGGAAAAAGTCAGGCAGTCGCTCTTGTAGATACTGCTACCTGGGCTGCCTAAGGTGGATATTTTATGTAACCAAATAACAAGATAGGCCTTATTTTTCTTTTTACTCCCATTAATAGCCATGCTCTTGCAAACACGTAATGCAAGTTGACAGGAAGGTTTTTTTCCACTCTGTTCCAAGTCTTCTGAAATGCTGTTGACTCTGGGAAAGAAAGGGGAAAAGGAGAAAACTATTTTCTCAGAATTTGTGGTATATTTAAAGGGTTATTTTCCTTTCTTCATGCCTATCTCAGGACTGTCTCGTATTCAGACAATGCCAGCTCTTCTGCCTCTCCTGATCTTCTGCCCAGAACATGGTATTATTTCAGACAGACTAGGAGTTGTCCTAATTAAAGTAGCAGTTTTATTGGAGCTCATATGTGGTGGGATCCCAGATAATTTGGTCAGAGAAACTGGCGTTGTAGGAAAACACTGACTTTATTCCCACTCTTCATTTTTGATTGTCCCTCCCCTCCTTTCCGTAATATTTTAATCTGACCCCGATTTGACCCAGCATAATTCCGCAGCAACATATGCAGCACCTTGTTCTGCAGTTTCCCATATGGCACAGTGAGGGAAGGAAAGCTGGTGCCAACTGCAGATCCAATTACAGCCAAGCAAGGTTGCTCCATTATTGCATTTGAAGCCATAATTAAATTTGCTAACCGTGAAGAGGTGCCAAACCTGCCGTTTATTTGGAATATGGGACATCTGTTTAGTGCTAATGCTAACATGGGATTTGGGACAAAATATCAAAACATCCATCAGTTTCTGCTGTTTCATTTCTTCATTAAAAAACAACCTTCCAGTGAGTAGTTCCTTGGTTTCAGTTTTACATTTCTTGAGGCATTTCTAAACTGATGGTTGCAAAAGCTCTGGCTCCTGTGCAAGTCAGATCCCTTCTGGAAATGCACAGAGATGGATTAAGGCAGCGCTGTTCCAGAGCTGATGTACCCCGCAGCGTTCGTGTGTGCATGCGGAGCTGACGCAGCTAAATGGCCGCTGGTCAGCCAACTCTGTGCACAGGAGCTGCTGTGCTCTGCCTGCATCCATACTACCGGTCCTTCCTAGTCATGGTTCCTTAACAGATTTTCTAATAAATGGTAGTGGGTTTCAGATGATGGCATGTCTGTGTGTGACCAAGCTTTGCAGTCAAAGCAGCCTCACACCGTTTGCTTTCCCCTGCTCCACGTTGTTGCGTGGCCTTGAGTTCCTCCCGTCTGCTCGCACTGTGCCCTGCCTCTGTCCAGAGCTGCCTCTTTTGCCTGTCCCTAAAGGCAATGCCATCCCTAGAGACATGGTTACAATTGCATGCTTTCTGGCTGAATTCAAAAGCTCCTGGCTGTTTGCTGCTAGTACTGCCTCACACAAGTTCAGCATGGGACTGGGTTTCTGATGGGAGACTACAGAAACCCTTAACGCCGTGTAGGCTCGTTACGCATTTCACTGCAGGTACGCTCTCCACCAAATTGCTGTGCGAAAAGAGAGCCGTATTTTTCTTTCATCTGGCAGTATTATAAAAATGTGCACCTTAAAGTACCTGAAGTGGTGATTTTTCTGCCGTGTGATCCGTTTATTTCAGTGCAATGTGAGACACGTTTTGTGCCCGCCGGCCCTTCGCAGCCTCGAGCCTGTGGTGACCAGGTACACGTGGGGCTGAGAATCTCTGTGTAGCTGAGAACAAGCTTCACAGCAAAGTTGGGGTAGGGGTGCCATGCCTCTGGTCCGATCTGAGCAGGGTAAGAAAGGATGAACAGTAGCAGATGCAGAGTAACGCCAACACGTGAAAGCTTTAAGTGTGTTTTAGTGATTGAGAGAAACATGAGCAGCAGTTATTACCAACCAGGCACAGTGATGAGAGTTTCCCTTAGCATTTCAGCATCCAGGTCTTTTGGGTGTGAGAGAAAATTCTGTGCTTTGACACTCAGTTCTGACATAATTTAAAACAGACTTGATATGTATATCTGCCTTTACATTTTTCTTCGTCATATGCCTGCTACTTCCCTTGCAGTTGTTCAGAGCTGGGATTACTCGCTCTTGAAACAATGACACAATTTGCTAAATGGAATGTCAAAATACATGGGAGAGTTGGATGCACTCTTTTGGTATATTTTTCGCCCAATGAGTTAATGTTTTTATGAGTTAATGTCCTTATTGTTAATATACAGCCTGGTTATAAAAAATGAAAATCCAGCTAGTCTGTGTAGGAGGGAGAAAAAAGCAGCAAAGTTCAGGTAAAATGCCTTTAGAGATTCAGCTGAGACAGGATGATGGATTCAGCCGTTCATTCCCCAAGTATATAATGGCTGTAAGAACAGGCACTGAAAATACTATAAATTAAAACATGGATTTCTGTTATTACCTTCAAATGGCAGTGGAGAAATGCATGAGGTTTAGGGCTGAGAGTGCATATGTTATGATCTGACCTATAAGAACGCCATTTGCTGCTGACAGATATCAAAATGCAACGTAATTACATTTCTAATCAGACATGCATGTTTCATAATCATATAACACTTCCAAATGCATTTTTCCTTTTAAAGTTTTAGAGGGAGATACAACCTGAGACCCAAGAGACTGCAATACAGATATATTTATAAGTACTTTTAAGCATGCATTTGGCTGGCAGCCTCAGAAGTGAAAAAACAGTATCTGGTGGTTTGGAGCACCTGCCTGGAAAGAAAGATTTCATAATTCTGTTCTCATTTTCCCCTCAATGAGTGGGTCCACAGACAAACCAGGTAACGCCTTTGCTCTTTTTACTGGCCAGCTAGAAATTCTAGTTACCCACCAGAGTCTTGAGTAGTTAAATACCAGTTTCTAAAATCACAGCATACTCTTTACAATTCTTTTCAGTATTAGAAAATATTTAAAGACCACAGTGAACAAACAAATGGCACATCGCTGGCATGTTACTGAATGCTATTGTGAGTGAGGGCTGGGCATGAGTTCGCTGAGTTTAGAGCGGGACTTTTGCCCTGTCCTGTTTCAAGAGGCAACATTCCAAACACTAACCTGTGTCAGCTGCTTTCATCCAAACCAGAAGTTTTCTTTTTGCATCTGCAAAAAGCTGTACAAAGCGTCAGAGCACTCCAAGTGGTTCAAATGAAAGATACTTTGTTTTAATTGTACTAGCTCTTATATAGATTGCTCTGAAAGCTGGCTATATGATATAATTCTTCTCTTTCCATTTAGACATCTGAGTAGAAAGAGTCTTTGAAGCTGGATACATAATTCAGTTAAATGGTTGGTGGGACGATAGACCAAGGTCAATGCTTCTTTCTGTTCATTTCACAAATTCTGTTTTTTTTTTTCACTTGTCAAAACATTAGAAGAACACTGCTAAGGAAAAAGACTTGTACAAATAGAGTTGGATATGAGTTTTTGTACAAGGACATCTTCTGTACTGGTGAAGTGCAGCTGATGCTCGGAGAGCTGGGAAGGGCATTTCCAGGGAAGCAACGTATCTCTGCCAGGCGATCCGCTGTTCCTTGAAGGATGCTAAGCAATTCTTGATGTTGAGATGATATTTAGTTTTAAATAGTATGACTTCCTGATCACCACCATTTAGAAATCAATCATGTAACTTAATTCTGGGCACTCGAAAGGTGCCTTTTTCCCTTCATTGGAGATTACTTGGAAACTTGAACAGAATTCTCAACCAAAGAACATATTGGTTTGATATCACTCTTCCTGCTTAGCCAGTGTTTTGTAATTTGCTTTCTGTCTATTTTCCTTATCTCCGTCTTCATATTAATTATTCTGGATAAAGAGGTAAACTCTCAAAGTCATTGAATTTTTGGTACTTTCTAAAACATTTTGTGTTGCAGATTCTTTCATCATCCCAAATAGTTTTATAGCATCTCATTTCTTAGGATACCTGAGGGCATTTTCCAATTCAGTTATGCCACTGCAATATCTGCAGTGAATACAAACCCACTTTTCTTTGGCTATTTGCATAGCCTCAAAGCAGTTAGATTTTGTACCAACTCCTGCCTTTAGATATTCCATACCTACTCTTCGATATCCTCTGTAAAAGACTTTATTGTTCTTTCATGTGGATTAATAAGAGTCTAATCAAACACAGTAAAATTTCTATGACAAATTCATTTACAGAATATCAAAGGAACAAAAATAATGGTAGAATAGAGCTATTTATATTACAGTCCTTTGCAACTCAGTAAGAAGTTCTTACGGCTTGGCCTGCTGTGAGACTAGGAACTGATGTTGCCATCTGTTACTTTTAGGGAGCTCCTTTCACTCCCCTGTGCTCCAAATGATAAGCACGCAGCCCCAGGTGTCATTCATGGAGACAGGGAGCAACATTTTCAAGTTCATAGTGCATTACACAACAGCAGGGAGGGTGCTGAGGTCACTGGAGCTTGGACGAAAAAGGCTGCAACGGATTTTCATTTTTTAAATGACCCTGCAGAGAAGACAACACACATGGGCATTAATGTCTTGTCCATAAGTCCAGGCTTTTCTACTCACAAGACACTTGTGATTTGAATATTTGTTTTATGGACCGTCACAAAGTCTGTGCCAGGACCTGGTGCACTGTCAATGCTTCTGGGCTCTGTTTTATAGCATAGATTTACACCATAGATTACCTTTTGAGGTTTTTCTTTAGCTCTGACTGCTTTCATTTTATTGTGGGATAGTCAGGGGTTTCTAAATCCAGGGGTACACAGCTGAATGGAGTTAAGCTTCTGGGGATATTGCTGGCTTACGTGTCTTCTATGCGATTTCCTGCAGTTGCAGGGAAGTGGCTCAGCGACCTAAAGGATCCTTTCCTGTCCCTAAGGCAAATGCTCCTGGATTGAATCTATAATGTTCCAGTTTCATATAATGAATCACTGCCATTGGCTTGGCGTAAAACAATATCAAAATACGGAAGAGGATAAAAGTATAAAATGCCATACCAAATAGCAGTTTTCCACACACAATTTCTTTTATTTCCAGGACATTTGGGGGTTTTGTATGTATTTTTGTTTCAAGATAGATTAATATGTGTTTAGAAATATTTTGCAAAATAGAAGTTCTGAGATTTGACAAGCCCTACGAAGTAAATAAAGGAGGTTTGAAACATGCATAACTTTGAATGGTGAGATACAACCCAAGCAAGATTTGGTGCACGGTTCTAGCTAGAGATGAGATACTTCAGATCTGATATTCTACCCTTCCGATTGTTCGTTCTAATGTATCCATTCCTCTGGTGTCAACTAAGCTAAAGCAGCAAAGGATTATGCACTCTCTTAGTTAACTTGTGTTAATTTATGAAAGAGTTTTTTCAAAATCTCATTCCTCTTGTAATCAGGCCTTAAGCTCGTGGTTGCTGTTGTTCTGCAGCATTGCAACTCACTTGGGTGACATATGTGAGTACCCAGACCAGCTCTCGTGTTTTAGCTGTTGTGCATCTTCAGAAAAAAAAAACCAGTAAGATCAGTCCAGGCAGTAAAATGTGTGATTGCAGGGAGTTTATTGTGTGGAAAGAAATGTTGCAAATATGCCAGTTTCTTACTGGGCTCTCTTGCTGATGGCATCAGTTTTTAAAAGTCATTTCTAGTGACTTGTTAATGTCTTTAACATTAGCTAATGCACCGCAGGGGTGCTAAGGCATTAACCTACAAAATTAATGAACATCTTGCTTCATAGAGGAGTTTTGGCTAGTTTACCGGGGCAGTCGGTGAGGCTGGGTTTTCAGGTGTGTTAGGAGCACAGGCCCATTGAGCACTGATGAGATTTGAGATCCTAAATCACTTTTACACTTCTGAAAATTCTGCCTCGTAGTCTGTGCATCTAATCACACAGCAACTTATGGCTGTGAGCAAGTGAACTTTAAGTGCTGAAAATTCCACAAAATAGCTGCCTTCTCATCTTTTTTGTTTTTCCCTTCTTTTGCAAAGAGTCTGGTCTTTAAGCAGTATCCAAATCAGCAGATTGAAAGGGACGGTTCACAACAGAAAGTCTAGTAGGAGGAACTTCCCTGAAATGAGCTGTTCTGGGAAGAAGCCAAGTTAATAGTTTTATATCAGCACTATAACAAGGCAGCAGGGGTACTCTAATTACCAGTGCTGAATGAGAAACCCAACACTATATCAGGGAGGATAACTGTCCTTAGTCTTGTGGCCAATAAAGATGTAGTTTTTTAAAAAATTTGGGGATTTCAGTCTTTCGGCTTTTTGATGCCATTTGCTTCTCACCAAGCCAACCCTGCTGTACAAGCAGAACCCTCGCTAGCCATTGCAGGTTCCAAACAAGAGCCAAATTTCAAGGTACAGATTCCTAGAAATGAAAATTCAGTGTTTCAGCTGTTCACAAAACTACAGATTTTTCAGTTAAAAATAAAAAAAATTGCCCAAATGGTGGAGCAAGAAGAACATGGTTTGACCAGATCTTCAGTTAGTATAAAAAGATAGAGACCATTGATGTGTGTCATTGAAAAAATCATCTGAAGCTGAAGTGGAATTGCAGGCTTGAAGAGTGAAAAGCAATAATTTTTTCCAAAATGCCAAAGGCCTGTCTCTTAGGAGAATCTTTAATTTGCTGATGACTTTCTGTATATAGGGTTAGATAATTGCTGAGGTGATGTCAACATTCACTAATAAAGAAGCTTTCAATGAAGTAGTAAGAGGTCTGCCGATTTCATCAGCATCATTACTACCATCTTTGGACAATGGTGGCCAGTGCATGCCTCAGCTGGAAAGTCCTGTCTCTGGCACATCAGTTCTTGCAGGCTGCAAGTGGATATGTGGTCACGCTTCATCAGATGGTTCCATCAGGGTTTTTGTTTGCTTTCACTTGGAAGGCAGGGAGTAGAAGTACCTTGACTTAGTAGACAGCACTGCATGAGGAACAGAGAAATATTTTTGGTGAGCTTATATGTTCTACACTCTGAGAGGTATTGGAAAATATTACTGAAACTTTGCAAAATGGATTATCCAAGATTTTTGTTCAATTGCCTGACTTTTGATTAAAAAAAAAGTCCACAAAACAAAGAATACCTCATATACCAAGTCAGATGGCGTCAGAATAAACCTGAACACAAGTTTTCTCATACAGGTCTTCACTGAGCACCTGAAGATGGAGCATTGATTGCACATCCTGCCCCCATGCTGTCTTTGTCTACAGGAGAGTTAGCATTCGTGGTGTCACTCAAAGTGAACTTTTACTGCCCACAACAACCTATTTCTGTAGGAAAGGTCAGATTTGTTATCTATCAGGATGTAGCAGCACAGTGGAATAATGAGTTGCCACAATGAACTGGCCTTTTTACCTTCTGAATGGGCTTCTAAATCAAGCAGAGGGAGCATTGACTGAAAATCATTGGGTCTGTCTACTTGAAAGGTCATAGTCTGAAATACTGCAAGATAATTTCACCCTGGTTTATATAGCGAAGCAGTCTCTGGTACAAAACCCACCACCTACACCAGCTGTTCAGTTCTCTAGCCTTCTTGCGATTTGAGGTGGTAATGGGAAAAAAAAAGACTACTTGGATCTGGCACAGACCTGGATTAGTCAAGGAAAGATAGCAAACAATACTAGTTTGGCTTTCCTATTTTTTTTTTTTTTTTTGCTTTGTGACCAAAGCCACCATAGCTTGCAATGACTTTCCGTAGAGAAGGCACATGCTGCCTTAAAGTCCAAGTAGAGCTGCCTTCCTTGGAGCTTACCACAGCCCATGTATGAGCAGTACATCTTTCCTGGCCTTGCTTTCATAAGTAGTTTATTTTGTCTTGCTGAATATTCAGTTACTTATACCCATTTTCTTCCAAACTTGCCTCCCAGTTCTAAGGCCCTTCTCTTCTCTTTACACTCCTCAGTCCAGACACGGCACTTCTTAACACAGGGCTGCAACTTCCAGTGTAGCCCAAGAAAGATAGGCAATTCACATATTCTTTTTGCCTGTGACAGGAATCTCTGGTTTTCAACCAGTCAAATATTCATCAGCTTTGTCAAATGGAGGTGCCACATCCTTAGGTGCATAAAAGCAATACTTGACATTATACAAATAAAAAGTAAACTTTATTAACTGGTTAATTCAGCTCTTAATAAATACAAATGCTGTTTGATCTGTTTTGGAAGGATGTTTGGCCCTTGGCATATGGATGAGCATCCGATATTGGGCAAAAATTTCTCTGTCTTTCCTCTAACTCCTGTTCCTTTTCAGAACAAAATTCTGCTGTGAAATGAAGAGTATCAGTCTAGACAGGGTCTAGTTCTCTACCTGAAATTGGCTTTGCACTCCTGTGTTATTTACCTTTATGATGTTGTGTCAATACACCCAGCATTTTCCAGTAGCCATAAAAATATTTAGTTTTACTGCTGCAATGCTATGACTAGCAAAATATCCTATGCTTCTGGACCTGAAAATTTTACCAGAGCAAATTTGTCCTCCTGACACAAATCCTTCTCTGATACAAGGCAATTTCACCTCTTTGGCTACTGGTTTGAGGCTGCAAAGCAAAGTACTAAGAGTAAATGGTTACCACAGACTTGTCGATCTTCCCTATCAAAATCCATCAGGCATCTCTGAATCTTTTCTTCACTGAATACAGAGCAGTGGATAAAAAAAAAAAAAAACAAAAAAAAAAAAAACCCAAAACAAAACCCAAAAAGCACATACACCTCATGAAAATAAAACAGAGCACCCCATGTCTCACACGGTGCTCTCCAGAGGCAGGATGAAAGAAAAAGGAATAAACCATGTCTGACAGATGTTAATGAAACACAGAGACACGTTTTAACGAAGCACTGGAACGTGGCCAGTCTATTGTAGTTAGGACCTTATAAGCCAAGTAGGAAAAAGGAAAGAATTTTATCTCTTTTCTAAAAAGTATCCTTCTTTAAGGATGTTTGGGAGTGTTTTGTGTGGTTGTCACAGCGCATCTTCATGGATGCACGAGCAGAAACCCTTCCCTCCTGAGAGGCAGAAGTGCTCTGGTGACAGTACAGTTCTCAGGCACCAGCACAGCTCTGTCCAGATCTGCTTCTTAAATCCTCCACTAGCTACTTGGGGAACAGTTTCAAAAGGTCAGTAAGCACCACAATTTCCAAATGGCAGTTCATTAATTTGGTTCAAAAAAAGTGGCTGGATTTTTCTCTGTTCTCGCACTGTAAATGCTACTCAAGCAGTTTAGAGTGATGCTGCAGAACAGCTCTTCCCGAGGACACCTAAAACCCCCTCCCACCTTTCTCTGAAAAGGTACCAGCTGGTGACATGGTCTGCTGTTGCTTGCAGCAATACAAGATTGTGCCTGGCTGCTTTGAACTAGATTTTATCTTGTGTGCAGCCCACTTTTGTTTTATCTTCCATCAGCCAGGGAGATTATGATATTTAAATGTATTACATTTGGAACAATATTAGGAGGAATAAAATATTAAACTAAATGTAATAAAGAAATAAACATGTGCACAAGGTAAAATGCTAACTTTAAATATTAAAAAAAACAAACCAAAACAAATGAGTTGAGGGAACTTGTGGACTAGCAGTCTTAAGATTTATTCCACATTATTATATTAACTTCAGGATTTAAATTTGGCTTTTGTTCCAAGTAGACTCCTTAAGGAGTTGTGGCTAATTTTCAACATATTTAAAAGTGTACACTGAGTCCTCCCAAAAGAGTGATTTAATTAATTGCTTGGTACTGCTGCTGCTTGGACTTATAATCCTTTTTCTTTAAATTACAAAGAGTGTTCAAGCCAAGACATCTTCCCTACATGCAGCACCATAAAAGATTACCCTCTATGATTCTGTTGACACAGTGGTCCTCTGCAAATTTCATGATATTTCTGGAAAGGGATCTGTTTATAATAATATTCATGTACACATGATTCCTACAAACCTTCAGTTTAATCTTGGTTAAATAGCCAAGTTATTAAGTAGTAATTCCTGGTGCTGGAAAAACATCATCATCCCTTGAGACAAAACAGGAACAGGGAGTGTTTAAGGCACTGGCATTTTAAAGCTAATTTAAGGAGGATTTATCACAATTAGAAAAAGAAATAATGAGGGATATATGCAAATTATCTGGCTAATAGTGGTCCATATTCTATCACTGTCATCAAGCTGAAGCATAGGTTAGAAGGGCAAACTCCTGCCCTGCCTGCAAACACTAATGTGACTGGCACGGCACAAGCTAAGCGTCTCCAGCATCGCTTTCCAAGGAATCGGTGTGAGGGCAGTTATGAGTAGTATTTAATAGCCCAAGTCAACTGAAATGCTGTTGAAAAGAATAAGATATTTTCTGTGGCTTAAGGCAATATAATTAACCCTGCCTTCCTCTCTGGTTTATCTATAGTAGAAATACCTAGGACAAATTTTATCAACTGCACTAATGATTTCTGCAAAGGTTTGTGGAAAAGTGTATGCTGGCTTAAGTCTTAATGATTAAGAAGCGAAGTTCCATCTCACAGGTGTTCTCAGTCTCCTGCTAGAGCTGCCCATCTGTCTGTTGAGCAGATTGGAGTGCAGGTACCAAGTTCAATGCTGTTACTACTCCACAGGCTCCAATATCTCTCTTCTAAAACTTCTGGTTCCTTGTCCCCTTCTAGTGATTATGTAGGCGTTATTCCTGTCCACGCTAAGACTGGGTTTTCCCTGTAAAGCTAGAAGTGTGTGTGTGGCTGTGGATGGATCAATGAATGAATGGAAGGAAGAAAGTAAAGCAAGCGAGGCATGCAGGCAAAATAGCAGGGTTTTTGATATCTCTCTCCAGAAGTGGCATTAGTATTTTGTGAGAATGGCAGCTATGCTTGGTGAGAGCTGAAATCCGGATCAATGGTAGGAAAAACAGAAAATTGGGCCATGGAAAGCAAGCCATCTGATGGATGTGAGAGAGGTGGCTCTTTGAGAAGGTTAATCCTAATAGAGAAGGCAACAAAACATACAAAAGGAGTCTAATGTGTGCCAGTTTCCAGGAAAAGAAATTTTTAACAGTCATTCTGCTACAGCAGCAAGCTCTAAATAATGGGCAAGCATTGTCAACGATTTGGCTGACTAGATCTTCTCTGCAGCAATAGAAACCACACTGCTTATAGAAAAAAAACGAGTAAAAGAACCTGATGTTCCAGATTTTAGTACTTTTGGCTACTTGTGCTTGAAGGTGAGACCTTGCAGAAGACCTCTTTAGGGACTAGGGATCCCTGTGAAATGGTTTTAAGGTCCAGTGAAAACCCCAGGTAGATTACCTAAATATATGCAAATAAAAAAAAAAGAAAAATCGGTAATTTTGGTGTCAGCGTTAGCAGTAGGTTTTGTTCACTGTTATATTTTGCTGTGTGTTTTTCTTGGGATAATGGAGAGGAAATACTAGGATCTTTAAAATACATTAGCCCAAATTTGGAATACATACTTTATCCATTGCTTCCATGTGGCAAATTAAATTTCAGGGCAATGTGAATTAGATTTTGGAGCAAGTAAAAGGGTCAGCCTGAGGGTCTGTAGCCCTATCAATAACGGAGCTTGTGTTCTAATATGAAATTAATTCAGCACATCCTGTTTTGCATGGATAATTTAACACAGCAGCTTTCAAATTTGCTGAGACTGAAGGCTAAAGTCTCAATAAGTCATTTAAAACATTTTCAAAAAATTGTGATGTAATTTTTCAGCTTACCTGACTCACAACTAGATTTTGTGCCAAAACCTTGGAATAGAATCACTTGACTCCTTTTTAAGCCCTGCAATATTTAGAGCCTGTACTGATTTATTTTTTTAAAGTGGAGCTGTAAATTGTTTATTGTGACTGATAAGCAGGGCAGCAAGAAACACACTGTGTCTTTGTAGCTTCCAAGTGTGCTTACTACCATAAAAGCCAGCTTGATGCAAACTTAAACCCAAGCTGCTGATGCAGACTCTTAGCGGGAAAGCCCTCAGAGGAAGGGGTGTGCATAGAACAAACGCAGAGTTGATTGAAACAAGGAGCTCTGAAATTAAATGCAACATTTCTGGTCTTTGTTACAAAATCAGGAGATGGTTCTTTTCCATCTTGAATTCTCCAGATGTGTCTGACCTTATTCTTCTCCTGATGGTCAGCTGCTTGGATATATTTTTTTCTGTGCAATCATCTAGAAATTTTTCAGGAAGGTTTTGGTTGTGTTTGTAGGATATTGTAGCTTAGATTAAAATTCTGTATGTGTTTCAAATATGCTTCAAATATATTTAAAACTTGAAACAGTTTGATCTTTCATTACCTTTCTGTATTAACTCTGTTGCTAAATTCTTTTTGCTGCTCTAGTGAAGCTGAGTTTGCCCTTCTGCAGAACTAAAACCAGGGGTAAAGCAGAAGCAATATTAAACTTCTTATGCCAAGGGGAAAACAAGTGTCTGTCCCTGTGGTCCATCTCTAGGCTAGAACTGGAAGAGCCTTCACTTTGTTTATTGCAGTTCAAACTTGTCACTGTAAGTGGACTTTTGCCAGTCTGGTCTCTCAAAGTCCATCCTTGCTGCCCCTGCATCCTCTTGCAACTTCAGCTTCTGTTCTGTTCCCTTTTTTAGAGATCCTCATAGCATTCTCCTTACCTGAGAAACTTTTAGTCCTGCACTAAATGACATGACTGACATCTCACAGGCATGGTTTGCTTCTTCAGTAAATACCAGGAGATGGGAGTCAGAAATAGATCGCTAGCTGTGCCACAGGGAAGATGTGGTAACGTGAATACAATCTCTAGCACCTTTCAAGTTTGTGGGATTTTCCCCTCCACCCTCCCAGTCCCACAGTTCTGCAACTGTGTAGGGAATATTAAGAAAAATAGGTAACCAATATAGTACAAACATTCTAAAGGAAACACGCAGTTACTAAAGTCTGAAATAACTTGGTCTTGACGTAAAATTGCCACCAGGTGAGCAAATGCAGTTGCCCTTAGCAAGTAAGGGTTAAAGCACTGCAAATCTTGCTTTGGGCAAGACTAACTACTCTAACAAGACTGAAAACCTGTCCAGTCCCACAGGTGTTTTCTGCTTTTAGGCTATTTCAGTTGTTTCTTCATCAAATTAGCTCCCTGGAGTCAATATAAAGATGCAGATGTCTTGGGTATGTTTACATGGTGCATCAGAGATCTCTGACCTGCTCTGTTCCACATACACAGACCTGCACAGCTCTGTGTGAAGATGCCAGTTCAAGTCCCAAAAGCAACACACAAGCCTCATCTGCGCATCATTTGGCATGCGCTTCAGGCTTACTCCTCAGCACAGGCTGGAAACACAGTGAGGGTCTCTCCAATTCCAAAGCCAAGCTGGCCCTGCACATGTACAGATCTCCACGTTGACTGATTGTTAGACTCCCTGTTTTCCAACAGTTGTTCTTGATTCTGAATTGGAACATTTTTGTGTCTCTTGCGGAATAGGGTCGGTTTGAAATGTTACTTTTAATTCTAGCATTTTTCTGTTCATAAATACAAGGTTTTCTAAATGAAAATTTGTTTTGAAATAAAAAGTTCTCTGTTTTCAGACAACATTTAGAGGGCAGAGAAGTGTTGAGCATTTGATAACTTCTGATTGGTTCTTATTCCCTAAAATCTAGGGGCTAAAATTATTATTATTTCCATAGCACCTTAAAGACATTAACAAGGACTGAAAGCAGGCAGAAGATAACTGCATCACAGTCCACATACTTACTTTCTATCAAAAAAAGACAAGTAGGTGCAACCACAAATCAGAATAAATGGGAGAAACATGCACAGCTGTAGTGAGTGGCAGTAGATGTGCGCCCAAGCCCTTTGAGTGCTACATTGCTGCTGTGCCATGCTGGAAGAGGGGCTACATGGGGACTCCAGCGTGGTTTGATCCTATGGGACAGAGAGGAAAGGGAAGGGGCAGTCAAAAGGTCTTGCTGTGATTCTGAGAAAGAGTGAGGCTGTCTTCGCATGTACTGTCATTGTTCACACAGCTAAATCATCTGGAAATTATTTCTTTCCTGAATGTATATTAATCAAAATGGTTCAATCTGCGATATATTCTAAACGTGCAAGAAATATCAGGAATTGCTATCACTGTGTACTGGCCTGCTGTGCACAGTAAGTAAATCTTCCACTAGATTTGAATTCCAGCAGGAGCCTGCAAAAGGACATGTCACTGGAACTGTGCACTTATTTTTGCATAGCAGATTTGCACCTCCCTAGAATAGACCTGCTGGTCAGCAGCAGCAGCATCTGGTATTATCAGAAAGTTCTAAACAAATACAGTATTAGATCAATCTGTTCATCCTAGAAGAATTTTAGTTCCTTTTGCCGTTTCTATTTATGGGGTGTCTGTTCTTTTACTATGTACAGCTTGTATAGAGATACAGATAAAGAAGCAGAACACACAAGTTATTTTTTTTTCATTTAAGAATCCAAGTCACTACATCATTTAAGCATATGTCTAAACTCAGTGGGTTTTAATAAGATTTAGCCACATGCTGGAGGTAAGTAGATACTTAATGCCTTTCAAAAAAAAAAAAAGATATTTAAGAAAAGCACCTAATGATATAACAGTACCTTTTTTCTGCATTTAAGAAACTTCAGTTCAATGCACAAGCATGGTATTAAACTTCTGAGATCAATATAGTTAGTTCTCTTGCATGCTGCAGGAAGACAGAGAGAGATGGCAGTGATGGTTGTCCATGTTTTTATATATTTTATAATACTAGTGATCCTTCAGATGTCTGTCCTAGCATAATGGCTGAGCCATCTGCTCCTGCAGGCCTAGTGGGTGTGTCTGGATAACTATAACTCTTCCAGTTCCACACTGAGCTGCTTTGAAAGGTGATTGTTTTCCTCAATGTATGATACCACAGTTATCTGGGTCCTCAAATTTCATGGCCAGTGGTCACCTTCATGAATAAAATTTCACGACAGTGGCCTAGCCTGTCTTTTTCCAAGGAGAGCATGCTGTTAGCCTGGCTCCACGCTATAAAACTATAACACATGCAGTGCAGTAGGTTAGTGATTGCATGAGTGAAACTACTGTTACCTTCCCAGCAGAAGGTTATCAGCTTTGACAGCGTTTGCTGATGTCCAGTGAACCATAAGCCATATTCTAAGAGTACTTACCGCTTTACTGTCTTACTGCCACAGCAATTCACGGGCAGTTTGTGAGGAAAAAATGTGAGCAGGACTGAGGAGGACGTGAAATTTTGGAGGGAAAAGAAAAAGTACTAGGTGATGCTAACTCATCAAAATAGGTCACAAAAGAGATGAAACAGTAGGAGAGGCATCACAGTGGAAGTAACTACAGCACCATCCATGTCAGTATGGTACATACTTTTCACTCGCTCCCAAACCTGCCTGATTTGAAAGCAATCCTTGATATTTGTTCTCCATTAGAACACTGCTCGGCAAGAGATCCCCATATAGTTTCACAAATACTATTGAAGCCTCACACAGTGCCTGTGAGGTAAATCAGTGAAGTTATCTCATTTTTTTCAGAGTAAATTGAGTAAATTACAGCATAGACAGGTGAGTGATTTTTTTTTTTTCTTTTTCTTTTTTTTCCCTGAGACCACAGCAATCCAGTTTTAAAGCCAGAAGCGAGATCCCCAAGAGTCCTGGCTCCTTCATCCTAGTTTTATAACCTGCACTGAACTATCTCTGATTACCAGAGTCCTGATAAGTAATTTTTGTGCATTAAATATCATGTCTGATTATGAGTCAGATGTGTCTATACTTGGTGATAGTCCCTGTGCATTAAAAGAGAAGGAGGAGGTGCTGCTCAGTTGGATTACAGTTGCTAATGTTTTACCAGTCAGCCTAAAATATTCTGTAGTAGTCTGTAGTAGTCAGTGTCTGTTGTTCATACCTTGATGCCAGCAGTGTAGAGAAATATTTGGAAAATCATTGGGAATACTGAAAGGTTGAAAAGCTTTCCATATTACCATGCTCATGGATATCCAATGATTTCATGTGATGCCTGATCCTGAAGGAAAGCCGTGATTTCTCATGATTGAGACAGCCCAAAGACACTTCCATCCAGAGTAGGAATTTGTGAGCATCTGAACTGTAGCTCCTATCAGGTACAGCAGTGCTTCCCACAGCTACAGAAATGTGTACTGACTAGAAATAATACATATTGTGTTAGATAAAGTACACATTAAGTAAAACACTTTTATTTGGGAATGTAGCAAGAGTACTGAATGGCTGTTTATTTATAGAGGCTTGATTGACAACATCGTGGTCCTACTCAAAAAGAAACCACTAGTAAGTTTCCTTTTAAAAAGCAAAGGGCTAAATTTTGTAAAATAGGGTGCATGATACAATGTACAGGGGGAGTACGTGATGTACAGGAGGGGTACGTAATGCATAAGAATGATAGGGATTTCCGCAAAAATTAAGCAGAAAGCGAAGCACTGACTATCAGAGGCCTCAGGCAAGAATGCACCAAAAGACATGTAACAAGCACATCCTAAAGAAGTGCAGATAAACCAGCAGATACCAAGATCCTGGGAAATCCACAAACTTCTCAGTGAGCCAACTCATGACCATGTACGGGAGGAAAGACACAGAATTCATGCAAAGGACACTAAGAAGTACCACTTCTACAGCCACCAGAGACCATCAAGGACCGCATGGAAGCCCCACAGAGACCCAGGCCGCATGCATAATGACTATGCAAATATGCTAATTAGTTCCAGGAAATAGAATAAATATGTTAAAACATTCCAGGAAACTTAACGCACATGTGTGTAACAGGGTTATATGAGCTTGGGGTGAGGTGACATATGGCATGCACGTTAGGAGGAGCTATCCCCCATGCATCCAGCACCACAGTAAAGAATACCTGCTTTTTAATGCTACATTGGTGTTAAGAATTTTTACTCCCAATTTCAGTGACATAAACACTATGATTTTCTGGCTAAAAATATAAATTCAGTCATTCTGCAGAATGTATATTTACATTCAGTCATTAGAAATACAGGAAGAACTGAAAAAAATTACAGGGGAATAAAAATTGACTCAACTGATAGCTAAATATTAAATATTAACAGTGTTCATAAGAACAAGGGAAATTATAAAGGGCTTGCCAAACTGTGAATTGTCCAAAATGACGAACTGAATAAAGAAGCTGAACATCCTCAGGCAAAGCAAACTATATACCAGCAAAGGTCACTACTGTTTCCTCACAGGGTTTAGCTCTTTGCTTTGCAATTGAGCTGTGTTTTTAAAAATAGTTTCAGTATGCGGACTTAAATGTCTTGGTCTGTGTTAAACAGAGGCTTCAAAACCAATTCCCTCTAAGAGCTGTTAATGAATACTACTAGCAGGTTATTAGGATGTTACTTGTAGCAGCTTCACTGTGCGATACTGTGTGTGAAGGCTACACCAGCCACACAATGGTTAAAAATCGGAGGTTTCATTAGCCATGTTTTCTGGGCTTGCCTTTAGGCCTGAGAAATTAAAGGATTGAAAGAAGAGCAAAGAAAAGGTATTTTTTGCCTTCCATGGCAGCCGTCTCAGGATCGCAGACTGCCGGAGTACTGTGCACTGCAGCTACGCCGTTGCACCTGTTACCAGTACGTTGCTGTTTCAGGTTGTGGCAATAGAATTAATTTCCTTTATTATATCTATTTTCCATTTGCACAGGATTTACTAAAAAACTAGAACTGATGTGAAACACTGACAAACTAGTGATAAATTTCCTTATGTGTAGGTAAACGTACATCTGTATTCAGAATTCTGCTGACAATATTGCACAATATTGCATATTTTCTGCAATTGATTTGAGCAACAGGAACAGCAAGAGTCTAACTGCAGCTCAAGTACCCTGTTCACAAGACGATGGTGCGCTGTTAACTGGATCAAAGCTAAGACTAAGCACTACTTCAAGCTTATTACCATTCAAGTGAGACCAGTTAAAAAGCAAGCGTTGATTTAGAGCTAGTGACCTTGAGGTGTGAGTGTTGTATTATCAGATGCGGCTGAATGTGGATCTGGCTCAGCTGAGGGGTAGGCACAAACTCACAGTAAAGAAATTATAAGTAACAAGTCACTGCATGAGAGGCTCCATCTGTCTCGCTTTCAGCCCTCGTTCCCCACACAATCATGGTAAATGCACAACATCTTATCGTCCATGGGTCGTTAGAGAATTCCAAATTGAAAGGGGCTGAGGTTATTCTTGCCTAGCAGATGAAATGCTAACTATGTGTCAGTGCATTTTTGTATAGCAATGGGAAACATAATTTATCTGGGATGTCAGGTATGACATTGCTTTTCATTAACCTTGAATAATGTTATGAGGCTTTGCTCTACTACTATGTAGGTACACGTACTGTCAATTTCTGTGCATATATATAGATACAGAATTAAGACAGTGTTGGAAATGCCTCAAAACCTTCCTAGGAGAAACCCGTTAAGAGCTTATAGCAGGTATTTATTTTATGTTTTAAAATTTCAATAGACTTCAGTTAATCTGCCCTCTGGTAATCCACAGAATAGTGATTGAGCCAGGCACTTTGCTGGTGTGATGTAGTGAAGCTCTTCTGAAAGCAACAGCTAGGCTGCTACTCTAGGATGTCAGAGGCTTAGGCTCAATTCCCTAACTTACCAGAGATCTCTTGTGTAACCTTGGGCAAACTCTTTATTTCTAGATGAAGAAAAGGGTTTACAGGCATCGAACAAAGGTCGAATCCTGACGATGCTCAGACTTCCCACATGATGCGCAAGGAGAGCAAGGCTCATTAAATGTAATGCAAAATAAAAACCGCAGTGACTGGATGCTAAGGAGGCACCCTCAGCATCCTCACATAATTTCTGAATGGCTTTAGGAAGCCAATTCTATGAAAGAAGGCACAATGCTACGTATTTCCAATGAGAATCCTTTGGTACTACTTACATCAACAGCGGAGCACCTAGTTTCTTACTGCTTCTGAAGACAGGTGTTAATTAGGGGTTAAGCTATTCATTTCAGTCATGAGAAAAGCCTTTGAGGGCAGGCATGGAAGCAAAATTCTCCAGTCTCTGGTCAAGCCACAGCTGAGATCATGTTTCAAGCATCAGATGTCTGGAACTAGGCATCAGAAGAGGGACTTTGGAGCAATTAATGACTCTAACATTTAATCTTTCTATTGTTGCTTCACAACCTCAGTATGGAATTGGAAAGTAAATGCATTAAGGACTATAAAGCACTCTGTTACTGTACCAATGGGGAACATATAAGTAGCTAAAATTAATAGATGCTGTCATTTATAATTGCTGATAGTTTGAGGGCAAGAGTGCCTTACAAGTGAGTACGGTGAGAAGGTTTGAGCTCTTCAGAGTTAACAGTCTGATCTCTGATCCATACAGGTAGAGCTGTCTGGGGGGCCATTGTATGGATATGAGCCAGACTATAAAGGTCTACCCTGCAGACCAGACTGCAGAATAGGCGCCTTCACAGCAGCGAAGCAGATACAGGATGTAGATGCTCTGCAAGCAAATGGTCAAGTGAGCAGTGATGCCAGTGCCCTTGTTGTAGCTTTGTGTTTCAGTTCACAATCGAATAAATCTTTATTGTGGACACAGTTCCAGGAACAGGTGGACAGAAAACATTTTAGGGAACAATTCTATCGTAAGAAAGGGCAGAGAAGTGGGCCTGGTAACAATTTTAGAGGCCAAAAGAAAATGAGAAACAAACAGGAAAAAATACTAAATCAAATGAGAAATGTATGGCAGGCCTTCTGTGAAATTAGAGAAATGTTTTGGGGCAAATTCTGCAAAATTACCTATTGTGATTTATCCCAGCAGCTAAGTGCTAGGCAGCCGCTCGCTCGCCCCTCCTCTCCCCCCCCAGTAGGATGGGGAGAAGAATGGACAAAATGTAAAATTTGTGGGTTGAGATAAAGACAGTCTAATAAGACAACCAAGTTAATACTAATAAAGATAATAATAATGATAATAATGAATATGCAAAACAAACTACATACAATACAATTTTCTCACCACCTGATAACCGATTTGCAGTCAGTCCCTGGGCAGCAACCATGGAACCCTGCACTCATGGACTTCGCAAATTTCGCAAAACTCATGAAAAAGACCAAACTCCTGGACAAGAGAGGACAGGTATTGATATCCACTTTGACTATTCAGGAACATTTTCTCACACAAAATCTCACTTCGAGAGAAGTGTGGCAATTTATGGTTGAGTTACTTATTGCTGGATCTCAAAAACTCCTTTAGGTAGGACTGCCAAAAGACAGGGACTTGTCAAGTGTGTCAGAGCAAGCCCAGCATTGTCCTTACTGACGAGAACAGCCTGCACCGAACTACTGATAACTCCTGGCATTAGGCTTTGCAAAGAACAAAGCATGTGTTTGGAGGAGAGCTCCAGCCATCTTGAACTGGTCCTTCTGTACAAGACAAGTGGAACAGGCTGAAACAGCTACTGCTCTGCAGCTGGCATGTTTTCCTTATTCATTGTACGTGGTGTTAAACTGCCCAAACTCCCTACCAAAATCAGCGTGAACTCTACTAGATGTTCCTTGTCTCTGTAATGGGAATTGTTCAGGCAGGGAATTCCTGTCCAAACTGGTGGTTCTGAACAGGCATTTGCACCATCCAGCGTGTGTGTACTGAGTCGTCCCATTTCCCTCACCCCGTGACCTCTGATACTGACTTCTATAGGCCATGCAAATACCCACCCCTCTTCTCCTCCCCGCCAGGACTGCCAGGCAGCGGCCAGCCAGAGCAAACACAGACTGGGACAGAGCAGGAACCGAGTTCAGGTTTCCTGGATCTGAGCCTGGTTTCACGAAGACTGCTTTCACGCTGAAATTCAGCCATGGTTTTCAGAAAGCATCAGTGCAAAACCAAGGATTGTGAGTCTTCTAAGCTGAGAGGTCAAAAGTATAGTTTGGCTCTGAATTTCATGCGTCTTTTTGAGCAGAGCTCTGTGTAAAATTTAGCAGTCTTTCTACCCATAAGATCAGAAGTAGGGAGTGCACATAAATTAATGTCATTGCCAGGAAAAATGAGTGTCCTAAATTAGTAAAAAATATAGCAGAGCTCTCGCTCGTATTCAGAACTAACCACATTAATAAGCAGCAACAGACTTGGTGTAACTGTCTAGTGTGGGAAGACCTCTGACATATTGATCATGGTAGAAAAAGCAATTCTTGGAGGGTCTTCCTCACAGTTGTCTTCACAACAAACAGTTCCAATAATTTTTATACTCTGCTACTGCATTAAATATTTCAGTAAAAAATTCCTACATTGCTGACATTGGTGCATCATTACCCAGTGACAGCCCTGTTGAAAACTCAAGTACAGACAAGCTGAAATTTCCAGTTTGCCTACAGGACACGTGCTGTCTGTTAGAGTGAGCACGCATGGTGCATCCAGAACTGTTCTCTGCTTTTGGAAATACCAGAGGGATTCCTGCAGTGTGTGAACTGTACCTTTCAGACATAATGAGAACTGTTTCACACAGCATTAAATTACTGGTAGTGCATGGTCTTGCAAATGCCAGTGCTCCAGCTCCCTGGGTAAAATGTACCACACAGAAATGTTTGCCAAAAACATCAGTGTAGAGATGCAGGCAAAGCAGTTAAGTATATTTTGAGGTTTACAGCTGTGCTGAGAAGAGACTCAGAGATTTTTACCTTAAGTTTCACAGGAGCAACCAGCAATAATTTCACCTTGCTCCATCCTGATACAGGGGATGTACCTCCTGCAATTTCTCTCCTTACTGAACTTAATCACAGGGAGCTCAGGCTCCATGACAGGTTGCTATACAACCTGTCTGGTTTATTCACATGCTGCAAAACCCAGTGAACTGCAATGCAAAGTAAGAGTCTGAACTCCATGAGGAATGTGTGGATTCCCCTGCTCCACAGTACTTGAGGCTTTGCATGACACAGAGGTGACTGCCATAAATCTCTATTTAGGCCACGTGCATTAATCTATTGGCACCAACTGTGCAGAAGCCCCGTAGGTCAGAGCCACGTGCACTGGACAGCAGTCTCTAACCACACAGCAGTGTGGGGGAAGTAAAAGAAATCTGAATACTTTCTTGCTTAGAAGATAGCTCAGTCCAAACACAGGCAGACTTTGTTTCTGTGTTCAGATTAAGAAACTGGATGAGTGTTTGCCTCCCTTAGCAACAAGGAAACATATTCTTCAGCTTTCATTGAGTTACAGCATTAAAATCTGCATTTATTTGTTTCTTCTGTTAACTGACAGATATATGGCTGAGTCTTTCCATTTAACTAGTTGGCAAAATTTTCTCTACATCCTCCACTCTGACAGTAGGAAAATCACTGCCTTTGAAGTGGCTCATCTGGTAGGTCCCCATAGCTCTGTCTGCGCTATTGGAAAGGGGTTTTTTTGGGGTTTTCTTTAACTTCCTGTTAGCTCTGAGGCAATTAACGTGTGGTAAAATCTACAGCTGGTGGGAATTTTTCCAGCAAAACACCTCTGATAAGCGAATACCAATTAGTCAAAATAAAACTGTTCCTGGGAATGTGTTTTCATTCAGCTCTGGTTCTGAAATTGCAAACATATCTGGTTATACATTCTCAAAATGAAAGCTAATGTTTTTTGGCTTTGAATAATGTTTTGATTGACTTGGATGAGAAGCATAGTATGAACTGTCTTTGTGTTAAAGAAAAACCAGAAACACTAAGGAAATCCTAACATGGGCAAAACACTTTGTCATTTTTTATGTGATACAAAATGGCTTATTCAGAAGAGGCTTGTACCATCAGTTGCATATATGTGTTCAGTTTAAAAAACAAAACAAAACACACAAACCTTGTAACATTTCCTTCCCTAGCAGAAAAAAAAAACAAAACCGGGGCTGAGAACCTCTATCCAAATGACCCTCTTTAATGTCTACTGAAAAGACTGTAAGACTGTTTCCTCAGTTCAGCTGAGAGACTGTGTGTACCATCATGACAGATGAGGCTTGCGGAGACCTTAGATAAAAACTCCTGTGGAACAGCATAATTGATGGAGAGCTCAAAATCGTGGCACTGGCTGCTTCTTGCTTTCCTTAAAATATTGACCTTGGTAGTTTTTCAGGTCATGCCTGTTTTTCCTGCAATGCATTTATCTGATGTGAGCTAACATTTTTCTAAGCTGCTTTGTCAAGTGATTGAAGTGATTAGCAAAATTATAACAACATTTGTTCACCCTTATAAGAGATGAAAATTAGTCTCTTACTTCATGCTACATGTATGCTCAGTTTGAGTAACAGTAATTGTAGAGTAACCAACCCGTTCCTTAATTTATCTTGGCATCACACAATTTTTTTTAAAGTAAAAACCTAAGAACACAGTGGGTTTTCTTTTTGGAGGAAAGATGAGTAAAATGAACCCAGCAAAAGCTATAAATCAAATTAAGAACACAGATTTGTAAGCTTCTTTACCTTTAAAAACCGGACAGAGCAAAATCTGTTGCTATTGTTATTTTTATCCTGAGAAGTCACCCTGCGCTACAATATACTAAATGGTACTATGTACACTGCTCACTGTAAAACAGCTAAACATCCGTGAGTCATTTGTTTAATCATTTCTGAGTTTTTATGCCAAGCACCTGCCTTTTAATTTGCTACAACCAACCTGAAACATCTGTCAATTTTTTCCCCATGAATTAATAACTCTGTAATTAAAATCCAGCAGAGAGCTCAGCTGAGACTCCTGGTTAATTAGGACAGCAGATAGCCATGTGAGCGCCATGGCATTACATTAGTTGGAGAACGCTTGGATTTGGACCAGGGCTCTGTGGGTGACACGGAGCTACCAGTCCATGAGTTAACTACAAAGCTTTTGGAGATTTGTTCCGGTAGCCCGTACTTCTACTATTTGTGGGCAAGCAAATATTGCCAAAATTATTTAATCAGGACACAGTGCCTGAAAACTATTTTCTTTGAATGTGTATTTTTAAAGGATCTGCTTTTAGTTATTGCTATTCTCCAAATACTAAGCAAATCAGAATAAACAGTGCTGAACTAAGCTCTTGCCCAGGGCTGTTTTGCACTTCGAAGTGGCAGTGGGAGTATCACGAAGAGAAAAATTGCCTTCTTGGTAAAGTCCATACCTGCTGCTGATGTGCAAAGGTTGAGGATTTTAGTTTCTTCAAGGACTGCTTTCTACACTGATAATTGCAACGGTGTCCAAATACTCAAGATTGTTTCTGGTACTGAGAATATCAGCTTGATTCAGATTGATGCAGGTTGATTCCTGCAGCTTTTGAAAGGATTCTTATACTACACACTTGATATGTAAGGATTTGGGGATTGTTTTTCTGTTTTGTTTTAAAAAGCAGACAAATATATTTGTTGTTATATCACATTTCAAAACACCTATAGATAAAAAATCCATCTGAAGACCTCATCACTTGTCAAGTATTTTTTTAATTTTAAAAAGGGCACCAATTAATATCACAGAATTTTTCAAGCTTGTTCATTGAAGACAAATTTATATTGCAGCTAAAAGTGAGATATGAAAGATTTTTATCATGAACTTCAATAATTTGAAAACAAAATTAAACTAAACTTGTAGCACACAGTGATGTATACCATGCATCATCTGAATGTCCAGCTGTGTACCACAGAGAAAAAAGTGTCATGGCAACTCAGAAGACACTCCTCTTTCAATTGGACAACTAGGTTTACTACTGTCCAAATTCACAAAGGATCCCCTCTGAAATAAACTTGTTTAAGTAGCCTCTAACGTAAAGAGATGTCTGGCCAATTCATATGTTCTTCATTGTCAGCTTAAAGGTGAATCAGTTATTTGCCATTTTCCTTTGCAGACAAAATGATAGAAAAGTTCCCAAATTCTCATATGCCAGTTTTCTGTAAATGTGAATTACTAAGTTTGTACTTATTTTCCATTTTGATCTTGCTTTTTACGCAGCAGTGTATATACAGCGGTCACATCCCATTAATGGGAAAACTATCTACAGTTCCTGCAATTTAAGATTCAGGGAGTTTTTTTTTCTTTGTAAGTTTTCCTATGAGATTCAAGCAGAAGATTTTACCTTCCGTGGATAAGGTATATTTAATAATTAACCTCATGCAAGAAAGTTGAGTCAAGACTCACAATATTCTGCAGTATAATAATGATTTCATCGTTTCTTTACAAATCTAGAATCCATTGCAGGAAAATATGCCTCTGGAGAGAAGCTGGGGGAACTGGATGATGCATGTTTGTTTGTCTCTGAGAGGGTGAATTTGAGAAAAGGCTTTGGCAAGTTTCCTAAATATACAACAGAATATTTATCTCCAGCCTTGATCCAGGGAAAAAGGAGGATTGTTTCCTGAAAGGAAAGGCATGAGAGGCAGGAAAGCTTTTGGATTAACACCACATTGTGAGGGTAGAATCCCAGATGGAGATAATGTGTAACATCCTTTAAAAAAAAAAAGTTAATAGATATAAAATATTTGTTTCTGAAATATTCTATATTCAATCCTATGTAAAAAAAAGGTACACATGGTTTGAGTTTCAAATGAGCTGTGACTCCCACAGCGTGTTATTTTAAAAAATCTTTTTCACTTGGAATTCTCAGTGTTTTATAAGGGGGAGGAATACAGATTTGTCCAACTTCACATGAAAGTCTCAGGGCAGGGACAGTGTCCTGAGGCTATGTGGTCCAGGAAATGCAGCACAGAACCAAGAGTGACAAAACCTGACTGTCATCCACTTGTCAGTCCTGAAAAATACCGCAGCCCTTACCCTCTTCTACCTTTTGAGAGCTCTGCATTGCATATACAGAGATTTTTTCTTTTCTTTTTAAATTTCAACTGATGAGAAAGCATTATAACGCTAGAGAGCTGCATCCGAACCGCACGGCATAGCTGGGAAAACCCCGTATGGCTGATGGGGTGTTGCCTTTCTGATCAGCCACCCTTGGCTTCGAGCGGACACTGCAGGCACCAGGGGTGATTCCTTGGCCCAGCTTGTCCTCTGCAGGCTGCGGGCACCACACCCCGCCACTCCGGCGTTCCTGCCCCTGTCCTACCCAGCAAAAGCAAACACGCTGCTGACATAAAGGGGGTTGCACTTTCATTTTTTTAATAGAATAGTAATCACTTAAACATGTATTTGGCGATGGCTCTTTATTCATAGTGAGACTGGGTCGCAAACATTAAATTTGCCTATGTAGTTTCTGATGAGGTTTGCTGTTATCTGCGGGCAATGAGCTAATGGAGATGATGCAGAAGGGATTTGATTCAGCCTCTAGCTGTTTGTTCAAGTTGAGCTACCAGCACAGGCCATAACCAGCATCTGGTCTAACGAGCTACAGCGAGAATCCCGCTGATTGCATCTTTGTTATACTGGATAACAAGGAAGAATCACACTAAAACAGACTTGGGGTGAAGACTGGGAGAGTAAATACAGCTCTTAGGAGATGGAGGAGGGAATACTTTGCAACTCCTCACCAATTCTCTGCCAAATAATGATCTTCTAAGAATCTCGCTCATTTTTAAACTAAACCAAAAATCATCACCATGGTTTATAATTTTAATACAACAAATAACAGCAGGTACAAGTCAGTGTTATAAATCAGTTTATGAACATGACAGCTGTTTAAGTATTTCCTTCAATGTGTTGTGTGTGTATGTGATTCCTTGAAAATAGGACCAAAGACCAAATAAGGTAAATGTGATTTTTAAAAAACTAAATTAATGATCTATAACTCTGAACTTTAAAACCAGCAAAACTAGGTTGATAAAATCTCTGCATAGCTATAGCAATTAGGGATGTGATTTTGTATTTGTAATTGACATAGCAACATCAACAAAATCTCTAGTACAAATAAAATTACATTGACAAGCCTGCTTATGTTGGTATAATACATGTTAGCTCAAGAGGCAGACATAAACTATGCCACTAAACACTCTTACTTCAAAACATTTTGCAAAGAGAAATTACTTAACCTCTTCCTTCTTTTTTTTATAACATACTACATGTGCTTGCAAAAGACAGAAAATGTCCCTTAATAGTAATAATTAAGTATAATACTGCATCTGCAATAATAGTAAGATTGCAAGGAGTGTAGTAGGACTCTCCTGGGACTTTCGGATCGCTGCCTCAGATATCAAGGACTCCAGCCCAGAGGAGGCTGAAGAGTCAGGCCAGACTTGTTTCAAGCAGAGCCTGAAGCCCACTAGGAGTTCACAAATCTAGACCAGTAGCTGATTTCAATGAGTAACTTTAATCAGTAAATTCCAGTGAAAAAAAGGCTTCATCAGATTTTTTTTCTCCCTGAGTAGCTCAGTGAAATATGCTCTCTGAAACAAGATCTGACTCACATTGCAGGTTTAACAAGGGCTAATTTAAATAGGCCCTTATTTCAGTTTTGGTGTTAAAGAGCAAATGAAATAAACACCTAAGTTTAGAGGGGGTCTTCCAAAATTCTGCAACCAAGAATAAATACACATACTCCTGTTTTAACAGACGATGTCTGGCTTATAACCAAATGACAAGACTAACAGAAGCATGGAAAATTGAGATGCGTTCATTAGAAACAGTCTCAAATGGAACCTCACCAAGCTGTACAATGAACTCCGCCCATTTCATATATAAAGAGCAAGAAGACGACTCAGATCTACGTTCATTGCATGTGATCAACTTGCCTAAAAGTGCTTGTAACAACTTGTTTTTTGTAGAGATACTTGCAGGTACATAAAAAAGAATGTTCTTCTTGAGCCTTTATGTTAGGGCCATCCAGTAGATGGGGCCATAGAGTTATACAAAATGCAGAAGAAAGTGAAATTAGTTTATCCTAGGAAGAATTTTCATAATCAGGGCAAATACAGCTTTGTTAATTCATGAAATTCTAATGTGAGGCAAATAATCTATTTGGTTATATCATGTTCTGACTGTATGACTGATTAAGCTGTACTCAAATGCTAGTTAATACGATTCTGTATTTGATACTGAAATTACAACTCTCAGTCAACAAAAATTACAGCTGAGGTTTTAATTTCCATTCATGCCACATTCATTCCCAAGTATTGTATAAGACTGAGATACAGCCAGACTTGTGATGAAGTGACACAATGGAAGTCCTTGATCGTAATTGGAGCAAGAAAGTCCCACGTGTGGGAACGTGTATGCGGCAAGAGGAACGTGTTAGTGGTTCCCGGGTAATACAAAGCAGGACTTTATGAATGCAACTTACATGCGCTTGTTTGTTTCCTCCCCTGCTTCTTTGAGATCTGTGCATGTGTTCCTGTTCAATCTGTGAAACAGAAAAGGACACGCGGCTTTGAGAAAACATGTATGAACGTTGCAGAGGCAGTGGTCAGCCTCGGTGATTGCACAGTGATGGATGCTGAAATGTGCAGTGTGGTGTAGCACAGGTTGTCACTCTCACAGCGTTTGCAGGTGGGTTTTTTTTAATAAATAAATTGTGTGTAATCAATTTAACCAGCAAGTTGCATCAGGTATCAGTTTAAAAGTTTACATTCTATTTTGCTGCATTTGAAAAGCCTGATTTTCTGTGGTCTTGTACCTCAGTTGAAGGTCTTTAACACTTACATTGTAACACCGATGCTTTAAGATCGGTTCTGCTATAGAAAGTTCTTCAAAATACCCGAAAATACAAAATTATCATCAGTCTTCCGTGCACTGCCGAGATCTGTGAGGGCGAGCGCTGCAAGGCAGGTGTTTTTTCCCCCTTTCCGCTGAAGTTAACGTACGTTCCCAAGCCACCGGTGCCAGATGCCAGGCCGGAGCCCCCGGGTAGATTCAACCCAGGTGTGGCAGAGCTTTGCCTTGCGAAACGCCAAGTTTCGGGTGGTTTCAGCTCTAAAGTCCCGCTCAGGAGGCAGCTGAGGGACCTCTGAGTCTGCCGTGAGCGGAGGGGGGGGGGGGGGGTGTCACACGCTAAATTCTGGTTAAGGAGCAGGAAAAGGAGGACATGGCTAGGTGATCCCGCGTGGAAGTCGGCGGGGTGTTTTAGGTGCGGGACAGAGGTGCCGGGGCTGCGGGACTCACCCGTCCGTGAGGCGCGGCCGTGAGGGGCCGGGCTGCCGAGCCCCCGGGCGGGGACAGGCGCGGTGCAGCCCCGGCCTCCCTGCCCCGCCGGGCGGCGCCCGCACGTGATCGGCAAAGGGGAGCCGCGACGGCACCTGGAGGCGGCCCCGCCTCGGTCCCAGGAAGGGAGCGACCAACGGGGCGGGAGGGGAGCGGCCGGATCCGGCAGGACGGGACGGGGCTGCCCCTCAGAGGCCGCGGGACCCTGCCGGCAGCGACCATGGCTTTCGGGAAGGCTCCGAAGGACCCTTTCGGTACCGCCGTGGGCGGACTGGTCGGTGAGTAACGACGGGGCGCCGCGTCCCGCCCTGCCCGCACCCGCCTGAGGGGAGCCGGAGGGCGCCGTTTCCCGCCCGCCGCCCGGGCCGTGAGGGACGCGGCGGGACGGCGCTTCTCCGCTCTTCCCGCCCGGCCCGGCTCGGCTCGGCGCGTTGGGGGTCCCGGCTGGCTGTACGGCGGCTCCCCTTGGCCTTTCAGAGCGGGCGACGTTTGGCGCGCTGGAGACGGAGGAGTGGGGACAGTTCATGCACATCTGCGACGTGATCAACGCGACGGAGGAGGGGTGAGCGGGGCTGCAGGCCCGGAGCGGGGGGAGGGGGCATCCCGGCGTCAGAGGGACCGGCAGTGCCGTGACCTGCCCGCTTCTCCTGTGGGAAATGAGAACAGACGGGCGTTCGTCTCGGAGGTGGTTGCTCGAGGGCGAGGTGGGGTACGACCCTTATGTAAAGTTACCCAAAACGAAATAGCAGCAGGGAGCGGGTATCTGTAGTTCTTAGGGAAGGGTTTTGTATGTTCTCGGTGCCTCATGCTCAGCCATCAGGCCTGGTAGGGGTTAGACTTGTAGGCCCTTCCCCATAGACAAGCGCTAGAGAAAGGTGGTAATGTGGGTTTCTCACCCGAGTCCAATATACTTTGTGTCACCTGTACTGTCAGATACCCTTGTGCTCTGCAAAACCCAGCCTGAAAAAAGACCTTGAACATTTGTTTGCCTACAGTACTGTTTAAAACTCTGTGCTTTTAGCTTACTCGGGGTTCTCCACTGTGCAGTTTCTCAGCCGGCCTCCATCGCAGCAGGACCGAAGCGCTGGCTGGGTCTCTGTGCAGTGGGATCCATCGTATCAATGCATGTGCGCAGGGCTCCCAGGACAGAGTTGGCCTCTTGCACTGAACGGCTGTGTTCTGGTTTGCCCAACCACCTGCTGCTTCGTGCTTCCTTGTTCCCACCTGTAAAAGGGGGAGAAGGAAATTTGTCCTCATTTGCTTCAGCACTGCTTTGGAAGAACTCCTAGCAGTGGCATATTTTAACACTGACTGGAGGGCTTTCTCCAGGAGAATGAGGTATGCCTTCGTTTCTGCACAAGTATCTTATGAGCTTTTCATTTTTTTGGATCCCACACATTCATCTGTGGCTCTTGGAGCTTGGAAGGTCAGTAATGACTCCCTTCTGGTCATTGCCATAAGCAACAGCATGTTTTGACACTTAGCGTTAGTTTTTATGTGGAGCTTCTGTGCAACAGAGCTTTTTTTTTAATAAACTATTTCCTCTTGTGCACAGCTTATGCTTGCAGAGGAACTCCTTATGACTTCCTCCTTGGCAACTACTAGTCACAGTCTGTAACAGGATGCTAGGAACAGCAGAACTGGTGTATCTAATTAGGCAAATTGTTATTTTAATGCAATATCCAGCTCCTGACCAGAGCACTTACAGATGCTTCGGTGGGAGAAGCAAGAAGCAGGAGTGGAACAGTAGTAGTACAGCTTTCTGCAAGGGAACATTTTCTTCTCTGCTCTGATGCTCCCATGCATCACTTGATGCTCTACTGGTATGACTGGGATTAAGAAAAATGGAGAAATCTTGCTTTTTTTTTTTTTTTTTTTTTTTTTTGTACAACAACATTTCACACTGAAAAATGCAGTAATGGTAAATACTGATTTAATTTCACTGGTATTGAAATGTTTTCAATGAAGTGTGTGTTTTGTTTTTTTTTTTTTATTGAAACATTGTATTTATGCCTATTGCTCCATCTTAGATTCTGGGGAGATCCTAAAGAGACTTGAGGACATCTTGTTTTTGTTGATCATGAGTGTTGAGTTAGCCCTAATAATTGTACACTGTAGGTAGCTAATATTAATCATGCAAAACTGTCTCCCACGTGATAAACTTGATACCATCTTCCACCCTTCTCCTCCTCCATAGATAGTTAAAAGATATGGGGTGTATATATAGAAATCAAAATGACTGGGCTAGAAATACCATTATCTCTGGGGTAGAATGGGTTGTCCATCTGTACATGGTAATTACTCAGATGAGTTGAAAACATCCTGGAATTAGAGACTGGAAGTTAGCCAAGACACCCTTACTCCTGACAGCACTCCCAGGAGAATGTTTTTTAATTGCATCATACGTGAAAAATAGGTACCAGGTAATTCTTGATACAACTGGCAATTGTTATTCCCCTTCATAGCAATAAAAGCTAGATAAGTAAATCTATTGTACGACAGTGAAATAATACAATTCTGGAGGAGACTTTGCAGAGGAGAATGACTTGATTTCTCTGCACAGGTCTTTGGAGTAATACACAGTCTGCAGTAACAAACCTGATTCACTGCTTTGTTACTCTAGCTCAATGCTGGAGTGATTTTCTTAAAATCAATGGGGCAATCGCTCGAGTTTTATGTGGGTGTAAAAACAGGCATGGATTTGGTCCCATATCTTAGGCCAGTATTTTTGGCTCTTGGATGACGTTACGAACTAGAAAAACAGTATAACTTCACTGGTAACTTTTTGTACTCAATTTCTTGTCACAGGCCTAAAGATGCGGTTAAAGCGCTAAAGAAAAAGCTTTCAAAAAACTGTAACCATAAGGAGATCAGGCTTACCCTGTCTGTAAGTACAGCTATATTTATATTAATTAGACACTGAGAAGGAAAACATTTTAAACGATAAGGTGGAATGCAAATTATCACTGACACAACTCTCCAGGATGTTTTCTGTCTTTGTTGTTTATGTGTACAGCACTACCACCACGCAGATCAGAAGGTCTACTGTGTTCCGTAGAGTCCTGGATGACACATTCTTGCATTTATTGTTGCAGTTTTGGTTCTTTGTAAACCTGTGCCACATAAAAGTAGTATAGTTCTTTTTTACTGCAGTGACTGTCCTTCTGTGAGTGACCCACCTGTACGTGAAAAATACAGGGGCTGGGATATGACATAAAAGCTACATCTGACCATTCTATTACTCACCTTGTGGTACTGATCTTAGTTTAAACTAAGCATGGTATGCAGCATGGTGGAATGTGCGATACCTGTTTTGTAAAGGTAAATGTTATTATGTGTAAATGAGAAACCTGAATGAAAGGGTAGCAATGGTGGGTTAAGCAAGGGAGCAAGACACAGGATAAGCCACTTAAGATTCAGATGTTATGACTAAAGTTTAGGGTGGCTGGGCATATCCTCATGTGAGATAATCTGACAGTGTTTCTGAACTATGCCAGAATTTGGGGAAGCGTTGTGATTTTGGTCGGTTTAAGATTTACTGGAGTATGTTAACATGGGTCTGTTTTCCACTACACTGATAGTTTAGGCAGTAGCAGGAAGTTCCTAATGCTGTCATAAGTCCAGAGTTCCCCATTTGAATTACTCTTGACTAACAATAGTGCAACTGTGAGAAGAATCAAGCCATTCATATTTTAAGTTCTTGGGGATGTGTGTCTTTCATTATTTGTCTAGAAGTATTTTCTTCACCATTTCCTTTTTTGAGGTTGTAGAAGCCTGTCTACAGTACACTCGGAGTACTATTACTCATGGGTTTGGTGTTTGTTGTGCAAAATCATTATCTGTATCAATATGTGCTGAGAAGTGATTAAAGAAGATAGGTAATTGATAGTGTCAAATTGCAGGTCGCTTAGCAATTGCCCAAGTGTCTCCTAACAAGTTAGAGATGCAGATAAATGCGTTAAACATACCGATGTACACCTTCAGCTCATTCCATTTCCGCACTTCTTCCCTGGCTTCCTCCTCCACTGTCTCATGAGTCACCTTTTTGTGTGTTCTATGTGTTTGCATAACAGAAACGCTCGGTTTCCACTGTTACTGCAATCCCTGTATCAGGTCTGCTTTCCTTCTCCTACAGTGTTTGTGCACCTAGGTCCTCTTCTGAACATCTGACACAGTCACCTGGAGTTATGATAACCCAGTGCTTAGATTTAGAAGCCTTTCTTTGGGTATTTACTCTGCAGACATACCTAAGGTGACATTGTAGTTTAGCCCTTAAGAACATAGAAGTAGGAGAAGGATCTTGTTTCAGGTGTATCCAAGGAAGAACATGATCATGTTGACTTGACAGCTCATTGTATTTGCTCACAGGTGGAGTGTGTACCAGGTTTCAGTTGTGCTTGTAGTTCAACACTCTCACAGTCTCTCTGCCGTTCCAGGCCGCTTCTCCATGTCTGCTCTCACCCACTCACATGTGCTGATGTACCCATGCCTGCCAGACAACTGCATCTTTTTGGCCCAGCTTCTGTTTTCTGACTGCAGGTTTCTTCTCCCCGAGTTCCTTAGGTTTTTGCTTGTTTTTTAAAAAAAGTGCCAGCCTTTCCTCCAACTCTGTCTCTTCCTGCTTTTGTTCTTATGTACGATCTTCTGTCCTTTCCTCTCGCTCTGCCCCTGGCTCCTTTCCTTTTTCTAGTTTTCTACCAGTACTACCATCAGTTTAGCAAGTGTGAAACGTTTCCTTTGATGACCGCATTGCTAACCAGGTATGACTTTTAACTCTTTTGTTCCCAAATAGCTCTTTCTATGGGCTATATCTTCTGCTTTGGGTTCTTGATTGCCTTAATGAAATAGTTCCTGTTTCCCATTTTGAAATGCTTAGAGTGGAACAGCAAATCACTGAAAATGGAAAAATAGAAATAATTTTCAATTTCTAAAACACAAGGGCCCCCTGCCCCTTGGCAACTCTTATCTCTCAAAAGTTGTTTTTCTCTCAATTTTCTAAAAAAAATAGGGACTCTTTTGCGATGAACTGTAAGTTATTGCCAGTGTTTCCTACAGTAAATGTGGTCCTCCGACAAATGGAGAAGGCAACAGATCTACAAATCGCTTCTCTTTTTTGAAATGTACTTTGATCCACTTTTATTTACTGAACGTTTAAATTCTGGAATTTAATCTTTCTGTTGAAACTGCTAAGACACTTATTCCCAGAGAATTCACAGAGTGTGAAATGTGTAAGTCTTCATCTGGAGTAGCACAACTGCGTGTTAGCCCTGAGTCTGTCATCGAGACCTGTTAAATCTCAGCAGTGTCTTCCTCCTTCTGGCTCATAGTGCTTATTTATTTACTTGAAGGAAGAAGGGTGAGTGCCAGCTGTATAATGTGTTGGCTGTGGCTTGACTTCAGGTACTCTGATCTACTGAAGTCACCTGGTGCTTGTGTGTCATGTGGATCGGGGTGTATGTGTGTCAGGCCATGGAGTTGCTTCATGCACAGTCTTTGATAAAGTCGAGAGATCAGGCTTGGCAGTGGTGATTTCTCAATCAGAGTGAAAAGGATTAGAACTTTAGGCAGGGATCCAACAAAGTGTGTATGTGTTATTTGACTCCTAATTACTAACAGTCTTTGCATACGTAAGCTCTGTTTACGTAGTGAATGCCGAGACACGTGTTCAGTTGTCTCCACAGATCTCCCTTGGTTTTGTAAAGCATTTACTGCAGTGCCCCAGTTCTGATGCCTGTAAGGTCTTAGGAACTGAACAGCACATGGGGAAGTAGTGTATTGAATGTGTCCCTCTCTGTACCTGTGTCCACACACACACTCTTAGATACAAAGCAGTGGGCAGAAATTTAAGATTAAATTCTTGTTTCATTTCTGCATTACAATGTTTGAAAATATTTTAAAGGAAATCATTGGTTAGATGTAAATTTTGGAGGTTTTTTTTTTCTCATAGGCATTTTTCTGTGTGTCCTTTTACTAATTTGTGAGTTTTCAGATGTAAAAAAAAAATCAGCATGGCAAATGTGGCCTTCAGATTTTCCTTTATTAAATTAACATTTTACACAGCAGAGGATCTAAAAAACAAAAACATGAGAGCCCTCCAGCTCCTCAATCAAAGATGTTGTAGGAAATTTTATTACACTTTATGGTATACATGGGCAAAGAGGAAGTGGACATCAAGTGGGAGCAAAAGAAATCCATATTTCAGTGTTATGTATATATTTCATTTGAAAAATTCAAGACTTTTGAAAAATTAATGGTTTTGAAATGCAGAATCTTGGTAAAGTCTGCATAGCCATGACACTGTAATTGATTAATGGCAGCTGAAAAAGCTGCTTGTGCATGTTTCTTTTAAACGCTGGTACTTAAAAATAGTGTCTTGCAGTTCAAAAATTCTACTGGGTAGATATCAGTATATGTTTAGTAGAGTGTAATCCTGGAGACGGATTAATGTCTTGTTCCTTTTGAGTCACAAAGGCAAAGAACCAAACTGTTCATCTGTGTTTTCTTGCATTCACTTGAGGTCTAAGAAGTGTCCCTCACAAACTACATCCATTCATTACAGCTTTAAGGACCATACCTGGCTGCTTTAGATGAGCAGATAGTCCTACTGAGTTCTGAGTGACGTCTCTGCTGATGAGAAACGTAGCTGACTTTCTATAATCCTCACCAACTTCTCACACTTATTTTTCTCTGCCTTGCAGTTTGACTTCACCTTTGTTCAGATGCCTTTTACTACTTCAGTTTTGCATTGCTGTCATGTGAACCAGAGGGCTTTGATTGTGCAATTAGCCCTCCTTTTTGCTCAGTGCAGATCTGTTCTCAGCTGGATGTCTGGTATGAGCTAGAACATAGCAGCTCTGTCAATCCCAACAGTTCTCAGGTCCTGCCTGCCATTTAAAGGAAATTTAATGGTTTGGTTGAAGTTAATTTGATAGTTCTGTTATTAAAACATGTTTCTGTTGAGATTCCATTGTGTTGTGTGGAGCAGTGGTTGACTTAGCCACCTTGGATCTATTCATTCCAATGGAACTGCTTGGGAAGGTCAAGTCCTATTTGCAGTGATAACAATGTTGAAATTCTAATGAAAGGTATTATTGGCATTAAAGTAGCTTGTTCGTGAATGGTCCAGTTAAAAAATAATTGAGTCAAATTCTTCTTTTTCTTACACGAGCTTAGTTTTGCTATAAGTGAGTGGGCTGTACTGGCATAATTGAGTGGAGGATCTAGCCCATTAGTTCAGTACTTTCATTCAGAAGGTAAATACTGAGTCCCTTAAGTAGGGAATTAATAATAGGGAGTAGCATACCAAATATCCCATGCACTGAGTTGAAAACATTTTACATAGACCATCTTTGAAGTATTGCACAAGCAAATGACTTGGCTTATTAGCATATGTTTCATGTATTCTTTCAAATGAAAAATAATGATTCGAGCCGAGATTTTTTTTTTTTTTGTAATTATCTCTCAGTTAGTTTTTTTTACACAGCAGTCTGCCAGTGTGTCTTTGTTCTACCCTGTTTTCATTTCAGCGATATATTTTCTTCTGATCTTATCCTCTTCTCCGATAACTTCCTGATCATGCTGGGAGAAAAATCCCCAAGTCCTGAGGGTAGAAAATTAGTTACTAAAATGATTTCAACTTAGTCAGATATAGTCTGCTCTGAATAGGAAAGTATATTTAACCTTCTTTTATCAAGATTACAGTAGTGTCCTTTAAAATTTGTGTACCCTTTTGAAAATATATCCTGTCTGTTGCATGATTTAGGGGAAGTTTTGTCTTGAAAACTATGACATTTTGCAAACTCTTGTTAATTTCTACCCTTTGCTTTCACTTTTGCATCTCTCTTACTTTCCATCACTCTTAAATTGGGAGGGAAATTGAAGATTCGGTTGAAGAGCAAAAAGCACAAGAGTGACCGTTTTTCTCTGCATGGGGCATCGTAGTCCTATGGTTGGTCTCCAGATGTGAGCCAAGCAAGATGAGTTCTGTTTCTGACTGCACCTGATCTCACTCACCCCAGTTTCCTATCAAGCCTTGTACTGGCCTGATTTTGGGTGACTGGGATGTAGTGACAGCTTTTGATATCTCTTATGTAGAATGGGAATTGTAATCAGCCACCTTCAGGTGTACAAGGGAGAACTGTTAAGTCATTGTCACATACTGCTATATTTGATAGGGCAGACATGTTGCTTGCAGGGATCCTGCTCTGAGCATTCCAGGCAGTTTTGGAAGTAGACTACTTTTGTGAAGATGAATCTGACGGTTGGAACAGTTCAGCTATTCTGTTTCACATCAATGTGACCTTTAAAACATGTGGAGAAATTGTACTCTTGAGTTGTTGAATTTGTGTTTTTTTTCTATTTTGTCATTAGCTTCTCACTTGCCGGGCAGATTAGAAGAGAGGCATTTAGTAATCTTATTTTCTTCTTTTGTAGAGCTCTTCAGAATCTCAGAGCAGGGTACCTACATGCTAGGTAGTGAATTAATTTTATTACTGAATCTGTACAGGTCATTTTTTAAGCTATGGACGTATTTCATGCTGTTAAGATACTGTATGTTCGGTAACTGCTGTGACATGGAATCAAGTGTGACCATACTTCTCTATTAAAACTAGTATAACTCTGCTAACACATTTCATTTTGTATTGCATAGGTAAAGCAGTGCACACAGTGAGCTATGGTTTCCCTGTAGTAACCTTATCAGACATTCTAGTGAGGCAATAATCTGTTCGTATCCATTCGTACTCTTCCCCATAACACCTTGGAACAAATTAAACAGAAGGAAACAAAAGCAGTAAAGTTGGGTTTTTCTGCACCAGATCTGTGTAACGGAAGCTTTTTGTGTGTGCAGCTGCTTGACATGTGTATAGAGAACTGTGGCCCAAGATTCCAGTCTTTAGTTGTGAAGAAGGATTTCTGTAAAGACAAGCTGGTGAAACTACTGAATCCAAGATACAATCTGCCGATTGACATGCAGGAGAAAATCTTGACCTTTATCATGGTAAGTCTAGAGTAAACAGGAAGTGTTTGTGTCTCTTGCTGTATGGTAAACATTTAACGAAGCAGCTCCTTTCTGTATGGTAACGTACTTATGGGAACCTCTTCCTAAAGCAGACTTTATTCTTGCTGCTCCTGCTTCATGCAGGAGTAACACAGACTGGAAGACAAAGGGAGAGGACTGGAAAACTGTCAACCTCCACCTTTTACATTCCCCTCCCAGTCTGTGTTTGTGCTGCCTCTGTGGTTGCACTTAGCAAACAGGGTGAGAGGTGACTTTGGAGCTTCCATGGTTCCTGCAGCGATGAATGGAGTTAGCTGGAGTGGATGAAGGGGAGGACCTGCCTTTAGGACCACATGCGTGCCTGACCCACTGACTGTCCATTTCTGTGACTGTTGTTGTTATTTCAACATCAGACTTGGGCCCGAGGTTTCCAAGGAATGGTGGATGTGAGCGAAGTAAAAGAAGTTTATCTAGAATTGCTGAAGAAAGGAGTGGACTTTCCATCTCCTGACACCAGCAGAGGGGGACCTAAGGTGGGGATACACAAAGATATTTCATTAACCATTATAAATCAGAAACAGGACGTGTTAATTGTATGAGCTCTGTAGATAAAGAAGGTGTGTTTGTTTTGGTTATGTTTTTTATTTAAATGCTTCAGGGCAGAATATGACCAACCTGTTTAAGCCCGTGAGTAGGAATTAGTTTCAATTGTAACAGATAAGATAACAAAATAAACCTGGCCTCTATAATAGTTTATTTATTTTATTTCAAATCACAGATTAGTGTGTATATTCTCAAAAAGGAAGCATCTCTCTTTTGAGACTTTCAAAGTGTGTAAAGGATTTGGGCTTGCTCTTTACCTCAAAATGAATGAGAGCTGAATGCTCCAGACTTGTCAACTTCTGAAAGCCTCAACTAAAATGAGTAAGATTTTCATGAAAGCATGTATGGAATTATGAGCATTATCTGTCTTTAAAATTAAACCAAGAGAGATAGAAATCTGTAAGAAAATATTATTGTCTATATATCTCTCCAGCTGTTTGCACAGCCTGAACCCAATAGATGTTATTTAAGCATATTTCATGGGGATCATTGTGTAGGGCATTAAGTATAAGTATGGCTTGAGCATTGGACATAAGCTGAAAATACAGTGCATGTTTTAAAGCCATTCTTTCCAGATTTTTTTTTCTATTAGAAGATTTTTCACAAGAGTTTTGGGTAGCGTGAAAGCCATCCACCGCTGGGTGGAACTTTGCAGTTACAGTTAGATGTCTATAATCAGTGCAGACAAGAATGATTCAGATTTATCCTGAGTTTGATTTGATGACTAGTGATGAATAGTGGAGTGTACAAAAGCTTACGTATTTAAAGGTTGTTTAAAGAAGCTGTGTGGAGAATGCTCTCAATAGATAATATCTTTTTTTCTTGCCAAGTATAGTAGAGATGATTCTGTTTACTACATGTATCTGCCATTTAAAATCAGTGGCAAACTTTCTCTTGTTCTCGGCAACAGCAGACCCGAACACAATTTTTAGCTCAGTCTCTAGGAAGTGAAGGACTTGAAGTGTGTAGTCTTGTGCAGGTTGGGTTTTGGATTTGGCTGTTTTTATAGCACTCGGTTCAAATGCAGTGTAAGTGAAGCTTTCTGCAGACAAAGCGTTCCAGCCTTGCAATCCAGAAGGACTTTGTAGTTCATCTTCTGCAGGGATCCAGACTTAACTCCCCAACCTTTCCACTGCGTCCAAGTGTGATTGCATTCTAAGCTATCCTTCACTGTAAAATTGCAGTGGTGCTTTGGGAAGGACTCTTGGCTGTTAGATGGCTTAAGAGCTCAAGGAGCTAGCCTGTTCTTAGCCATTCCCACTTTATCCTGTGATGGATTTTACTTGCGAACCCATTTAAAAGATATCTGAATTCGAAGCCTCATTTCATTACAAAATAGCCATTAGATTAATTCTTGTAAATAGACCTTGCTCAACAAATTCCCTGGGAGCACTGATTATGAGAAAGCTAATGCACAGTTGTCTAGTCTGACAAAGATGTTTTGTAGTGCTCTCATCTGGATGTCTGCTTCAGTTCTTTTGTTAAATCCAAGCTCAGCTCTGTTGTCTTTCCGCAGGCTTCATCTCAGCCTTCTACAAAGTCATCACCCTCTTCTGCTAACTCTGCAAAACGTTCTTTACTACCTCTTCCCACAAACCCAACGTTATTGATAACTCCTGAGCAGGTGCAGTACTATAGGTTTAGAGGGGGGTGGGTCTACTTGAAATGTACTGGTGATGTGTCATTTTGAAAACCTGGGTGGATAGACCACTGGAAGGGACCATCAGTTCAAGTGGCATAGCTCTATATTTATGGTTTTAGGTTTGTTCTCCTGAAGATGTTCTATATGGTGGTGTGCCAAAGCAAAGTAGGCAGAAGTGAGTTCAGTAAAAATGCCAGGCTGTACCCCAACCAGAAAGTGGAATTATGTACTCAAGCATGAGACTATCTAATGATGTCTTAAGATGTTGTTAGTCAAATTCATAAAAGTTACTTCAAGGATAAGTCAGAAAGCCAGACTTACTTTTGCATGAGACTTGTGTGAAGAGACTATTCTGAAAAGCAGAAAGGAAAAGACACTTCGCTTCCATTCCTGCTTGGCCTGTAGGTAACTAAAAAGAGTAACAGTAACGTTAGTGAGAGGGATTAACTGTAAGGAAAATGAGTAGTGACTATTAGACTTGGATCTTAGTTTGGTTGCACGTATAAAAGCTGAGCTAATTCCATTCATTTTCATGGCATGTCACCAGAGTAAAATAATGCTAATTAGGCCCATATTAGACCTAATGGGGAAGAAAGTACATATTAGAGGTAAGAGTTATTCTGCTCACTCTGTTCACCTACACAATATTCTGTCACATTGAACTCAACAGATTGGGAAACTGTACAGTGAACTGGATATGGCAAAAATGAATGTGAGAGTCATGTCATCAATATTAAAAGAAAATGTTCCTGGCTCTGAAAATCCAGATGATATGAATCTTTTACAGGTATGTGATAATTCATTGGTAGGGGTTATTGGTTTGATTTGATCAAAGTTGTTTTTAAAATACGTTGTATCTTTTAATCTGGATTCAGATTGCTAAATGGAATCCGACAACTGGTTTCTATCTGTGGTTTTGCTCAGCTTTCTCTTGTTTCCATCACCTTCCCCTGGCATCTAGTCAGGAAAGGACAATACAGCTTGCAATGCAAATTTAAGCTCTAGGGAATTCCAAGGGCAAAGGAATTTCATAATGGAGCGTTCTCTGTTAAGCATGTTCTGTCAAACAGCCCCGAGAACATTCCAGTTCAACCCTGTTGCCTTGAGGGAAAATAGATGATGACACAGTCTCTCTCTTTCTCATCTCCGTCCTGGAGTATTCAGTGCTCTCTTTATTGTTACCAGTACCTTAAAGGCAGACTGAAGGCCAGTGAAGAACATGAAGCGTTGGTTTTATGTGCGTGACCTCAAAATTGGGAGTTTGCTGTGCTAGAGATGAATCCACGTGCTCTTAAAGTGTAGCCTGAAGGAAGTGTATTGCAGTAGTCCAGTTTAGATTTGACAGTGAACATGCAGACATTCTTCTTTCTGTGATGTCCTGTCTTCTACTTGCTCGTGCTGTATTTTATATTTTAGAAATCAAAAATACAGTATTACTTTCGCATTTTAAGTGACCCATGTCAATCGATATTTTTCTGTTTCATATTGTCTGCAAAAATATTAAAAACTTTTATCACATCCTTCTGCTCCTAAACTTACCTCCAAAATTCTATGCTAAGGAAACATTTTTTTGTAATTTGTCAGCGTTAAATGTGTTGAACTGATCTAATTTTTGCAATCCTTCGGTGTGCTTCTCTTGCCTAGTGGAGAATTTTTCCTTAGCAAGGAACCCTTGTTGGGTGCTTCTGGTTTGCATTCAAGGTTGTGCTGTTCAGCTGTGTCCATTTATGGATTGGTTCACAACTGGAGGTGAGATACGGAGAGATAGCAGCAGTTTGCCACTGTCTCTCATCTTTAATGACAGGCAGCACTGCTGGTCTGGGGGAACCGGATAGGAGACAGCGATGCAATCTCTTGGTGGTTTTTGCTACCCTGGAAATTCTTCTCATCTTCAACACTGACTGTTTTGCAGAGATTTGTGGAGCTACAAGTCCAAGGAGGAAGGGCCTGCAAAGCAAGGCTCTGAGTAGAGTAGACTTTAAATATGAGCAAATAGCTGTTGCAGTAGATTGCAGAGGGCTTGCTTTGCCTGCACTAAAGGATTCAGTATAGGTTATTCCAGCAGCGGACACCGCCTAAGCAGCTAATCTATGGCTGTTCTGTGCACAATACTTTACTTCTCTAGCGCTACTGCCACCAGGGAGGTTGCCAAGGTGCAAATTGGTCTGGTTGATGTGACCAACCAGTGGAAGATACCCCAGGTAGGAGAATACAGTGGTTTAATATACTTGGCCACCTCTGTCCAGTCCACAACAAGGTAAGTCTTCCTGTTTCACAACCAGAAACACTGTCTCTTGCATTTCCTGTATCCTGCTATGGCCCTTCTGCATGTGGGTGCACAGATTAAGTTGCCCACAGTAAACCATGGATACTTGCTGACGCTCCCAGTAATAAAATTGTTGACTAAAGTTTGAGGACAGGGTGTGGAGTTCCCATTTGTGGGAGAGTGACTAAAAACTTATTTCTTCTATGTTAATTTCACTGTTGTTCTTTCAGTTCTTTTTGCCTGTGCGCTGAATGGTATAAAGCATCAAGCATGGGTAGCCTGTTCCTTTACCGATGTTTATTGTTCCCTTTTGTTTGTAGCTCTACTTGCATTGCTTGGATTAGGCTTTTGTTGCCAAGAGAACAAAGCCCTTTATTAAAAGAGCTAGCTGCTTTTTTATGGTTTGAGTGAGTTGGAGACATTAATTTCAGTCCTTCAGATTATCTGGAGTCTCTCAATAAAAACTGTAACAGGGTGAACTTTTATCAGTGCAACGTATTTTCAGTTCTGTAGCTTCATTAGTGGCTAGGCTCCTCCCTTTCTCCACCCTGTTTTGAACAAGGCTTAAGATTGCAGATCTTGCTTCAAATATTGTGCTTACCGGTAACAATAGTTAAAGAATAGCTAAAGCTTAGAGTCAGCCTAGAGGAGCAACAAACTTTTGTACTGGATAGTGAATAGACATTCTTGATGGATATGCAGGCATTTGGGTGCAGATCATCAGCTGGTAAGAATTAGCACAAATTCATTGGAATCACTGATGATTGTTTTAACAGCTGGTAGTCCATCATTGTAAAACTCCAGTTTTCAAAACATAAGTGCATGCATCATTGTGGGTAGGATCAAAGCCTAGCAAGTCCGTGCTTGAAATGAGTGTCTCCATTTCTTTTTCTATTGAATATTGATCATTACAAAGGAGCTAGTTTGCCTGTATAATGGAGTCATAAGAAATACATATATTTTTAAATGCGGAGCAGGTAGTGAAGTGTGGAGTTGGAGAGGTTTTACTTTAATTACAGACATTACACTGAATACATTTTCGTGTGTTTTATGTGTTTTATCCTGGGCTATAAAGAGACACTACTGAAGGGTACACCACTCTGTGATCCTTATGCAGGTTTGGCAAAGGGATGCAAAATTTCTTTTTACGTAAGAAAGATCATTGATTTACATGAAGTATATGTTTTTTTGAGGAAAAATCAGACCTCTTTGAAAATAATACTAGAGCGATTTCTGAATAGCAGTGTGCAAATAAAGTAGTTTTCTCCCTCCTTTATTTTTTTCCTTAAGCGGAACCAGCCAGCATTTGCAAATATGCACGGGGGGGGAGGAATGTTGGCTGAGTTTAAGTTCCTGTTGCTGAAGAATTTGTTTCTTTGAACATGCAAAATCTGCAGTGGAGAGTCATATAAATAAACTCTCTTCCATTTTAACTGGCAATAATGCAAAATTCTGCTCAATAAACTCTTATAAATCTCCCGTCAGCTGATTCTGCTGGGTTTGTGTTACTTTCGTAGAAAGTGCGTAAATTATGTGCATCCAAACTTCCCCACCTAGAGGAACAGTTAGAGCTAGAGACTTCTGTCACAGAGTACTTCTGTCCTTTAGACTATAATTGTCTTTTCTTCAAGCAGACATTGAACAGGATCACATCCATTACATCCATGCGAAATATCCTGCTGAGTTTAATCATCTTCAAACAGGATCGAGTCAAATTTGTTCTGCATCACCCAGAGAGGTCTTAGTTATTTTGCAGTTTGTAATTTAGACTTTAGAGACAGCTACATCTTTAGAAATAAAGGTGGTCAAGAGGTAGGAATTGGGTAGGAGTGCTGGCTGTGATGACAGGAGTTGTCAACCTGCCTAACAGAGATCAAAGACATGAAAATTATGCTATTTGCAATATTTGCTATGCGTGCAGTTTGTGTAAATTAAGGAATGTTGTCCATGAGCCTGCAGTGCTCAAGTGTCTTGCTCCTCTCCAGAACTGACAAACTGGGAGACTACAGGACTACAGTTACGATTTTTTTTTTTTTTTTTCCTTCCCCTGCCTTGGGCAGAAACTGTATAAGACCTGTCGGATGATGCAGGAGAGGATCATGGAGTTGCTGGCGACAGTGGAGAATGAAGATGTGATAGTTGAGTTAATACAAGTAAATGAAGATCTGAATAATGTCCTCCTGGGACATGAAAGGTGAGTACAGAGCCCCTCTCCTCACATTTGGTATCCTAACTGAATAAGTGTACTTGATGGACACAGGTGGTCCCTATGTCTCCACAAGGAGACAGATTTTATCCTTAAATCCAGAAAAGAAACATGATTGCGAAAAGAGAAAATTATGTATTTGCCTTCCCCTAAACACTTCAGAAACAGCTCATAAAGGTAGTTAGAAAACCATTAAAATGGAGTAAATCAAGTTAACAGCATAGACAGGAAATCAGATGGAGGCACACAAACAAAAATAATTTTGGAATTGCGTATTCCTTTTTGGTAGTGCACAGTGGATTTGTCATCAGTCTGCCGCAAACCCTTTGGTACTGGTGATGGTCCTTACGTCTGTATATATGCTTCCACAAAAGAATACTACTTCTCCTTTCTGAACAACTTTGGCAGCTTTACTGCAGAAATCGGCCATGGAATAGTATTATGCCTCACTGCATGCTTGAGAGTCACTTGCTTTTCTCAGCTGGATTGAAACATGCTGTTCTGGTTGTCGTACAGCAGAAAATGTTTCTTTCTGTCACGCATGGAAGCACTGCAGTGCTTGAGTTGACATCCTGTGTATTTGTCTGTTACGTCATTGGTAGCATGACTAGATGCTGGCAAAGCTGAAATTAATTTTAAACTCAAAATTCAACTTTTATCCCTCAAAAGATCACAGTGAGTATGCTCATGGAGAGGACTCTGGTTTAATAGGAACTAGCCTTCCATGTTAAGTAATTTATCTCCTGCTTGGCTAAGAAGTGTTCTAGAAACCATTATGCATCGAGTGCAATGGTTCATGATTAAATTTAGCAGATTTAAAGAGTTTAGACATCTTTTCTTTTGAAACTTTTTCTGAATGCTGCACTGAAAATATCACTAATTCTTCTAAGTTTTGTGACATAACCTTCGGCCTAATGTTGACAACGTTTAGTTTTTGTTTATCCTTAAATCTTATGTCTGCAGCAGTGTTGGCATATTCTATGGTAACTGCCTTGAAAGAATTGTGTGCTCACTTCTTGCTTTAGGAAGTTTTTCATTTTAGTAGTAAACCAAAAATAGGATTCTGTTTGGCTTCTGTAAATCCACTCAAGTCAGATGTGGGCTTACATTTTTGTTACGACTGATGAATACTGGCAAGGCCAAGAACCTCTTGAATTATTAATAGTAGCCTGTGGGTATAATTCAACAAATTCCTTATGAAAGACTCACCTGGTGATTGAAGGAGCAATTAATTGGCCATTGTGAAACCGAACAGAAAACTACTGCATTTTAGTACTATAACGTTATGTTTTAAATGTAATGAGTCTTCCTGGGTGCAGATGCATTGCACTTTAGAGTAGGTAAGTTATTACAATGTATTTGGTTAATGTTTGTTGCAGAAGATTTGTTCTTTGGCACTCCCTCTGAACAATGAGATATGTAAAGGACAAACTGATTTTAACTAGCTGCATCTGTTTTGTGGTATGTGTATTGTTTGAAGACAAGTTGTGCTGCATTCTCTTTTTCTGATTATTAATGCAGAGTCCAAATTGAATCGGGAGCAATCACCATTGTGCAATAAACTGCCTTGTGCACGTAACAATCACTCCATCTAGTGGCTCCACCAACTTTTCAGTTCTTCCTCAATTTCAGATAAATATTTTGTGTTCTGCAGTTGGAATTGTTTTTTATTCTGTTCCTCCTCGACTTCTTTGTGGGCCTCACCGGTATGGTCACTTTGAATAGCAAATGCAGTTGTGTTAGACAGTCTGATGTCCACACCATATAGGGCTCTTGCCTCTGAAATGCATAGACCTGACACTGGATATCACTTTTTCACTGGATCCTCTGGGCCTAGTGTAGCACTGTTATGACTCCCAGTACATAAATATTTATGCAGGTGGATTTTTTGTTTCCTTTTTTTTTTTAAAAACATTTAGAGCATTTTTGAAAAAAAATGTTTCAAATGCCTGAACTAATGAGAGCTGTGTTGCAGAATAGGCCTGTGGTTTGTCTTGAGATGACATGAGGGAATGTGAGGACCTTTGACGACAGAAGGCTTCATGGGACTCAGTTGGAAGAGTGTTCTGGTCTGAAGGAGCCAAATTTGGCATAGTGTGTGTTCATGGTTACCTGTCTGGCATGAACAGAGGCAAACTATTCTCCACTGTGCTTTGGTTTTGTTTCGGAAGAAATAGATGGCTGTTTCCAAAAAGGAGCCCAAGAACAAACTAGCTAGTGTTAGTATAGGTGGGCAGAGGACCTCAGCCCTGGAGAAGAGTGAGTCAGATCACTAGTGCAGAGACAAGTGCCCCAGAGAAAAGCGCCTGTAGTGCTTATTTGGCATCTCTGGAGTCTTTTGGTAACCAAACTTTGATTATAACTGGTTTCGTATTCTTGTGAATGACATCACAGTAATGTCAGAATGAACATTTAACTCCGCAACATCAACAGGTTCTCTCGAAACAGAGTTCGTTTTTTGGAGAATCAGAGAATGCAGCGTGAACGCACAGAGGTGAGTAATGATAGATGAACTCATAAACTGCAGGACTGTAAGCATTCCTTTTTCTGTTCATTGTGAAAAATATGTTTTTGATATACATAGAATTTTCATCTCTAGTTGGGAGGTGTAGGAAACAGCAGGCTGGTGCTACTCTTACCAATTTTTCAGGAGTCTCACTTGCAGGATTTCATGCACATTCATGTAACTGAAGTAGCAAATAATGTCAAATCTACGATGGAAGCTTGGTCAGGAAAAAGAGATAGCGTGAGCTATTCAAACACTGGTTTATTACCTCTACAGCTAAGCACTATTATCTGCCATACACAAAATGAGGAACCATAATGTTTCTTTTCATTTGTTCTCTGTTAAGCATTTACAGACTGAATACTATTACGCTGTCAGAATTCACTATTACTGATGTTTTTTTCTGACTCAAAGCTTTTTCTGGATTGTGAATAAATGGCTTGTAGCAAATCTTTAATGACTGTCCTTTATTGATTGATAATTATGGTTGTTAATTATATTGCCCAAAGTAGTTTTGCACATGTTTCAGCGTCTGCTAAGCCATAATTGTGTAGTCATCTAGGACTTAATATGAAAATGACTTCATTGTGAATGCTGAAATACAGCTGACAATTATTAAAAAAGGTAGAAGACAATCTTGTTTTCCTTGAAAAGCTGCTATTACTACATTCTGGTTATGTAGGTGGATGTTTTTGCTTGATGGATGCACTGTTGGATTAGTTAATAGTACAAATAATGCAGTCTGTGCTTTTTTATATTATTCAAGAGTCTCCAAGTTTAAAATGCATCATCTTTTTTTAAAAATTTGGTGTGACCAAATGTGTATGATTCAAGCATGTGGTTTTATTAAAATCTTTGATTGGCTACATTTTTGATTTTAACACATTCACAGGAGAAACAAAGGGAACCCATTTTGGTGTCCCAGGAAACATTGTTGTGATTTTGATTTTTTTTTGTTTGTTTGTTTGTTTGTTTGTTTGTTTTGTTTTCAGTCTTCTTTTGGATAGGAAAAGTTCAGTCTCCTAAGTATGTATCAAACCACAATAACACAAATTTGGCGTTGTTCAGCCTGGAGAAGAGAAGGCTCCGAGGAGACGTTATTGCAGCCTTTCAGAACTTGAAAGGGTCTTAAAAGAAAGATGGGGATGAACTTTTTAGCAGGGCCTGTTGTGATGGGACAAGGGGTAATGGTTTTAGACTAAGGGAGGGTAGATTTAGACTGGGTATAAGGAAGAAATTTTTCACAAGGAGAGTGGTGAAACACTGGCACAGGTTGTCCAGAGAGGTGGTCGATGCCCCATCCATGGAAACATTAAACGTCAGGTTGGATGGAGCTCTGAGCAACCTGGTCCAGCGATGAACCCCTCATTGTGGGGGGTTGGACTAGATGGCCTTTAAAGGTCCCTTCCAACCCAAACTATTCCATGATGATTCTATGAAATAAGCAACATGAAAATAATTGTACAGGATCTGTCAGAAGATCGATATCAAATCTGTATCTAAACACTACTGCTTTTTAGAATTGAGTCTGTTTTGTTTCCTACTTTGGAATTGTTTTCCTTATTTTTTTTTAAATGGCAACCTTGCTGAAATATCTTCTAGAAAGCATTTTTTGTTTCATTATCTATCTTTCACAGACAAAAAAATCCTGGTCTTCTCTCATACTTGCCAATTTTTAATATTGTGCTTTTTAGAAGTGTATATTCTGTGAAAATGGCAATTTGTTTAAAACTATGTAAGTTCCTTTTTTTTTTAAAAAAAAAAGCATGAAAAAAATAAACAACTTTATTCCTTTTCAAATGTTAAGCTGTACAGGAAACAGCCATCTGCTCCCTCAAGTGATCTGCTTGACCTCTCCATAGATTCTCCATCTCTTGCGTCAGCAGTGGTACAGACTGACTCTGCAGTGTCTCCTTCAGGCCTAAGTAAGTGATGAATGCACTTTTCCCTTGCTTTCTGGTTTCCTAAAGCAAACCAACAAGACCTTAGTCGAGGAATCAAGAAGTTCCTTGTAAATATGTTCATTAAATCTCCTTAGAAGGAGAATTGATGTGTGTACATAGGAAAAAATGTAAGATAGTGTAAGGTTCCCTGTAATTTGTTTACAGTGGAAGCAACAGTCTTTTTCCTCCACTACTTAAATTTGAACAGTAGAACATGCTCTGTTTTCTGTTACAATGAAGCCTCTAAAACATTGTGGTAGTTGCCTGTTCTGTAGGCTTGGAAGAAAGAAAAACAGACACGCATTTCTCATACACTCTTGATTTCCTACATTTTTTGAGGAGGCACTTGATGTTAGAAACAGTTCACTTGGAGGAGATGAGTACCTTTCTCAAACTTTAGACTTCTTTCATAGTCAGAGAGGTGAGCAAAGCTCCCAGTTTTGGTACCCTGAATCACTGTTTGCAGAAGCCTCTACTTTATCTGCTCTAGGGTAGTATGTATACATAAGTTAAAGGTGTGAATGTCCCTCCAGGAATAGATACCTATAATTCCATTCTCATCTTTTAGAAATAGTGAAAAGAATTTTAAGGGGTGCCTACCATGTATAGCGCTACTGATGTTGTTCTGCATTTTGAGGAGATAAATATATAACATGTTGCATCTAAAACCTTTTCAGAGTTATTAAAATTTTGCCTTTCATATTATAAACAGCAATTCATTTCTGATTCTTTATATGCTTTCCGAACAAAACTTTACCCTTTCAATGTTCATAGTGCAAGTAACTAGCATTTGCTTAATAGTACTTAAATGATCATTAATTATTGCTTTGAATTTCAGATTGCATATCTGCACACGCTGAAGCTAAAAACGGGCATCATCCATCAATTTATCCACAGCTAGATTTAGCAACTACTACAAAAGCTCAGCAATTCCCGTGAGTAATCTCTTAGCAAGAAATGGTAACAGATAACAGATCTTCAGAGGTATTAGTAGTCTGTAATTCATCTGAGTTTATAGAAAGCTCTGAGAACACAGACTCACTACTTCTACACGTTAGTCTGGTAAAACAAGTGAAAACTACCTGTGTGCTAGATGTTGCTTAACCTGCTTAAAAATACATTACTCCTGCAGCACTGTTTAGCCATAGACATAAATTTATCTCAACAGTCAAAACATACTTGAGATATATATGACTTCTGCTTGAGTGTTGCTAGTGCTGCAGTGAAAGGGAGAAACAGATGGATTGTACATGTCAGTAAGAAGAGTTTGAGATAGGAGAGGTGTCCCCGTAGCTCCCTGCCTTTTATGTGAATGGGACGCTGGTACACCTGCTCATGCTGCTCTCGGTTGTGACATAAGGTAAAGACAGACCAGCAAAAAAATAACAATCAGATTATACAGTTTTGATAGTTTCTCAGTTACTTTCAATGTATTACTCTTTCCTAGATTTGCAACTGAAGCTCAAAACAATAGTGTAAGCAATCCAGCTGGACGTTCATATAGCAATGTGAGTAACGCTCATGTTCAGAATAATCACTCTTTGCTGGCAACTGCCAAAATGAGAACCGTTTGGATTTAGCCCGACTACTGTCCAAATGGGATACAAAGATCAAAGATCTATTCTGTGGCTCTTCTCCATACATCAGGGAACACTCTGTATTTGGTGAGCAGGCTCTCTTCCCTCTTTTGATACCACAGATGCTAATATGAAAGTGTATTTTCTTGGGTCCAGCACAATCTCGGGAGAGTTTGCAGAAAGCAGTTGCTGTATTATTTGTGTTTAATCTGTTGCTGTGTGAAGCAAGCTGAGATCATCTCCTGCTACTGTTATGTTACTCTGGTGTTATTTTGTATCTCAGATAAGATATTTAAAAAACAAACAAACAAAGCCCCACCAAACCAAAAGAACCAACCAAACAAGAAACAACAAATGACCCACCAAAAAAACCCAAACACTTAAAAATCAAGTACAGTGTAGGACAAATGGCATGTGCTGCAGACAAAACACCCATGACAGAAGGAACAGAAAGAATACAGCTACCTGAAAGGAGGTTGTAGTGAGGCAGGTGTTGGTCTCTTCTCCCATGTAACTAGCAATAGGATGAGAGGCAATGGCCTCAAGTTGCATCAGGGGAGGTTTAGACTGGATATTAGGAAAAACTTCTTTACTGAAAGAGTGGTCAGGCATTGGAACAGGCTGCCCAGGGAAGTGGTGGAGTCTCCATCCCTGGAGGTGTTCAAAAAAACATGTAGATGTGACACTTTGGGACATGGTTTAGCAGGCATGATGGTGTTGGGTTGACGGTTGGACTTGATATTAGAGGTCTTTTCCAACCTATGATTCTATGATAAAATTAAGGGGCTTTGAGGTAATGTTATGAATTTGAATGCTATTCTGTGGTAGGGAGTGTGGAATAGAAAAGATGAGAAGCACCCCTAGACACACATTCATATTCCCTATTTTAAACCTCAAGTAAAAGGATATATCTGTATTGTGAATACTACAGCCTTTCAGTCTGTGTAACTTTGCAGATTACACAGAAGTAAATTATACAAGTATGCTGTAGATAACACCAAAAGATGTTTTGAACTTTTTGTGGAGAATGGAGATTAGATTGGTGACTGTTGACCTTAGAATTTATCTGCTGTAGTCTGAGAGTCTGAAGGTAAGTCAGCAGTTACGTAATTTAAGTCAAACCAGTTATAGAACAATCTGTTCATGCACTGTTTTGCTTGATGTCCTTAGTTGGCGACTTTTTTAAGCCCAGTGCCTCTGAATCCAGTAAATCTGCAGACTGGACATACTACACCACTAAATGGACTGTCACCAGCAGGTAATAGATACTACAGACCACCTAACCTTCATGGAGATACAGTTTTCTTGTTAGAACATCAGGGCTTTACATAATGGCTGTTCAAGACTAGGAGCAGCAACAAACATTGACAAAATCTCATCTTGCTTGTGGCTTCTCTTAGACTTGTCTGTCGCTTTTAGCATTTAAAGCAACTAGATACATAGGAGATAATCTGCTACTTTTGGGAAGGTACAAAAAAGTAACATGCAGTAAGCATGCTTTTCATTTACATTTCAATCTGGATTTATCTGCCTGTCTTTATTCTTTAGCTGCATCAAAGAACAAGTCACAGTCACCTCATTACTATGAGGTAATGGAATTTGATCCCTTGGCTCCCACTGAGTAAGTAACTTTTAAAATAGATAATATACAGTTTTATTAGGTGCCAAAGGCGAAAAGGCTTTTGAGATGGCTTTTTTCTTCTGACTGAGAAAACAGATTACACTATTTAGACTGCATTAGCTGACCAGCTGGATTGCTTATGTAAATGAGTGGCTGCATTTTGTACATTTTCTTCCAATATTTCTGGCATAACCAATTAAGGAATAAACTCCTATAGTTTGTTAATTGAACGGCATCTGTAAAAATGGTGGAGTAATGCTGTGTCAAAAACGATCTACTAAAATCCTGTTTGGTGATATGAAAAGATTAATAGAATGTGGTAAGGGTCCTGGTGGAGGAAGGTGACTGACACTTCAACACAGGTAGTTCTAGAGCAAAGTTACCAAAGTAATTCCTGTTCACAGCAATCGTGGTTTTTAAGAATGTTGTTCTACTGCATGTCAAGAAAATCCTCAATTTACATATAAGCTACGCAAGGGAACGGATGCTGGGACTCTCCAGAAGGCCTAATAGTCAGACAGAAAACTAATACAAAACTAAATGGATGGCAGAACCCTGCTTGGTACCAGTAAATTGCAAAAAAATTTGAGCCATCTGCACAAAACTTATTTCCCAGGAACCATCAAACTCTGAGGTAGAAAAATCTCAACAAAGCTGTATTTTTTTTTATTTTTTTTAACTAGTGCAGTACTTGCATGCCACGTGGTATGCTGGCCACTTGCGTTTTGCAGTTGTGTTCCCACACTTATTTCATCAGAAGTGACAATGTCCAGAGGTGTCTCATTACACACACAGTCGCAGGCACACCACAGGATTGGCTCTTTGTTTCCATGGAAACCTGGGCATCCTGCAACTGATGCAACACCATTAGGCAAACTCTGTAAACTCTTGGCAGTTCATGCTTGGGCAGGATTTCTTTGGTGCATTTTGTCAAAATGAAACAACTGTGATGTAGCATTTACCCTGTTCCTGTTCTTTCAGAGCTGTTTATGAAGAAATTGATGTCGTGCTGAAGACAGAAGTTACAAAGAATACGGAATGCTGAAGGTGGAGGTGAAGTTTTTTGCTGAACACGCATTGTTCTCTGATGTTGGTCCTGTGCAGTGCTTCCTATAATGTGCAGGTGAATAGCCAAACAGGTTTTGTATTTTGACACAACAAACAATAAGTATTGGAATGCTAAGCTATGTGGAAGTTGAAGAGTTATTTGGATCTACACCTTGATGATTTGTCTTAAATGTTCAACTCTGTATTCTTCAAGGTGACTTGGATGATTATTTTTAAAGTATTGGGGCCTTTATGATTTCCAAATTCATTTGCGTATGAAGTTCACACTCGACACCTGACACAAGTAAACAAAAAGGACTCTTGCAACTGTAGAAGAAAGCTTTTCTTCCGAGTTAACTGTTCCTTTGTATTACTTTACCCCTTTATGCAGCAAACAAAACAGAAAGTTGTATTTATAGAAAGTTATATTTACAGAAACTGCAGAATCCAGTTTCTAGTTTGTCCTCGTTGCTGTCTGTTAATCCCCTTAGAAATTTGATATGCAGGACATTTCTAAACTTGGGCCTCTTGATAGATGTCTGAAGACACACAGTGCTACTTTCCTACATTTGTATTCTGAATACAGATATTGTTTTCTAACTAAAAGCCCGCAATGTAGTTGGATTTTTGTCTTGGGAAGAACCTGAGAAAACACCCTGCTTGTTCCATTGTTGTTGTTGTTGCTTTTATTTACTCAGTAAATATTGGAGGGGGATCAATCGTTTCTTTCAATGTTCCTGCCCTGCAGAGCTTGCTATTCTGGTGAAGGAAAAAATAATCATCTACAATGCAGATGAGCAGTGTAGATTTTATTTTAATCAAGTTGTTTAACCCTGTTAATAACAGTTTTATCTTTTAATAATTAAAGTGCCTTATCTATTTTCATGCTGAATGTAAAATGTGCACTTTAACAGGTATCGTTCTCTGAATTTATAACCGATATAAAATTTGAGAACTTTGTTCATGTTCATAGCTGATTTGTTGTGAAATACTGCATTTTAAATGTTCATTGTTAATTGTTTAACTGATCAGTTCTCAGTCTTGTTATGCAATTTTCGTAGCATAAAATTCCAAATAAAAGCAAACACTTACTGAGAAGTTAATCTGCATCACTTCTGAGTTTTTACCAGATGACATGCGTATTCCATGAAATACCAAATGCAGATAGTATTGCAAGTATTTTGGTGTGAAATCAGGGAGTATTTAGGAAGGAATTTAGAAGTACTTAGGCATTTCATTGCATGGTTAGCAATTTTGCAGCTTGCTGTAGGGCCTTTAGAACACTGTAGCTCTATCAGAGACAACACTGAAGTAGTTTTTTTGTAAGCAGAGGTGAAAAGGGAAGCTGCTTTATTATTTTTCTTGTAATATTTGGAATGGTCTGGACAGCAGCCTGAGAAAACTGCTGAAAATAGGATTTGAGGTGGATTGATTCTTCCCTACAGCTTAGCTGTATTGTTAAAAGCCTATCGCCTGAAGTGTAACAAATTCAAACAGGCTATTTCAATATGGTAATCCATGATGGACGATCGCTAACTGAACGTTTCTATATATAAAAAAGCAAAATGGTCACAGACAGATGAAACCTCTGAAGGGAACTGGCTAATTACTGAGGTTAGAGAGCTTGTTGTATAGTTGGAACGTGCTCAATATCTGTGCAAACCTGAGCTTTCAAACTCGGGGGGAAAACACACATTTGTATGAAACTGGTGCTTGCCAGGGGAATATTCTTTTTCTTCTGAAGCACACAGCCAGAATAAAACAATGTGTGGAAAACCCCGATAATCAGTTCAACTTTCAAAAAGACAATGGACTAAAGACAACGCAGGTAAGAATTCCCCTCTCCCCCCACCCCCCAGCCTGGATTCAAAGATTTGTTATTTTATTTTTTCTTTTTGAAGCATAACTGGAATTATAGATTATAAAGCTTGCTGCTGTCTTCCTGCAGATCTATTTCATTTGCATTATCTCCACATCTTCTGCTGGATCACATGCATTAGAGAAATGAAAGAATAAAAAGTTTTAAAGCTTTAATAAGTATACAGTGAAGACCTGACATGAATGTCATCCAGATCTATTTAAACAACAAGTAATTGGTACAATAATGCATTTTAAAGGTAGGATCCATTTATTTTCAAAAAAAAAAGGCACTTTTAAAATTATAGTATGCAAACATAATTGAGACTAAAGTAACTGGAAGTTATTTCTAATATACCTATTACCTTTTTAGAACAAACCAACATTAGTCTTACTTTGTTAGATCTCGTCTGCTGAACGGTGTAGAAGGAACTGGCCTAGCAGATGAGATACTGGGCTGCCATTGAGTGGGTCACTTAAACTTGCTCTGCAACTCCTCATTTGCAAAGCTATGATAAAGCGTTATTATCCCTGCCCCACAGATAATAATGAGAAGTTACATAAGTAGAGGCTTAC